>NC_041707.1:6816605-7136605 GCF_900700375.1 Denticeps clupeoides
GAGTTGGGTGTAGATGGGTGGTGGGTGTAGCGGCGTGGTTGGAGGTGTGTAGTACCGAGTCTCCTGCTCGCTTGTGCCCGTCTCCGCGTCTCTGGTCGGTCCTCGCCGGACATTTTCTCGCCGTTTCCTGCGTCTCCCGGCTGTTGGACGGGATTTAAACCCGGAGCTGCGGGGCGGATCGCGGGAGGATCGCGGCGCTCAGGTCTGTACCGCGCGGTCTCGGTCGTGCAGCGTGACGGCGGCTCCGAACCCCGAAGCCGCGGCGCGTTTTTATGTCGTTGAATTCGTATCTCGTATTGTATTGTATATATTTTTTGCGCTCTTGTGTTTTTGTACGCGGTGCAGCGGGACCCGGGCCTGGACGCGGTGACTCGTCACCCGGTCACCGCTGATGTCATATTGCAGCTGAAATAGCAAAAAAAATATAAAATATATTTATGTAGCGCGAGAGAATTCGTATTTTGTTCACTTTAAACCCAGTCGCGTTTGTATTCCCGATCCGCGTGCGTGCGTGCGTGCGTGCGTGCGTGCGTCCCGGTTTTTATCGGGATGTTTTATTCCGGCAGGCTGGTGTGGAAGTGCAGCCCCGCCGATTTCCGAGATGCTCCAGCAGACGCGCGGTTTAAATACAGGCTCATAATTCATATTTACTGTAACAAATGCATGAACATTTTGATTATTATAATAATAATTATTATTATTATTATACGCGTTTCTACGTGCTGGTATATTTCTATATTCCAAATGCTGGGGGGTTTAATCATCATACAATATAACATTTCATGTTTTTTTATACTTATGGATTTTATTTGTCACACACACAGTCATACACGGTATGATATGCAGTGAAATGCTTTCATTTTTAATTGGACATTTTCAACAGTATATTTACATGCGTTTCGTGTTTTTAAATGTACGTTTGTGAGGAGTTCATGTTCTGGTGAACCGTTTTTGCAGGGATGAGAAGAGAAGCTTGTTTCTTTCTGGTGACCCTGTGAGCCGAGGGCCCATCGTGGACCATTCTCCAGAAGACCAGGCCTCCAGCCAGCCGGTGGACCGTCCTCGGAACGTCCATGAGTCGGCGGGAGTCTGCGGCGCACCCCACCCATGCGGCGTGCAGATCGGACGGGTGTGGCGCTCGTGCGAATGGAGAAGATTAACCCCGCCCCGCCCCCCGTCCCGCTGTGTGTTGTGATCCCGTGACGATGAATCCCTTGCCGGGTGGAGCTCGCAGTTCATTGGCGCGCCGGCGTGGAAACATGGCGCCGCTCTGGACCTTCGGCGTAAGCGCCGTGCTGGCGCTGTCCGCGGCCATCCACGTGGACCTGGCCAAGAGCCACAGCACCTTCACCTGCGAGCCCATCGGCCTGCGCATGTGCCAGGATCTGCCCTACAACCACACCTTCATGCCCAACCTGCTCAACCACTACGACCAGCAGACTGCAGCCCTCGCCATGGAGGTACGCCCCTCCCTTTTCTCTGTGGGGTCCCCATGGTGTCGGACGAGGAGGCGTGTCTGACCCGTTAGGCCCCTCCCACCGCACATTCTGAGCTGCTCTGGGTGGGAGTTACGTTTTTACCACCACTTTTTAAAATATTGTATGTATATTGTGTGTTAGTGGATGCTGTACCATGAAAGTGAAGTGATTGTCATTGTGCCGCACAGCACACGGTGACACAATGAAATTTGTCCTCTGCATTTAACCCATCACCCTTGGTGAGCAGTGGGCGGCCATGACAGGCGTCCGGGGAGCAGCGTGTGGGGACGGTGCTTTGCTCAGTGGCACCTCAGTGGCGCCCCGGCGGATCGGGTTTCGAACCGGCAACCTTCTGATTACGGGGCCGCTTCCTTAACCGCTAGGCCGCCACTGAATGTATACAGAAGAAGGCGTTTTTACTATAGAATTCGCTCTGTAGAATATTGTCCTTCTATAAACGTACTCTCGTGTATTGACGTGCACTCTCGTCTCCGGCAGCGCGATGCGTGGGGTGCTAATGGCGGCAGGCCGCGTTGTTCACCGCTGCTAACCGCCTCTCGATCGGCGGAGCAGCCCACAATGGCGGGATTGATCGCAGCCCCCACCGCCGCGGTCAATTAGGCCCCGCAGAGAGCGCCCACGCCCGCCCACTCCCCCTCGTCCTGACCACCGGCCAATGGCTGGGCCTTCTGTCACCGCCCATCTGTCGTGGCCGATCTGCCTCGCATCACTGCCGCCGCGGCCTGGCTCTGGTTTCTCCCGGCACAGGGGGCGGCTCCTCCTACCCTGGTCTTCCCAACAACCGGAATCTGTGCTGTAGCCCCGACGCCGTTCTTCCTGCACGAATGGCGTCCTTGGCGAGGAGCGTCTCAGCTTGGCGTGAGCGCGGTTTAAACCACGACGTTCCTCTGGACCTCTGGTGATTGTGTGGACACATGATTGAGCGAGGTCGGAGCTGTGGAGATTAGTGCGGTGAGATTGGATGGTAACCGAAACAAGGGCACATGAAAAAGGCGCTAAACCCTGATTACACGCGTAAAAGAAAGAATAAAAAAATAATGTCATCATAGGTTACCCATGTCGTAAGTTCAGCCGGTCACATGACCGGTAGCTGAGAGCTTCTTGTTGAGCTTCTACATGTACATCGATGTAATGCATTCATTTAAATTTAGCGTTACGTTTTTCGGACCTCCGTTTTTCCTAACACAGGAATATTATAATGAGTATCATCCACAGTGTGAGCGATTAGTATTTTCCCGGTTGTCCCAGCCAGCAGCTGACCTTTACCTAACCCCTCCACAAATTAGGGCAGCAGTGCTGGGGTCCTTGTTGTGGTGGGGGGACGGCTGCTGGTGGGTGACAGGGTAGTCTGCCGGTGGCTGCAACTGCAGCCACGAGAACCCACATTAATGTTAACGGGTTTTTACGTGAAGTTAAATTAATTTACTTCACCGTCAAGGCGGAGTCGTTCATGTCTGATGATTTCTGTGTAAGGGCCCCCGTGGTGTCGGAGAGAATGGGACTAGCCGGGCTCGGCAGAAACTACTCTCCACCTCGGCCTCCTTAGCTGGCCGTTGGTGTAGCCATGGAAACGGGCCTTAATTGTGTCGCCACAAAAGGACACGCATTGCTGCTCTCAGGATGCGGTCCTTTTTGGCGGCCTTTGACCCCTGAGGATGAGGACTCATCAAAAAGACGCGTCTTGTTTTCCGCATTGGTGGTTGCCATGGCGCCGAGGGGCTGAATTGCGGGAAAGGATGGCGCGGCCAGGGCCGGCGCGGCCGACTGATCCAGATTCAAGGCCGGGTGAATGACAGCCATGCCGGAATGTGGGAGCGGGACTGTCCTTTCTTCAGCCTGTCGTAAGGCTGAGAAAAGAGCGCAGATTAAGGAAATAGTTCTGCATTCGTCCAATTTTCAACCCCCCCCGTTGCTCAAAGCCACCAGGGCCTTTCACCATTGTGTGGTGTGGGATGGTGGGCTGCCCGGAGCCAATTGGTTTGTGCAGTCGGGAGTTTATCTTGGTCAGAACGAGGGTGCTGACGGCCACCGTTTTCTTGTCCGCGTGTTCACGCACGATACGTTTCATTCAGCCGCCCTGTCCACGCGTCGCGCTGATGTGACCACTTCTTTTCTGCCGGCATTAAGACGCGACCTGCCATAAAACGATAAACCGATGAAGCGGGTCGATGCCCTCGGGAGAATGAGGCACGCATGGCCTTAATGTTTTTATTTTTTATCTGGGCTGAAGGCGGTCGGCTCTTATGTAACCCGCACATGAAGTAGAATATTTTGGTTGATTCCGGACTCTTTTGCACAAAATCACTTTGCACAAAATGACTCTGCGCTTTTTAGGTCCTTACTGCTCTTTCTTTTATGGCTCTTTCTCTCTTTCTTTAAACATTGTAAAAAAACTGTAACTCATTTACACACCTTCACCCTACCAGTTACACATATTTTATGTTAAAGACGTAAAAGTGTAATACTTGGTTATGTTTGCAATATTTGCATATTGGTTCATTGTTTACTTGAAACATTTGCAATACTGTGGTCTGTAGCAGTTGCAGAAAGCATTTCACTGCACATCATACCGTGTATGACTGTGTATGTGACAAATAAAATTTGAATTTGATTATTATAGCTCGTGAAAATTAATAAAAGACGAAGAATACAGAAATGAACAGATCCTTCATTTATACAGTCATTACTCTACAAATTTGACATTTTGGGGTGTGTAATTACATAATAATAATCCCACAGCCAGTGCACTCATTTGGAACAAAAAGACGTGGATCGGGTTTTCGTACTTTGTGGCAGTCTTTTTTTTATTCCTGTTCTCGGCGTTCCCACGACGGGCCGTTAAATCCCGTCTGGGGCCGCTACCTTTAGTCCCCCATCGTAGCGTGAATGCGGCCTGTCTGAGGAAGGTGGCCGTTCCTCCGGTTCCAAAGCCCTGCAAATCCCTCTGCAATTGTAATGAGGCGGGAAAAGGGCTTTTTTTTGGCTTGTTTGGTTTTTTTTTGCCGCAACACGAACGCTTTTGGCAACTGCGGAGTAAGCACGCTTGTGGTTCCCATCGTTGGAACAGTCAGTCATTCCGAGACCCCAGCACCTGCACCGCTCCCGTCCACTAAATAACATATTCATGCTGCTTTCCACCCTTCCCTCTGGATTGTGTGAAGTTATTTCGTTTTTCTCACCGCCAAGACAAAGGCTCTTAAGTAGTCTTGGGCTGGAGGCTTTGGAGAGGTAACCTCCATTCACCGGTTGTTTAAATAAATCATGGGTGAGGGCAGAAAGAAGAAGGTCTGAAACCTAATCCGGCCATTGAGGCGTTTTTCAGGAGGAGTGTCTGCTGGCAGCTATAGGAGACAAGCGCAGTCTTTTTCATCTCCGCCAACAAACCCACCCAGCTGACAGCCTTCACTGTGTCTGCCCAGACTGCCTAAACGCTGGGGTGATGGAAATTGAACCCAGAAACGTTCTAATTAACTGCTCTTCTAATTAAATGGCTTCTTTTGTCTAATATGTAGTATATGTAAAGGCCGAAATCAAGCATGTGATTTAGATTATTAATTATGTTCCTGAGTTTCTTGCTTTTCAAAAGTGGGATAAAAAAAAGACCCACACAGATCCATCCTTTCGTCCCATCTGCCAGGCCTTGTAACCAAGATAAATTCTTTGGCAACCAGGAAGGAAATCTGGCCTCTTATAATACAGAAACGCAGCCTTAGCGATGAAGTTTAGTGACACTAATGCGATAAGTGTGCCCCCCGGCCTCATGTTTGGAGATGGCTTTCAGGGCAGGGGTTCCCTGGGGTTGCTTGGGAGTTGGCGAATGAAGAGCGCTGGTTTGAGAGGCCGTGACCAGGGTCTGGCACCGACGCCGGCTGAACCCAGCCCGGCCGACGCCAGGCTGCGGTTTCTGATGCCAACATGCTCAGCTGGGGCCCAGGGGCCGCCAACCCGGGCCTTCACGGTGCATGACTCCCTGAAAATGTAACACTAGGGTATGGCCTATGATGGAACACTGCTGGACGGGCTTTATAAGTATATTCTGATTAATTTGTGTTTCAGAGATTAGGTCAATAACTAGGGACTCTGGAGACCTGCACGAGTTTCAGTATTTTAATGGTGCTAAAAGCTTTTCCAACATCACATAGTCTGGGATTCCAGAAATGGAGGACGTCCACTGCTTCACACACAACCAAACAAAGCATACATTTACATTTACAATTAAGGCATTTATCTGACGCCCTAATCCAGAGCGACTGACAATCAGTAGTTACAGGGACAGTCCCCCCTAGAGCTACTCAGGGTTAAGTGTCTTGCTCAGGGACACAATGGTAGTAAGTGGGATTTGAACCTGAGTCTTCTGGTTCACAGGCGAGTGTGTTACCCACTAGGCTACTACTACCATACAAACAGTGCTTTTATTTACTGTGAGCTAACAGGTACATAAAATAGCGGCCTCAGCACAGCTAACCAACATCACTACAGCCTAAAGGAAGGGATGGTCCAGCGGGGACAACTCAAACATGCACAAAAGGTAACCAAAAGGGCACATAAAGCTAACAGGCTAACACAGGCTAACAACAAAGGGGTCTAACACACAACACAACAACACATGGATGAGATCCACAACAGAGCTCCTTGCAGATCTCCGTGGACCTCCCGAAAGAGTAAGAGCCTAGCAGACCCTGGGGACCTCCCAAACACCATCCGAAGTCTCTTTAGAGACTTATATAGGTGGAGGTGACCAATAGGCAGATGGTAGGTGGAGCTGGTTGGCTTCAACTCCTCCCACGAAGTCCACCTAAAAGAGACAGGACACAAACACACAGCCAGCCACACAGAACACGGGGGAACGTATGTCCAGGGACGTAACAGCAGCATAATTGCACATGAACAATAAAGAGCTGGCCTGGTAGTGCAGTGCTAAGTTGCTAGATGCTAGATCACTAGCTATTTAGCCGTTAGCTGTGTGCTAACAAAGAACAAGAACCCGTCGGATTCCATTATGAAGGAAAAAACATCAGCATATGAGCTATGGGATGGGTCAGAGCATAATTTCTTTATGGTGCTGAGTTAAAAAAAAAATACTTGTGAGAATCGTGACAAGAAATATTCCATAAAAACTTTCGTGGATGTGTACAAATTGAAAATCTCGTAGACAATACTTATTTAATACGACTCCAGAATGACCCCAGCGGCTACTAATGAAAAGGCACTTAGTCTTGAAGTCTTTAGTCTTTTACTGAATACATTGTGCGGCTGCTTGTTTGAACGAGTTTTCTGATTCGCGTGCTCCGTTTGATGACTTGATCTCGTTCTGATGTTTTGTCCTCCCTTCCTTTTCTTTTCAGAATTGTGAAGCTTTTGGCCCATTACACAACTGTTTCGGCGTGTGTGACGGCTGTGTGTGCTTGTACAGATGATAGGAAGCACTTTTAGCAAATGGCTGCTCCTCCCTTCGCCCCCAGGATTTATTCGTGATGTGATTTTATTTCCCTGCCTAAGTGCCGTCTTCATCTTCCGCTCGGCTAATCTCCGCACACAGGCGAGCGCTGCTATACCCAGCTGCGCTCCACATGCGAGGCATGTCAGGACTTGAGATGCGCACAAGAAGTCCTGTTTATATCGTCCTGCTGTCGTAACGCAGATATGTTTTCACCTGATCGCATTCCTGATGGACGAGGAATACATGACCGATAGGGAGTCTTCCTCGTGACCCATAATCCTCCTCGAGCCCAGTGCGCGCGTGTCATGCTGTGTGGGGATGCTGGCTCATCTCAGGCGGCTGTCCATGAATAATGAAGGATGCTGGTGTTGTTCAGCTCCTGCGTTACACGAGCCCCCCGTCTTCAACGTGTAAGACGACCTTTTTTTGCAGCACGCATCGGTGCGGTTGTAACTTTGAGGGCAACACGGGGGGGTTTCATCAATGAGCTAAAGGCAGCTTTATTTTGGATGGTGTGTGTGGTACTCGTTTTTATCCTTCAACTTTCTTTTTAGTCGAGTTTCGTGTCTCCTGGGGTGGAATCTATGTTGAAAGAATTGTAAAATATTGATTGCATATTTTAATCTCTTAGCAGTTCTGTGGGTGGAAGTCGTCCCTGCTAAATGGAATGATGAAATTTAGGAAAAATGGGGGGGTTCCAATTCAGCTGCCAGACGTGTCCTGAGACGTGAGGTGCTGCTTGGTACATCTGCCACTTCTCCTGCCACCTCACAGCATGGGGTCTCAGCAGAGCTGGAGCCAAATGGCCGGGTAAAAACCCCTGAAGACAAAAAAAGAAAGGACCATGTGATATTTCAGTTTTTCTGAATTTCAATTCTTTGTTGTTTTTTTTCTCAATATGGGGTTCTGTGTGTACATTAATGAGGTAAAAAAAAAAAAAAAAACTTAAATAATTAGCAAATGTGTACAATATAACCAAGCGTGAAAATTTTAAGGGGGTCTGAAAACTTTCCATATCCACTGTATGTGTGAATTATAATTCAGATTTTACTGTATCAGGTAAACAAGAATGCTGGTGTTCCTCGCTGCAGTGCATCATGGGATCATCAGTTCTGTTTAGGCCCACAGAGGTTTTGGAATTAAAAATAAATAAATAAATGAATTTAACCATTAAACTTTTCCAGAGCTAATTGGCTTGATGTTGAAGTGTAGCCTACACCGTAAATTAACAATAGTACGGCAGCATGCTGTATACCACCATGCAAACGGGCTATTTGAACCCGTACTGAACCGGACCCAGGTGAGGCCATACTTCCTCCCCGGGGGGATTTGCATGGTAATAGTCTGCTCTGCAGCTGCTCCGGCTCCCAGCAGGCAGTGGGGTGCTTCGGGACACAATGAGCCCCCGGTGGAGACGTACACAGAGCCCAGTGAGCATCAGATTTCTGTGTTTGGACAACTTCCCCTCTTATTGTAGTCTTTACCCGTGGTGTAAGGTGAGAGCTGTTCGTGTTTTCAGGTCAGATCTCAGAGTCGGGCCTTGTTCGGGGAAAACAAGTCTTTCCTGTCTTCTGACACACAACTGCATCCTTGCAAAGTTCCTTTGAGAAAATAATCAGCCCTATTGAGTTTGTATTTGAAATGTGTTTGCACAGTATATACAGTACAGGCCAAAAGTTTGGACACACCTTCTCATTCAATGTGTTTTCTTGATTTTCATGACCATTTACATTGGTAGATTCTCACTGAAGGCATCAAAAATATGAATGAGCACATGTGGAGTTATGTACTTAACAAAAACAAGGGTGAAATAACTGAAAACATGTTTTATATTTTAGTTTCTTCTTCTTTATATTCTAGCCACCCTTTTCTCTGATTACTGCTTTGTACACTCTTGGCATTCTCTCGATGAGCTTCAAGAGGTCGTCACCTGAAATGGTTTTCCAACAGTCTTGAAGGAGTTCCCAGAGGTGTTTTAGGCCCCTTTGCCTTCACTCTGTGGTCCAACTCACCCCAAACCATCTCAGGTCCGGTGACTGTGGAGGCCAGGTCTCCACTTTTTGTAAAGGACATAACTCCACATGTGTTCATTCATAGTTCTGATGCCTTCAGTGAGAATCTACCAAAGTAAATGGTCATGATAATAAAGAAAACACATTGAATCAGAAGGTGTGTCTTTTTGGCCCGTACTGTACATTGAGCAAACAAGTTCTGATCACTAGCAGGATTTTTTTTCTCTCTCTCTCTTGCTCTCAGCCTTTCCACCCCATGGTGAATCTGCAGTGTTCTCCAGACCTGCGGCCCTTCCTGTGTGCGCTGTACGCTCCCGTGTGTACGGAGTACGGCCGCGTCGCCCTGCCCTGCCGGCGTTTATGTCTGCACGCCAAGCTCGACTGCCAGAAGCTCATGGACATGTTCGGCGTGACCTGGCCAGATGAGATGGAGTGCAGCAGGTTATAATTATTGTTTGCTTTTGCTTTTTTCAGTGCAGTTGTTCAAGCGTTATCAAAATATTCATATTTTATCCTCTTTATTTCGCAATTTATATTCTGATTGTTGGTCGGTTTTTAGTCTCGAGTCTACTAAAACTTAAAAAAATTTATTATTACTTTGAAATTGTTTTCTTTCGTCTATGAAATTTATGAAAATTGCTTTCTTAATTAAAATAAGTCCATGTCTAATCAAGACGTGAATCAATGGTGTTAAATATTATTCTGTTTTCACCTTAATGTTCAACAAGTGTTCAAGTTCAGAAAGTGTCATTTGTTCTTGCTATGAAAGAACGATTCTCCGATGACTGAGTAACTATGAATAAGTAGATCAGTTGACTTTATCATTCTTTTTTTAATACAAATGTATGAATTTTCGTAACGTGTTTCTTGCATGTTTCTGATCAACGTCCAGGTTTCCAGACTGCGACGAGTCGTATCCGCGCGCCGTCGACCTGCTCACCAGTGAGAATGCCACCAAGCTGCCACCCATGTCGGTGCAGCGGGACTACGGCTTCTGGTGCCCCCGTGAGCTGAAGATCGACCCCGACCTCGGATACACCTTCCTGGGTGTGCGGGACTGCTCCCCTCCCTGCCCCAACATGTACTTCCGGCGCGAGGAACTGACCTTTGCCCGCTACTTCATCGGCGTGGTCTCTATCGTCTGCCTCTCTGCCACGCTCTTCACGTTCCTCACCTTCCTCATCGACGTCACGCGCTTCCGCTACCCGGAGCGGCCCATCATCTTCTACGCCGTCTGCTACATGATGGTGTCTCTGGTTTTCTTCCTGGGCTTCCTGCTGGAGGACCGCGTGGCCTGCAACGCCGCCAGTCCTGCCGACTTCAAGGCGTCCACGGTGACCCAGGGCTCCCACAACAAGGCCTGCACGCTGCTCTTCATGGTGCTCTACTTCTTCACCATGGCCGGCAGCGTGTGGTGGGTCATCCTCACCATCACCTGGTTCCTGGCTGCAGTGCCCAAATGGGGCAGCGAGGCCATTGAGAAGAAAGCCCTTTTGTTCCATGCCTGCGCGTGGGGCATCCCGGGCACGCTGACAGTCACCCTGCTGGCCCTGAATAAGATCGAGGGGGACAGCGTGAGCGGGGTGTGCTTCGTGGGGCTGTACGACGTGCAGACGCTGCGCTGGTTCGTGCTGGCGCCGCTCTGCCTGGACGTGGTGGTCGGGGTGGCGCTGCTGTTGGCTGGCATCGTCGCCCTGAACCGAGTGCGCATGGAGATCCCGCTGGAGAAGGAGAACCAGGACAAGCTTGTGAAGTTCATGATCCGCATTGGCGTCTTCTCCGTGCTTTACCTGGTCCCGCTGCTGACCGTCATCAGCTGCTACCTGTACGAACAGAGCCACCGAGCAGTGTGGGAGACCACCTGGGTGAAGGAGCACTGCAGCAGATACCACGTCCCCTGCCCTTTCCAGGTACGCTGGCGTCCTCTTACACGTCCTACATTTACATTTACATTTACAGCATTTATCAGACGCTCTTATCCAGAGCGACTTACAATCAGTAGTTACAGGGACAGTCCCCCCTGGAACAACTTAGGGCTAAGTGTCTTGCTCAGGGACACAATGGTAGTAAGTGGGATTCGAACCCGGGTCTTCTGGTTCATAGGCGAGTGTGTTACCCACTAGGCTACTACCACCTCGTCCTCTGGCGTCCTGCTCACCCGAATGCATCACGATACGTCCTATCAATTTTCTCTCAGTTTCTCTGCTAAAAGCGGAGCCGCACCAGCACTCAGTCATTCGCGCGTTTGGATAAAGTGAAAGTGATTGTCACTGTGATACACTGCAGCACAGCACACGGTGGCACGGCGAAATGTGTCCTCTGCATTTAACACATCACCTTGTTGGGCAGTGGGCACAACGTGTGTTCGGACATTAGAGGCGTTTCAGCAGAGGCGGGTAGATTTTACTCAAGTACGACTAGCTTTACTCCAAAATAATAAAACTACGAGTACAAGTAAAAAGTAGTCATCCAAAAAATTACTCAAGTACGAGTACAAAAGTATTAACTGATAACTGATAGAACTGTTTGAGTAACTGTTTGATTTGTAATATCTCATGTAACGATGTATTCAGACAGAAAAAAATAAATGTGCTAACTCTGGTATTTCCTAATAATAACTTAAAACTGGGGTCTTTCTCCTATTAATTTCTTTAAGTCCGATGGCGATGTTTCGTACTCTCCGTAACTGCAAATCCACCATGCAAATCTGTGTTTAAATCACTCCTCATTGTTTGCTTTGTGTGTCACCACGTTACATTGTGCATTGATTGGCTGTAAAGGCAGATAAAGGTGAGATGACTGTGCATCAACAAGCCAAGTATGAAATCACAGACCTGGTCGTGCTAATGAAACAACTTAGCCGTAAAAATTGATCGCACATAATGGGATTTTTGGAATTATTGATTGTACAGTGTCATATGATTATTGCTGCTATGTCTGAGTAGTGAAACGTGTTAGATCTTCTGGCAAAAATACAACTTATAAATGGTTTTTCAAAAGTAATGAATTGAGTGTTGCCCAATGTAGCAAAGTAATATTACAGTTTCTGATTCACAAATGGACAAAAATAAAAGTAAAAATCACATTGTAAATTTACTCTTCGAAGTAATTTTTGTTTCACAAACGCTTCTCACGTAAATGTACCGGAGTAAATGTAACTCTTTACTACCCGCCTCTGCACCTCAGTGGCACCTTGGCGGTTTGGCAAACTTTTTGATTACGGGTCCACTTCTTTAACCGCAAGACTACCGCTGCCCCACTAGATATTAATGCAATGCAATGCTGGCAGTCATACAGAAAGATCTTGCACAATGGTTTTGACTTGGTGTGGCCATTGTGATGATGCCAGCAGTATATATATTACAAAAAGGCTGCTGTGATTGTATCTACTTACCCAAGTGTCTCCTTGCCAAGTTGTCCATTGGCAACATTGTAAAATATTGGAGGGACTGCCTGACCCGTACCAAACACCCACATCAACTGAACCCATGCCCAACGTTTACATTTACGGCATCTATCAGACGCCCTTATCCAGAGCGACAGTCCCCCTGGAGACACTCAGGTTAAGTGTCTTGTCCTGGGACACTGTGGTAGTTAGTGATGTTTGAACCTGCCACTGTGGTCTTCTGCTTCATCATACCCACTAGGCCACTTTCACTGTTTACACCTGAGGGCGTTATGTGACTTCGGGATCTGTATTTTTTTTTTTATTGATTTCATGCAATTTTTATTGATTTCATGCAATTTCATTCACTTCACTGTTATAATGAACATGTAAACCTGCTTGGATACATGGAAGCCTAAAATGAAGGGGTTTTAATCACACTCTTTAATATGAATTACTTTAGATGACGTGCCTCACCTTGCAGTCGTTATTGTCGTGCTTAACTATTGCCTTGGAGGGAATCGAACCTGCGGCACACTATAGCACATGGTGCTAGCGTGCAGAACTGGCTTTGATAGGCCACTCCGATCAGCTGCCTGGATTCGCGTGATGTCTTCACCACTAATAGAAGGTGCAGTGCTCAGAAGGGCGTGGTTTGTGGGCGGGGCTGAAGAATAAGGCCCTGCAACACTGATTCTTGTGAAGAGCCTTTTGTAGCTGATTATAAGGAAGGCACGGCCTGTCATCGGCTCCGCCGATTCAACAAGAGCCGGAGGAAAGGCTTTGTTCTGTAGGAGCCTGGCGGCCGGCTCGCCCTCTTCCCAGTTTTCCCCCCTCCTTTCAGGAGGACGTCGGTGTGTGAACGGAGTGTGTGAGCGGAGTGTATCACTCAGGCTACATGAACACCACACAATGAGTGTGTGAGTGACATCTCTTTACTCAGCTGGTTGCTGTGTGTGTGTGTGTGTGTGTGTGTGTGTGTGTGTGATAGACTGGCCACACTGACTCTGCTCCCTTTCACAGCTGCAGAACAGAGCCTATTGTTCCGGGTGATGTAATCACAGAATGTGCTAGAAACTGTTATGCTAATCTACCCAGAAATGTTAATCGTAACTGAAACATGTAAAGAAATCAATCCTGCGTGACACTGCTGTCCAATTGATTGTGTGTGTGTGTGTGTGTGTGTGAGTGAGTGTCTGTATTTATTGTTTGGTTGAGCACTACATTGTTACATTTAATGGTTTCCACAGCTAGGCATGACTTGTGTGTGTGTGTGTGTGTGTGTATGTGTTTGTCCTTGCACTAATACTGCTCTGGCAGGATCTTGACGTGTAAAGATACTGAGGGCATTTTTCTGGTTCTTAGTAGGAAAAGGGAGGTGAATGTGTGTGTGTATGTGTGTGTGTATGTGTGTGTGTGTGTGTGCGTGTGTGTGTGCGTGACCCCACACAGTGCATGTGCTCAGAGGAAAGGGCTGGATTGTCTGTGAGCAGTGAGCTGTGCAGTCAGGAGAAGTAGACATGTGAGTGCACACACACACAGACACACACACACACACACACTTTATATGCAGAACGATGTAGAGATTTGAGCTGAACTGTATGAAAGGAGAGCGGTGGTACAGAAGTAAAGTGGCGGGGAGAGGGGGACACAAGGAAAACGAGTGAATGCTGAGGAGAGAGAGCGAGTGCATGACTACTCTATAGATCCACTAACCCCAGGGAGCAGGATAACAGGAGAAGCCGGAGACAGGCGAGGAGGGTGTGTATGAAAGACGACCTTCGGGGGAGACGCTGCCAGGGTAGGGAGCGTGTAACGGTGGGGAGCGTGAGATCAACCCTGGGCTATGGCAGTTTGGCAGGGCCTGTCGTTTTTTTTTCTGCGTGAAAGAGAATCCTGCACAACGTCTCTCAAATCTGCTTCTGCACCTCCTCGGCTGTGTCGTCCTGCCGTCCTCCACACTCATTTCACAGACCATACGATAGGCTGATGTTCATTAACGTTCATCCATATGCATAGTTAAATTTCAACAGTGTGACAGTGAAACAGCCAGATTAATTATATATTTGCAGCATATTTGCAGCAGTGTAACAAGCTGTTTTTCCAACATCAGGCTCATGAATTGTGCTAATTTGAAGGTTTGATAGTGTTGAGAGCGTAAGAATATTTTCCTGTTTTGAGAAGTGAAGTGAAAGTGAAACATAGTGATATGGCTGTGTTTATTCCCCTTTAGTCTGCTCTGAAACTGGGCGACCATCATCCGTGTCAGGACACGAATAACCGGCATTTAGCCAGCATATTGCATTTGCATTTAAATTTACATTTGCAGCATTGATCAGACGCCCTTATCCAGAGCGACTTACAATCAGTAGTTACAGGGACAGTCCCCCCCTGGAGACACTCAGGGTTAAGTGTCTTGCTCAGGGACACAATGGTAGTAAGTGGGATTTGAACCTGGGTCTTCAAGTGTGTTACCCACTAGGCTACTACCACCTATTGGCTATTGGCCACTGCCATCTGTGTTATTAAAATGCACCGATATATCGGCTGATATCGGATATATTTGATATAATGATACATTAAGACTCCAACTATGCTATGCTATGCTATGCTAGGCTAGGCTCTGCCCTCACCTGCCCTCGCGGGACCGGTGCAGACTGCCGTGGTAGCTACTCATCTTGCTGTGGATGCTGCCAGCTCGACTGTGCTGGTCGTCCAGCATAGCAAGGTGGGTGGAGGACACGTGGGTGGACGCGGCTGCCGTGGTAGCTGATATCTTTTTGGAGTCTTAATGTATCAATCGTCATGATTTACTGTGTTTGGAGTAAATTGTGCTAGAGATGTGATGGTGTGTTTGAACTACCACGCTTTTAGGTGGAGCAGACTGGTAAACCTGACCTGGTCCTCTTCCTCATGAAGTACCTGATGGTACTGGTGGTGGGCATCCCTTCCGTCTTCTGGGTGGGCAGCAAGAAGACGTGCTTTGAGTGGGCTGGCTTTTTCCATGGCCGTCGCCGCAAAGAGTGAGTTCAGCGGTTTATTTGTAACTTACCTGCTTTAATTTTGGACGCTTTTGTCTTAAAAAACAAAACAAAAAAACAGTCACTTTTCTACACTTGTCCTCCTGTCCCATTAACAGCGTCTTGTCCCCTTGTTCAACCCCTTCCATCGCCACTGTCTCACTTCCGCTCCTCTCATCCCTTCATTTCTCCACGTTCCCCATCACTCCGCCCTCCTCCATCCACTTCACTCTTCCTGCGGAACCACCCGCCCTCACCCTGTCCTCCGTCCCTCTCTCCTCCTGCAGAAGCGGCGTGAACGAGAGCCGGCAAGTCCTGCAGGAACCCGACTTCGCCCAGTCCCTGCTGCGCGACCCCAACACGCCCATCATCCGCAAGTCCCGCGGGACGTCCACGCAGGGCACGTCCACCCACGCGTCCTCCACCCACCTTGCTATGCTGGACGACCAGCACAGTCGAGCTGGCAGCATCCACAGCAAGATGAGTAGCTACCACGGCAGTCTGCACCGTTCCCGCGAGGGCAGGTGAGGGCAGAGCCTAGCCTAGCATAGCATAGCATAGCATAGCTATTTCATAGTTATTTCAAGAGGCAGTTACTTATCAGTTCTGCATTCTAGTCACATGTTGCAGAAGAGCGGGAATCAATTCAACATGCAGTATTACTTTTGAAAAAAAAAAACACGCTTGAGCACTTTGGCTTGATCCCTGATCAGAGGAAAATCACTTTGAATCAGAGGCAATGTGATTTTAAAGATGTTTGGCATGCTAAATATGTCGTCAAGTCACTGATGAGCTCCATCCAATCTGTCAAACCAGAGATAAACCATTTCTTGACCCATTGTTTTTCCATATAATCTTGTGTAAGATTATATTTGTTGTCCATTTTTAAAACCCCTGATTTGTGAGAGGGTCACATTATTTTATGACAAAATGATGTTTTGGACCCCGGTTCTGTGTTATGAACCCTTATGACCCGATCACAAGTCACAAAGTTGACTCAGGATCAAGTAAAAAAGACAGATGAAACAAGTGAAGCGATTGTCATTGTGAAACACTGCAGCACAGCACACGGTGACTCCACGTGTCCTCTGCTTTTAACCATCACCCTAGCGGTTATTCAGAAGGTTGCTGGTTCGAATACTGATCTGTCAAGGTGCTACTGAGGGCACCGTCCCCACACACTGCTCTCCGGGCCCCTGTCATGGCTGCCCACTGCTCACCAAGGGTGATGGTTAAAAGCAGAGGACGCAGAGGCAGCTACTCATAATAAGGGTTGTGAGGTAGGATGGTGCTACTCCATGTTTGGCTTTGTAGGCCAGCATCAGTATTTTGAGCCTGATGCGTGCAGCTACTGGGAGCCAGTGGAGGGAGCGTAGCAGAGGGGTGGTGTGGGAGAACTTGGGAAGGTTGAAGATCAGTCGTGCTGCTGCATTTTGTATTAGTTGTAGAGGTCGGATGGTACATAGTGGTAGACCAGCTAGAAGGGAGCCCTGCCATGAAAGGCGCCCGGGGAGCAGTGTGTGGGGACGGTACTTTGCTCAGTGGCACCTTGGTTGGACCATTGTACTGACGCAGCTGTTTCCTCACCAGGTACACTCCATGCAGCTACCGCGCCGCGGAGGAACACGCCCCCTACGGCAGCGCGCCCCGCCTCAACGAGCCGCTGTCGCTTCACAGCAGCCTTCAGCGCCTCGACACCCACTCCAGACACAGCAGCGTCCGGGACTTGAGTAGCGCTCCGCCTACCGACATCACGCACGGCCCCAGCACCAACCGCGCGGCGGAGGAGGACGGCGCCAGCGCGTAATCGCTACGCCGATTGGTGGATGAACTGGTCCTGAGGCCCGAGTGGCTAACTAGCGGCTGGACGTTTTCATTTTTAATACTGTGAATGAAAAATGGATGCTGGACAGAGGCGGTGATGTATGTATCTGAAATGCAAAGCACTACACCACTGGAATTGATTCTACGTGATTTGCAGCTGTCCTGGGATCAGCACCGGAATCTGACACCTGATGTCGTGTCATTAAATGCTACAAGAGAGCTGCGTCCTTGGACCTGAGGCACATTCCAGAACGGTTTTGCTCTGACTTCTTAATATGAAAACTCACAGGAGATAAGGCGGGGGGCCAAACAGGCGATAACGCGTCTGGTGTGCAGGTGCATTTTTAAAAATGAGAACTGGAGAACTTTATTGACCCATCACACGCACCCCAAGTTCATCCCTACGCCCCAAGACTCCTGCCACTCACCCGCCGCCAAGCCTACCTCAACGCCCAGGAGGCTCCACACCTGCCTTTCTCTCCCAGCTGGCGACCCCGTTCCACTCCCTGCCTGTTGACTTGTACAACCCTGCTCTCGCACGGAAGCGGTGCTTCTCGCTATGGTTCCTCGCGGTCTTATCAGTATGCAACAGTGTCGAAGCCTTCTCCATCAGGGATTGTATGGAATAATGCAGAATAACAATAACACTGGACAGCCTTTACACCGATCAAACCAAAAAAGAAACGGAATAACAACCCGGATGTTGACATCCGCAAGCTGCTAGGTTGTGAGACGTGATGCAGACATACGGCGGGGGGTTTCCTGGTTACTGGTGCGCTTTATTTACTTGTTGGAATGAGATTGACCCGTTGTGTTACGCGTTATTTCAGTGCCTCGAGAAAGACGCCGAGGTGGTCTGGTTTGTGCTAATGCTCTGACATGTGACTGCTTCTTGCCTTCAGATTCCAAACGTTGCATTTCTTTAAGGTCACACCTTTTTCCACGTAATGCAAATGGAAGTTGTTTTTGTAGATGAGTGGGGACGTGGGGGGGACTTAGCACTTTAACCTCGTGGCTAACTACTGAATGTGTATGTATAGATGTACATTTCTGTTTTAGGGTGATTGAAGATTTCAATTAAAATGTTTTGTAAAAAAAATTATGAAATCCCAGTTACTTTAAGTAGTAACTGGTACATATACATTTAGAAAATGAATAGTGCCCCATAGAGGTGGCCTCGCACCTCCAAGGTCATGAGTTCAAATCCCACCTCTGGTTCTCCATGCTGGGACGTGTTTAAACCTGCCACCTAAATGTTTGCTCACTAGATGAACTGGTGACAGGATCCTTATATTATCACCATAATAATACAAGTGTAGACATACAGCCATAACAGTTTCCCATTTTATTGAAATTAATCAAAATAACATTAGATATTTTTTTGTTTTCCTCTGACAGCTAACGTGTCAGCCAATCAAACACACAATCTTTAACATTCCACCTTAAATATTTTTGTGCAAAAAAAGAACCTACATTGTAGTGAACTGTCCTCTACTGCCAGTCTTTCAAAAGATCAAATACACAAAGAAACCGTTCAAATAAAATAGAACACAAACAGAATGTAATCCATCCTCTCAAACCTAGAGAAAATGATTACACCGTTGACATGCAAAACTGTACATGTACTTAATTATATATTTCAAACGTCTACAAAAAATATATGTCTGATATGAATTAGAACGTAACATACAAGGCAAGAGTAAATTCCCCATGAAGTGTGAATATGTTTAAAGATGTCCCTTCTGCAGAAAGCCATGGCCCATACAAGGGGGGAAAAAAGTTTTGATGGGAAGGGAAAAAAAAAAAAAAAAAAAAAAAAACCACACACACACACACAAAAAAAAAAAAATTCAAAACTGGGATATATTTAATGTCCCAAAACATTCTGATCTTTCCAAATAAAATGATGCCATCTCGTGCTCATTTATTTCAGCCTTCAAACCAAACCTGAACAGTCTTTGATTCCCGATACCAGAGCTTACTCCAAACTCTCAACTCTACAAAGCAACACCAGTATGCCCAAAAAGAATATTATATTGTGCCTGTTATAATACCACTCCTCATGAGTCAGTAGCAAGTACGGTATTTATACTGTAAAGCATGGACTCCCTGTTTGGAAACATTAGGAATCAGTAGGCACACAGAATGAACGCTTCCACTCAGGTTTTATACAGGTAATCAAATATTAATGCTGCTGTTTAATGAACATATCTGTACTATGGGATAAAAAAGGCTTATTAAACCTACACAGCAAAAGTCAATGAGTCTGTACACAGTAGGTCTGTATGAAAATACACTGTAGCGTGACCTATAATAATAATAATAATAGAAGAATATAGTGTAAATGGAATATATAAGTGACTATAATCACTGAATGCAGAAGAAAAATCCTAATGCCCATCACAATCTGATTCAATGCCAGAAGGCGGAACAGTTGTATCAGCGCAAGCTCTTATATGATCATCCTGGTATCTTATGCAAAGACAACAGATGTCATTAAAGTGTACAGTATTGGTGGTGATCCATAGCTGCTGAGTGTAAGCCAGCTTGCAAGCGTTATCTGAACTGTAAGTGAGGCAGGAAAGTGGGAAATGGAATGGACTGGGGTCATGGGAAATCATGACTACACAGGACTGGTATAGGACCTTGCAATCCCGTTCCTCCAGTCAATAGTTCATTAGAATGATGGAGTATTAACAAATTATGCTTATAATACCACTATATAACAAAAAATAATAATAAACAAACATATATTGCATATTAGTGTCAGCTGTATGGGAAAGTTCACTCCTGGACCCAATGTTTGCCTCTGTAAAACGAGGTAGGACATCCAATATAGTTCCTTAAGGTCCTACATAACTGCATTCCTACACATTTCTGCTTCCAAAACTGTGTGTGTGTATGTGTGTGTGTATATATTATATATACATACATACATACATACATACATACATACACACACACACACACACACACAAACTTAATACACTTCATAAAGTAATAAATTACATTAAAATAGGTTTAAGAGACACATACATAAACAACATTACAACACATGAAAAACTAATACAGTAACACCAAAGTTCTATTAAAAAAAATTATAATAAAGTATATATCTTAAAGTATAAAACTCTTTGGTGATACCCTTACGAGCCTCCTGTGGCCCAGTAAAGGAACAGGAGCATGGAAACACAAGGCTGTCATCTGTGAGTGAAATATTTGTAACAGTTTACCAAGGATCTATCCCAGACCCATTAATTTCTCAAATTGTACAAACATAATTATAATAAAAAAAGTGGATGGACTTAAAATCTTTAGGCCAGTAGCATATACTATTAGAAACAGTGGTCTCTTAATTTGCACAAACCTGTTCAAAAGGCACGAAAAAAACAAAAAAAACAAACACATACATTTAGAAGCCTGTGAAATGCACCATACTGGTCTATTACTTTTGCTGGTGCATTTAGTTTGAATATTCAGCAAGGAAATAGCATGTCCATACATCGGCTGATTTAGCTGAGGGGTGTGGTAATGGGGCAGTTAAAATAAAAAAAAGTTTTCCAATGAGCCACTAATTTCTCACAATAGTAGTAATCATTATTATATACATAATATAACCCTCTAACTGTATTTACATTATAATATTTAAAATCCTATAGGGAGTGAACCCGTATGTTTTAAAGTCCATTAAGGTGGCACAGGTGCATGGGCTGAACATGCATTAGTCCCAAAGATGAGCAAAGCCTCACTGGTCATGTAACACCGAATGTTTTTTTTTTTTTCTTTCTTTCCTTTTAGGTTCTGATGCAGCAAAACTGTAGCTAGGTAAGTCTCTTTCACATCTACAGATAGGTGAGAATAGTAGCATCGCTGAGACGCAGAAAAAGCTGGTGGCATCCCCTTCTAATCCACGGGGTAAACAGGTTACAGTGCATATTAGGGACTATGGACTGGGGAAGGGAAAAGGTGCGTGTTTATGTGTGTTTACGTATCTGGTCCAAAAGTTGTGCTGTTAAACCGCCTGTACACATATTTATACTCTCCCACAGCCTGAGCTGATTTCTTAGTCTTAATGGGTGGGGGTTTAGGTGAAGACATAAAGAGCAGGCACAACCGAGTCCAGGGGTCTGGTGCAAGCTGTAGATCTGGCTGAGGGGGGCAGAAATAATAAATAAATACAAAAATTAACCCTCCCCCTCAAAAAATTCACGTCTCCCAGCTGGTGCGCTCCGAACTCTCCAGGGACAGAGACTTGTTCTTGTGCGGTGAGGTCGGGCTGGGTGGGCCGCTCAGGTTGGAGCTGTTGGAGGCGGTGGAGTGCCGGGGCGAGTCAGAGTCCTGAGACAAGAGAGAAACTCAGAGTGGTTCCATGCACATAATATTTACTTCCGATACACAAGATGGAGAACATGCCAACGTTTGTCATATGAAGCACACTATCTTGTACAGCTCTATTGCGTCTACGTTGTACAGCTGTAACATCACAAACAAAGCAGGGAAATATGAGGACCTGTATCTGATCGCTGAATAGCACACGCACACACAGTTAAGAGTCTTCTGAGCTCTACACACCTACACACGTCGTATCAGGGAGCTGAATATGAAGGCAAGTGAGTGGGTGGCTCGTTTTCACGGGGAGGTTTGACAGAGGTTGGGTGCTGTTTGTTTTTACCTTTATCTTACTAAGCAGGGTCCTTAATACCCTTTTCAGATCGGGGGTCTTCTCTGTAGGTGTAACAGCCTGCCACTAGAGAGGAGAGCCACACTGAACACACTCAGAATGTTTGCAGAGGTTGGGGGTGGAGGGTGGGCTTGCGTGTGTGTGTGGGCAGGTTGCAGGAGAAGAGCACTTGTTAAGTGAGACCGTCTCTGGTGGGACACACTGCACATGCAGCAAAACGGACGCTGTGCTTTTGCACAGGTGAGGCAACAGGCTTTCATCTCTCAAAAAAAGAGGATTCATTCCTGTTACATCCCTCTGCAAGCTCTTAAAAGCAAAAGTGCGGGTACTTTTCTCCCTGCTGGGTGAATTATTAGCTGCAATCACAAGCTTCTGGTTTTTCTTCAAAAATTTCAAACATATAGTACGACCACAAAGACCAATTTTAAAGTGAACCATTTATGATGTGAAATGAAAGTTTAAATTTGTAAAAAAATTAAAATACAGGGGCTAGTCATTTTACTGAAGACAACTGAAGCTAAATTTAAAGTGAAGTGAAGTGATTGTCACATGTGATACACAGCATCACAGCACACAGTGACATTTGTCCTCTGCATTTAACCAATCACCCTGAGTGAGCAGTGGGCAGCCATGACAGGCGCCCGGGGAGCAGTGTGTGGGGACGGAGCTTTGCTCAGTGGCATCTTATCTTATCTTATCTTATCTCAGTGGCACCTTGGCGGATCTGGATTCGAACCGACAACCTTCTGATTACGGGGCCACTTCCTTAACCGCTAGGCCACCACTGCCCCTTTATTGGTGTGCTAGGATGTGAAGAGAAGCAGTGCTTCCTGCTGGCTCATGTTAGTATACTATAGAGCAGTTTTACAGAAAAAAGATTAAATTCTTAAAGTGACACAAAAAAAAAAAAAAAAAAAAAAAAACATGCCAAAACTGCATGTAATTTTTGTGGGTAAAATTTAGTTTAATCTATTTCTGCTCAACTGCCTCAATGAAAATCACACAGATTTAGGTTAGTAACGCGTTAATTCAGTGATTTATTACAGGAATGTAAATTGTAATTTTATCAAAAAGTGAAAAAACATGGACCTTCAGTGAATGCTCACACACCTCACGGTCAAATTGGGAGATAGGAGCTTCACCGCCACAGTCCAGGCCTGCATTAGAGGAGAGAGACCCCTCTGAGGGGGAGGTCATCTGCTGCCTCTTGCTGAAGCTGTAATGCCCCACAGAGAAATCTCGCCGCAGGGCATTGCCGTTCTGAGACAAGCCTGCAGAGCGGGTGGAAGAGACAAAAAGTTATATTTGCATTTTGTTCATTCTAATTTCGTCAGTATACACTAATTGAAGCCTAATTCAATGGCTTGCTGGATCACTCACGAGAGCCAAGTCCACTGCTGGCGCTCATGGAACGTCCGGGTTCAGGTCGGCCCTTGCTGATGGAAGGGATGCTGATTGATCCACCCAGCACTCGGCTCTCTTGAGTATGCGTATTCTGATGGCGGAGAAAAGCGCCGGGAGCACAGAGTAGATTTAATCGCCAAATCACACCATTCACTGGTGATTAAAACCAAGATTGCATATGGTCCTTCAGTTCTGCATTGTCCATCCACCAGGGGGAGACATGCAACTAGCCCCACGACATCAATTCAGGAAATTTATAGAAGAACAGCTTAAAAATCATATACGTACAGATCAGGAGTGAAATAAGTCTCACATAATAAAGTTCTAACGAGTGGGAGGAAAGGCAGAGTCTGGACAGCTGCACTATGAAGTAAGTACAGTAGAGAAGAGTTAAGAGACACCAGGGAAGATAGCAGGCAATAAATCTGCCCATACCAGAGAGCAGACAGAGGCAGGGGTCCCAGGAGCAGACCAGAGAGACGGGGAGCGGGAGGACAGGGGGCTGCCGTCCTGAGACAGGAAGTTGTCAGCGGAGACGGCGGTCATGTGATAGACATGCTCAAAACAGGTAGGTGTGGAGATGAGAGGCAGGTGGGGAGAGGGGAGAGGAGAACCCGGCTTCAGTGGAAAGGAGGAAAAAGGTGAAAATGACAAGGAAGGTGTGAAGGAATGGAAAATAGTAGTAGTCGTTTAAGGAACTATGCTTATGTGATGTGGATTAGAACATCTAGTTAGCTGACACCCAGAGTAGAAAGTGAAAAGTCAAGACGGAAGATAAGGAACAAAAGTAAATTAGAATTAAATAAACAAACAAACAACTAAAATTACGTACAAATTAAAATAAAATCTGATATAACAAACTAACAGTAAACTTCTCAAATCATAAACTACTCATTCAATCATTTGTTGAGTGAAAGATAAGCACATTCAAGGGGGAAAAAATATTATGGAAAGCCCAAGTAAGCTATGACAAACAAATGCATTATTCCTTATATAATGATTATTATTCTAATAATAATAGAGAGGGTATGTACCTTGGGCAATTCCTTAATGATCTGAATGCAGTCTCCTGGACCCATGTGCACAACGTGGTTGAAGTTGGTGGGGTTGGAGATCAGCTTGCTCCTCATCTCTGGATCTCTCAGCATCTCCCTGCACACACACATGCACAAGTTAACTTAACAGTTAACTTGATTACAGATTACGTGCAAAGTAAAACAACGATGAACATGACAATATCGATTGTGTAATGTACAATTCTGGAAACCATCAGAGATTATTTAAAAAACGACTCGCATTCAATGCTAATTATTTATAAAACCAACAGGCCTTCTTCAGCAAGTTACATGTTACATGACATAATTGAAAAACATTGCTGTTGTCTCTCTACAATGCAGAATTGCTCTAGAGTGACCGTCACCTCCTCTGCTGTAACCTCTCCTCCTCAGGCACCCGGAAGGAGAAGCGCCGTTTGTTGTTCATACTGCGCACCATTTGCTTCCGGCTGTGATCTGAAGTCTCTGGGACCACAAGCTCATCTCCCTCTGCAAGAATTAAAAACAGTCACCATGGTCACCCCCACAACCCTTTTACAATTCCCTGTAGTGAATATGTGGATTTAATGGCTTAGGTGAAAGCCTAAAGGTGTGAGGCTCCTACCTGCTGTCTTGTTTTTGAAGTAGATGAGACGGACAGTCTCGAGTCCGAGCAAGTTGAGTGACCCATCAGTGTTCAGGGGACGCACCTAAGGAGGCCAGAAGATGATTTAAAAAAATGAAAATAAAATAATAATAATAACCTGCACAAGTCATTCTGCTTATCGGCGTGTAACCCTAACCTTCTTCAAGGGGATGGTTTGAATCCACTCCATGGTGTTGACATCAAACACGTTCACGGCATTCTCACTGTACACAGAGAGGTACGGCGCGCTGTAACCTTCGGAAGATAAACAGAATTTTAGAGCAGTGAGTTGGACGTGCCAATTGACTTGACCATTGACAATGATTTAGCAAGTGTCTTCATGGCAGCTACGTAGAATGAAACTTATTTTAATCCATCCAGCTAATTAACCATAGGGGAAACTGGGCCAGTTGCCATGGAAAGTATGAACACGGTACTAAACCAAAAATCACTAATAGGCATTAGATTCAAACCACAGTTGCCACTTGTCATCTGAAATATAAACCAGTCTTTGATGAAGTAAGGGCCCTGGTGCTGGCAAGATTGCCTTCCAAACCAGCACCAAGGTAATAACTTTCATTATTAAAAGTATATTTGGTTAAGAAGAAGGAAACATTGCCATGTATTACACCTATATCTTCCTAAATCAGCAGATACTGAAAGCGAGTAGTTTATGTGAGGAAGGTGTGCCGTTGGGGTGAGAATGCAGGATCCTCACAGCAGGCAGTGGGGGTGGCAGGCCACATGAGCTCCTGCTGACGAGAGCGTCGGCCCTGGGAGTCCACGTACACTCCAATACTGATGAAACACAGCAGCATCTCTTTACTCGAGATCTCCACCGCGCACAAAGCATTCATTGTCTTCTGACCGATGAAGGACAGGGTGTGGTCGTCAGGGTGGAGCATAGTGACCGGTGGGGTGTCTTCCTGGATGCTGTAGCGCATGAAGCAAGCCTGTTTACAGGAGAACATTGTTTTAATCATCTAGTTGAGCGAGATTGAATGTACCAAATGACAACGCTGTCACCAAGAGACCAATTTCCAAACAAAATTCTGAGCGAATGAGAAATTAGTGTAGGCATAAAAACTATTTAAAAATCAAATACACCAGCTACAAATCCAGTTACTTCATTACATATTTCAGTCCTACATTTCTCCCCTATGCTCACCTTCCTCGCTTACTCAGATTTACCAAAATAGAGTCATTTTCTATTTTTCTTTATATTTAATAAGTTTCCCCCCAAAAAAGCCATGTTCCAGTTTCTTAAAAATGATGGCCTATTTACATAAGAGCTACATGTTTAGTCACAGAAGCTTGAGGAAAATGCACTGTGTGTGAATGAGCAAAAGGATGTGACCCAAACCTGATATCCCACATAGAGCTTCTCACTCAGCAGCCCCATCCACTGGACATTTGCAGGCACTGGCAGCTCCTGTAAGACGCGGTACCGTTTCTTGCTTCTGTTGATCTCGTAGCAGATTATCTGCTTTTTCACCCATACACACAAACAGGTGATGGTGCCATGTCTCAGTGTCCCTGACACCATAGTCTGGCACAATTTAGTTTCAGACAGTTTGTCAATTTCAACCTCGTGGCCATCTAGCAAATCCATGGGGAAGAGGCGGACGCGGCGACCACGGCCAGAAATTACGGCCACCAGCTGTTCAGATGGCATGAGGTCAACGTGATGAACTTTCTTACTCTGCCCAACCCTGATAATCTCTGTAAAGAGCAGGAGGTGGTGAACAACTTCAAAACGCTTTATGAAGTATAAAGAAAATGGTGACACTCTCACACCTACCATCTTTGGTGACATGAATGACATATAAACCTTCCTCATTACCCAGGGCAATGCGTTCGTGATCTGCATGTGAAGAAGAGACATTTCTCAAAACTGTTTTAAGAAAATGTTTAAACCCAAAGTTCACTGGCTGGAATGGTGGAATTCTGACTTCAATAACCCATTTAGTGTTTTAGTACCTATAATTGCAGCAGTCTGTGTGCTCTTGATGATGGGTAGCGTGCTGTCATAGGCCTCTTTGGGCACGTAGACAAAGCGCTCCTTCAGCTTGCTTTTCTTCAGGATTCGGTGAAGCTCATTGAGGAGCCCCACCCACTTGCTCCTATCATGGTCGCTGTCAGCCAGCATGAGAACAGAGCACTTCTTACTGCCAGAAGCGGACAGTTGTGATGCAGTTACCTACGGAGTAGGGGAAGGAGATGGACACTGGCCTAAGTGCTAGTCACCTTTGTTTCCATATTAATAATACACAAAAAAGGGAAAAACAGATGTACACACATTTTTTTTCCATTCATGACCCATAAGGTTCTTAGTCCAAATGGGGAAAGTTCAGGTTTAAAATAAGCATTTTAAAAAGCTACTGTCAGGTCCAACTCACTCTGAAGATACAAGGGATGTCCTTGGTGTTGGCATGAATCACGTCTGATGCTAAAACCGAGCTGACTGAGAACTCCTCATCCCTGTCAGAAAAAAAAAAAATGCATAATTCAGAACCAACAATTCAAGGAATCAGCAGGAAAAGTTCAAAGTGGTAACCAATTAAGGAGTACTTTGGGGGAGGTGAGGTGGGCCAATTAACCGAGTCACTTCTTTAACAGGTTTAAAGAATGCAGTCTACGCTGCAGACACCCACACCGCTGTTCCACCTCAGTCAGCTCAGCTACTTAACACCTCATCCTCACACCCTGCTCACTGCTCCCAACCACAGCATCCAGTACGCATCCAGCACACGGCTCCAGCCTGGCTCTCTCAACCAATCAGGTCAGAGGGGAACTGAGGAGAATTAAACCTCAAAAGGCAGAGGTCCAGAGGGCATCAGCTCAAGGGTCGTCAGGTCCTGTGCGGATCAACTGTGTGTGGTGATTGAGCACATTTTCAACCTGAACCAGGGGAGAGTTCCACAGCTTTGGAAAACCTCTTGTATTGTACCAGTGCCAAAGACTCCACGACCTAAGGATCTCAACAGCTACAACTGGCTCTGACATACCCCCTGATGAAGACCCTGGAGTGGCTGGTCCTGGCTCAGATTTGGCACCATGTGAGCTCATCACTGGGCCCACTTCAGAGTGGATGATGCAGTCATTCACCTCCTACATCATTCCCTCTCTCACCTGGAGACTGCTGGCAGCACTGATTTCTCCAATGCCTTCAACACCACCAACTGTTTCCTACAGAAGTTCTGTAGGAACTGTGGGGACGTTGCTTTGCTCAGTGGCACCATGGCGTATCGCGATTCGAACAGGCAACCTTCTGATTCCTTAACCTCTAGTTCACCACTGCCCCGTCGTCCTATATCATCCTAGATCAGCAGATACTGGTCTGACATTTTGAGCTTTTTAGTACCTATAATGGCAGCAGTCTGTGAGCTCTTGGTGAGGGGTTCCGCATAATTCAGAAACAGTTATGCAGCAGCACATAAACTATCTGATCCAAGAATTTCGAAGAGCTGCGATGTGGAATTGCACTGCACTCCTGTACAGGTGTTACTCATCTGCTAATACTAAATGACAACAGGAACATTTGCAACCAAGATTTGCAACTGAAATGAAAAACAGAACTGACCTCATGTCAATAACCTGGCTGACCTCCACACCGGGCTGGCCAGTCTTGCTCTCTCCAAACTCATACAAGAACAGCTTAAAGTCACAGACAATGGCTAGAGCCCGCTGCCAGCCCTTCCTTACCCCTGCCAGCTTAGGTACCTGAAACAATTAAGCACACAGCTCATTAATAAGTTATCTTTTCTTTCTTTTACTTCAATATCATATTGCCATGGCATTAACCGCCTTACCCGAACATAGCCCTCATAGGCTGTGCCAATACCCTTCTGTGGATCAATGCCTAAGGGCCCTTTGGTTTGATCAGAGGGAATGGGACAGACGGCTGGTGCCTTGTCCGCACAAGTGACGTGACACGAGAAGTTACAAACTGGGGGAAGCGCACACAAAATAAATAAACAAATTATATACACAAGCATACAATACAGAACATATAAACATACAGAAACATATCTACAATAATGCAACGGAAAAAATATAAAAAAAAAAATTCCAGCAGCTATATCAAAAATGCACATTTTTTTGTCAAACATCTGACTCACCTTCACATGTACAGCCCTGACGAATGATACCCACCATGAGAGAGGTGCACTGGTTACACTTAGTTGGAGTGGTAAAACTGCTCACAATGAACTGGTGGGCTTTTGGCTGCAGGAAAATGGATGGAGTGGCACAAGATGTGTAAGGATTACGTAAAAAGCATTTGACCACCCTCTTATTTTGTTGACTTGGACAGTTTTTCACCTTTGGTGTGCCCAGACTCGATCCACTGTATCCGGATCGCATGGTCGAGGTTGTGGTGGGCTGTGGATGGTCCACCACCTGTGGTCAAGTAACATAAAAAGACAGAATTTGTTACATAGGACTGAATTAGACCTGAAAGTTTAATGGGCCGAAGGTCACCTCCAGGGGCTCCACGTCGCTTGCAGCAGAAGGGGAACGGGAGCAGGACATGGCCTGCGACTTTGTGTCTTCTTCGTGGGACAGGCTGAAGTTATCAATGGAGTCAATCTGGCAAAAGTAACAGAGGAGACATTGAGAACAGTACAGACAAAAAGCACACAGAGTAGCGCACAATGACATTAATAATTAACATTCATTTCAAAACCAGCCTCATTGCAACCAGCAGCTGTGCATTTCAAAAGCAAAGCACTGCTATCACCACCTAAAGTGAATTGGAATTACGCCACCACCATTCACTTCCGATAAGTACAACTAAATAAAAGCCCAAGAAACAGAGCTGAGACGGGGGGGATACATAAAAAAATATATACCAACGGAAGAATTTTGCTACAACAAACTGCCAGACTGATTTGAAGTTTGAGCACAATTTCTCCAGATTATCTGCAGAGAGCCTCATGCCACTGCACATCAATGAAAAACACAACAAGAGTTAAAGCGGACAGCAAAATCTCTGCACATGCACCCATGCAGCAGAGAGAGACAGGAGCATGCACAAAAGCCAAAAACAGCACACCGCCTAGGAGAAAGCACTGAATTCAGCTCAAAATAAATCATTGAAGGGATCTTACACATTTGCCTTTGCTAGCCTGGCCAGAGGCAGGGGAACGCTTCTAAATAGACCAAAACAAATGAGAGAGCAAAACAGACAGAAACGATTAATAAATAAAAACAAAAACCTATTTATGGAAGGATGGGATCTTTGGAAATCTCTCAACAGAACAAATTTAAAAGATAAAAAGACCATCGGGACAGTTTATAAACCAATATGGGATGTCTGAATTTCATAACTGGAAAGAAGACAACCATACACTCCTGTCTAATTACAGTAAGGAGGCGGTTATGTGGCAGACATCAGCAGAGAATAAAGGAGTTGGAGGGAACACTACGTCCAAACTTACATCATGCCATAACTCATTAAACGAAGACGAAGAGGATGAGTCCTGGTCAGTAAGCAAAATGAAAACAAAGAATGAAAAATATATATATATATATAAAAAAAGGTGACTGAAGGGGGAAATCTACATCATCAAATTAGATCAGAGAATGAGAAATGAGGGGCTTTTGGAATTTTCAGAAACTAAAAGAGGTAAAAAGTTTTGTCCCTTCTAAACAGCAAATCGCAGTACTCACATCGAAGTGATCCAGCGCGTAGGTGGAGGTGGCATTGAGGAATGCCAGGAATGAGTTCTGCGAGTCCTGGTGCTTTATACCTGCAGTGTTATTTGAGATGTGAGAGACTGCACTGTAGCATGTATAGGTGCATAATGATGTGTGTGTGTGTGCGCACTCGTGTATGTCACTTGGTCTTTGATGGGATCTGTACCTTTTCCTGCTCTGAGCTCAGACTCTTGATTTAACTTCTCCACCTCTGACTGTAGTTCCTGATTCTTCCTCTCAGACTCCTGCAGTTTACTAACAAAGACAAAAGTAAGTAAAGAAAGTAGCCAATGGCTGGTACCGTTCATGTCTTCCCAGACTATCAGCAGAAAAGCTGGAGGTTTTGGAAACAGAAAGTAAATTCATACATTTGACCAAATATAGCCCAGACAATTGTCAATATAACCCAGTGCTTGTGGCCCCCATCGACCCAAACACCATTTAACCATGGCATGTACACATACCACTCAGTGGCTATGCTGGACGCTTTAACTTTGTTGAGCTCATCCTGGATGAGCTGCTTAGCTCGGATCTCAGCATCCAGGGCAGACTGCAGCTCAAGACGTGCAGACATGTCCAGCTTAGCCAAGCGTCGCATCTTCCATGGCATGTCCTGAAAACAAAGAAACAAAGGGAAAAAATGGAGAATTGGTCAAAAGAGCCAGCCAAAAAGCCAAAAAATTCAGCTTCTCTATGCACCACTCAACTGTGGCTCTGGCTCCCAGACTGCTGTTCTTCAGCCCGTCCAGCTCCTCGTTCATCTTCGTGGCCAGAGCCTGCAGGTATCCCCTAGCATCCTTCTCATCACTCACCCTGCAAAAGCACACATAGTGAAGAACAGTGCTTCCCATACCACCAGTCAGCTGCAGGTAGGCTCACAGGGCGGCTAAACCACAGGCTGGGAATGAAAGTACGCAAAAGTATCATTTCCCACCAGCTCATACTATGAGCAATGTGACAGCACAAAGAAAATTAGTCAGCACTTACCACTGTATGATCTCAGTAATCTGGGCCTCCCAGTGAGCCACACTCTCCTTCTTGTCGGCAAGCTCTCTAAGCTCCTCCTCCAGTTGCTTGTTGCTGCTTCTCAGCCTCTCAGAGTCTGAGGTCAACTATAGAACACACAGATAGACAAAAGACAGGAAAGCCGTGAGTGTGTCTTGACAGCCAGTTCACTGAAAGAACTCAGTTGTTCCCAATTTTTGGCCAATATTACAAAAACAAACCGCCAGAATTGGTTGCCATTTAAAATATTTCGGTATGCAAATGTTTATTTCCTTTATGTCTGACATTCCACACAAAACTCAAACTGGGCTGGACAAAATTATTGGCACCCTTTCAAAATTGCGGATAAATCGTTTTATTTCAAGCATATAGCTCGATTGAGTTCGAGATATAGCTCACCTGTCGTAAGAAACAGGTGCTGGCAATATAGCAAATCAAACCTGACGCCAGTTGGAGAAAAATGTACTCCTTTTCTGGAGTAAATACTCCTTTTAAATACACCTTGAGCAGTTTGCAAAAGAAGAGTGGTCGGAAATTCCAGTTGAGAGGTGTAACAAGCTTGTTGATTTCAGTTATGTGTGAAATGATATCAGATTTGGCTTTTTTTCCCAGTTTTATTGTATTGATCCGAAGCACTTTTCGATCCGAAGAAACATTTGTATGCCAAAACATTTGTAATTGCAACAATTTTCTGGGTAAATTCCAGGGGTGGCGATAATTTTGGCCATGCCTGTAATTTCCACGCAGTTGACTAAAACCAAATGGATCAGCACCGCAGACAGCACCTACGTGCTATTATTACAGTACTAAAGGTGTTAAATGGAGGAACCATGCTGCATGGGTGAGCAGGTCAACCTTGTTTTTCAGATTCCACTTAGAACATTCTTTTCACTGTCGTTGTACAGAACGGGGGATGTTGAAATACGTCCCAAGAACACACGGTCAGGCCAGGAGATCTCACTCTCTTCAATGGCGTGATTGAAATGCTCCAAACTCACGCAGAGACAGGGTGTTTATGCTCTAGCTGGAGTAAGAGTTTAGATGAGCATTCCTCACTGGCGCACATGGTTCTTCTGGCCAGAACTAATAACCTTTGTTTTAAAAAAAAAAAAAAAAAAAAAGGTCAAACTTTCCAAAAAAATAAAATTACTCCTGCATGCCTCTTCCGCCAATGTCAACAGCATGCTGCTCTAAAGGCTATAGAGAGAGAGCAGGATGCTGGAGGGGTTGTGGGTAAGGAGATACCGCTGTAGGAAGAGGATATCGGGTGGACTCGGTCGGGTTTGGAGGCGGGGATCATCAGACAGCACTGCCCTGGTCCGCTCTCGCAGAGACCTTTGATGTTTGACTCCCAGCTGTCTAGGAGACGCCAGCCTTTTCCTCCACTTTGAAAGATGGGTTTGAAAAGAGAGACTCCAAGAGAGACAGAAAGCAAGGCATGTCTGGGACATGCTGAACATGAAAGATCTAAATGATCTATAAACAAGCGTTAGAAATTTTCTAATAAAATGGTCAGTAATACAGTAAGGGAGGTAACGTCTGACGTGACAAATCAAATGAAATACGCTTCTTTGGTATGAGATCATATTTCTGTGTTTGCAAGACTGTGTGAAAAGAAGGACAGAAGCGGCCCTCACCTTGTCCAGTTCAGCGGCGAGTTTCTTGTTCTCCTCAGTCAGCAGTACCCGCTCCCTTTCTGACTTCTGTTTGTATTCAATCTCAAACTCCTCCCGCTCACACTGGCTACACAGACACACAAACAGAAGGCAAAATGTTGTACAGTGTCTACATACCACTATACAAAATGCTAAGCAGTTGATGGGTTGGTGACAGGCACCAAACAGCCAAGGGAGTCAGTAGTGGAGTCCTACAGTTGTACCAATTTTTCCACCTAGACCATTAGTGTACCTCTCTCTGCGGGTCTTCTCCAACTTGTCTTTCAGCATCATGGTCTCCTTCTTAAGGCCGAGATGCTGGGCCTCAGCATCACGCAGCTCCTTCTTCAGGTTCTTGAGCTCATTAGCATGCTGGACATCACGCTGTGACAGCTCCTCGTCGTGCAGCGCAGTCTGCTTCTCCAGATCGGCCCGCAACTTGTTCAGCTCCTGATGTGGCTCCAAGCCCGCTGACACAACAGTGCGGCCCACATGCTTCTGCTGCTCCGTAAAACACAGAAAGGCAAATACAAAAATATTGTAGACATCTTCACGTATGAACCTGTATATGCTGATGACCAATGTACATGAGTTCAACAGATACTGCTGTTCCGGTTTTATGTTTTAAGGTCTACTGCAGTAGGAGCCGTTAACAAGCCTTTTCTCATCAGCTATGGATGGAATAATTTAAAAACTGAGACTGTACAGTTTCATTTACGTTTGGCAGACTGCCCTAAATAACAGCAAACAGCATCCTTCCGACAGCATTAATAATGGAAACCAGTCTAGTTTCACGCACTGAAGTTATGAAGCAAGCATTACAGATTAGATCATGTTTAATTATGAAAAACCAGAGAGTAAATTATTTTAATGAAGGTTTAAAAATTTGATCACTTTCTTTTTCTGCACTGATTCAGAATTATATGCTTTCACAATCACAGCTCTAATGTCTATATGGAGAGAAGACAATTATAAAAGATGATGCAATACTGCTGACACAGCACTCTACTACGCCCAATTTCTATTTAAATCACAGATTCCTGATTAAAATGTAATTATGCAGCCCGTAAAGCCTTTAACAGTACCTTCATGCCCTCCAGCTCCTCCTCCAGCTGCCTGCTGTACTGCTCACTGCGCTCTCGCAACTTCTTCTCCTTCTGTGCCTCCGCCACTCGCTCCTCCATTTGGCTCTCCATCTGAACAGAGTTGGGTAGATTACTTTGATAACAAACGAGTACTAACTACATAGACATGTACATTCTTAAACACCAATTATGATTATTGGAAACATTAATAGAGAAGTGTATGTTATAAATAAATAAAAATAAGTAAATACCAATTAACTTCACAATTCATTAAAAGAGACCTGTTAAGACATTTATTTTGGCATCCTCAACCTGTTTTCAATGACCCTGTTCCTCAAGGACCTAATTTTATTGCAAATTAAGAAACACATAAGCAAAATTAAGGTGGGAAATCTATAGTAGGGGGTGCTCCAAAAGCAAATTCAGAAATACTGAACAAAAAAATGTATTAATATCCTTTGGCCTGTAATATCTCCTTCACTGTAACCAAGAAGGCTCACCTCCTTCTTGGCCCTCTCTGCTTTGCGTACTTCTTGGCGCAGTGATTCCAGTTTCTGTGACAGTCCCTCCATCTCTTCCTCCTTATCTCGGAGGTGGCGGGAGAGACGCTGCTTGAGCGAGTGCAATTCGGTGACACGCTCGCTCATTTCGGAAAATTCCTGCATGGCCAGCTTCCTCTGGCTGTGGGCTTCTTTCAGATCCTTCCCTTGGGTTTTCATGCGCTCACTGGCCTCCTGCATCTCCTGCAAGAAAAATGACCAATTCAGAAAAACACAGTCTTACCTCAACTAGTAAAATATACCTTAGGGATGGTTGTGTTGACGGTCCTGAGAAGTCATAGAGACAACATAATAATAATTTTTCCAACGAAGCCATAACATTAAAATAATCCAAACTAAAAAAACCACACCTTTTTGTACCCAGTGAATATAATAGTTTCTGTGCCCTTCTGTGCTTAGTGGGACCTCAGTGGTTTGGGATTCGAACCGGTAACCTTCTGATTAGGGGTCGTAAATATCTAGTTATTGTACAATTATTGTAATTGTAATCTTATTAGCTCTAGTTTACCCTCTGAATGTTGTCCCTCTCCTGTATTATGGTGGTCACTTGTTTCTCCAGCTCTCTGACACGCTGGGTTGACTGGTCCAGATCTCTCTGCACCGTGCTGGCCCGCTCCAGCTGCTGCTCCAGCAGACCTGAATCTGGCAGGAACATTTAAAGAATGTATAAACGCAGAATTTCTAGTACTTTTACAGAAATTCCTTCAAGATATCAGACTAATGTTGGCATAATTTCTATAAATTTTGATATGAATCAGAAAAAAATGTAACTACCACTTGTAGTTTACCAATAATTACTGAACTGTTGTTCGTTAAAGCTGCACTGAAAGTCGCAGTAACTTTAAGGCTCATTTATTATGATTCTCACTTGCTATCTGCTTCCTCAGCAACTCAATCTCCTCCTTCAGGCCTCGGATCTCACGGTCTTTGTTTGCGCTGACAGGCCCATCTCCACTTGAGTGCTGGAGAGCCTGCACGGTGTTAGTGGATTCTATGGACAAACATTTAAAGTGGGAAGTCAAGCAACAGGCAAGCAGATGTTATCTTTACGACTGCAGCTTTTTGCAGCTATTAAGTAGCTGGACATGCAGAATTGCATAAAAAAAACTCACACACACTATGGCATACATTTCGCAAGGCATCCTATTATAGGCATGGGTGATGTACCTTGCAGCTTGCGACTGAGCTCACGTTTTTCCTGATCTAGACGTTGAAGACGGCGCTCATAAGCCTCCACAGTCAGACTCTCCTCAAGGCTGCGCTGCACACACACATCGACATGCACAGGTCCCACAGACTCGTGCAGGCAGCCACGGTCTGACAGCGTACTGGAGATCAACAGTCAAACGGCAAGAATTCAGTGCTCACTATTAGACACAAGGCTGTGGCAATTAGAGATTGTAATTTTACAACGCAGACAGCAATAAACAAATTTAACTCAAGCAGACAAACATTTCAAAAAGCTCTTCAGCCTGTTCACTCAGAACCCACAAGGATTAACAGAATTTAAAAACACATTCAATTAATAAAAGCACCTCATTGACAAGATATGACTATAAAGAATTTACCAGTTGCTTGTGTAAGTAAATCCCACAAAGGGAAGGTGGTGCCCAGAAAAGGCCGTATGAGAGGGAGGAGGCATAGTCTCCTGCATCATAAAAAAAACAAAACACAATGGACATTTCACATTATGATCAATGCAATGGTTAGTTTGAAGTCAGGTGAAGGGAAAGTGAAGTCATTGTGATCGACAGCACAGCACACGGTGACACACGAAATGTGTCCTCTGCTTTTAACCATCACCCATGGTAAGCAGTGGGCAGCAGTGTGTTCGGGATTCGAACCGGCAACCTTCTGGTCACGTGTCCACTTACTTAACCACTAGGCCACCACTGCACCATAACTCTCACAGTTTCCCATTAACTTTACTCCTACATTAAAAGAGAAGACCTTGATTCAAAAAATGTTTTTAATATAGGATTTTTCAGCAAAGGCTTGTTTATCACTCCGGACCCTGAGTTTGAACTGTACATGTACAAACAACTCAACATACAACTTAAAAAGAACCAATAAGAAAGTGATACAAATACATTTTTTTGTAGGATTACCGTGTTCTTTAGGCAGTCATCATCCACGTCAAAGTTGGAGGTGTCTGAGGGACTGCTCACTTCCGGAATGTAGGGCGCATCACAGTTGCGGATGTTGTCCCAGTCAATGTTGCTGAAGAAGGGGTGCTGCTTGAAGTCCTCGATGCCATTCTGGCCCAGGCGATGCTCACGACTGCAGATGAGTCGCCGAATCAGGTCCTTTGCTTCATCAGAGACCTCGGTTACATTAGATGGGAACTGGAAGCGCTCCTAGAGCAAAAAAATAAATATAATAAGTTGGTTTTGTATATGGGCTTAAAATTAAGGAAAACTAGCCCAAAAGGTCAGATCTGAATAGTCTCACCTTATGATTCATGATCTTGCCATACGTTTCGACCAGGGACTCCGCATAGAAAGGGGTTTCTCCATACAGCATCTCATACATGCACACCCCCAAGGACCACCAATCACACTCTGTGCCATACCTTCCCTTCCCATCCTCCATAGCCTGGAGGATCTCAGGGGAGATATAGTCCGGGGTTCCGACCGCTACTGATGACTGAACCTGTCATAACAAAGAACAGGGTACAAAACTGTAAGCAAGTTTAACTGATACGGTAATAATGAGAAATTACATACAAATATACAATCTGAAATCAAAAGGTTGGTGAAGTCATTGTAACTGCAGCCCAACACACAGTGAGACAATGTAATGTGTACTCTGCATTTAACCCATGACCTTAGTGAGCAGTGGACAGGCATTAAAGGCACCTGGGGAGCAGTGTGGGGGAATTACTGTGAACAGTGGAACCTCACTAGCCCTTTGATGGTTCGGTTCAATTACGGTTTTGCTTCCTTACCTGCCACAACTCCCCCTTAACAGACATGAAATAGCTTAATTACCATAGACAAATTTTATGGTTATTTATTTATTTGAAATTTAGATTATATCAGTTGCTAGTTACATATTCAACTCATTTTGTAGCATCACTTTTGCCAAAAATGTTGTACCATGTTTGACCACTAGATGACTTAACATACTGCCATATAATGCTTAGACTGCAAAAAAGTTCCCTTTTGGCAGGACTTTTCCCCTTTTGGGGAATAGTTAGAATATCTCATCAGATATGTAAACGCCCCCTTTAATAATGTCTGGGGACAGAAACGACTGGAATAGTTAAAACCCCAAAAGGAGGGGGAAAAACACGGAGCACATCAAAAGAAATGCATTAAAACTTCTACAAGTCTACAAATTATACATCAAGAGGCACAGAGTCAACAATTAGTCCTACAGATGGAATTTAGGTACATGTCTATCTGCAGGACAATTACGTGAGCTAGCACGCTTCTCAATTACAGCAAATGCCAGCAGCAGGCCGGTACCTGTGCGGCTGTCAGGTATGCGAGTGTATGATCGAGCCAAGCTGGGGTTTTTCCCCCCCTTCTAGATGGTGCCTTTCTTATAAACTTGGCACCTGGTCTTTTGACGGAATTCTGCATCAGGAATCAGCATGCTGGGTGCGGGAAGACTCTTGCCATTCAAAGGTGGGCACTAGCAAACGGCCCATCAAAACACACAAGGACAGGGACGATTTTATCCCCTGATGTACTTGATGCACCTGGACAAAGTTGCCAGACTATTCTGTCCACGTGCACAAGTACATCTATTTCCAGGAAATCCTGGAAACATGCATTTTTAAAAAAAATATGAATTTAGGCATGTAAAAATCAAATCTTATGAATTAAACTGCTCGGGTGTAATAAGGCATACTTTTTTTCTGGGGAACAGGGAATATGGAATGAATGTGGGTCTCTGGCGGAAGCTCAGAAGCTATGAAAGTTGAGCGGCCGGAAGCTGGCCCAAAAAACCTTGGTGCAGATGTGTGCATTTGGATAAATTTGTGGAAGTCGGGACCATAAATCTTTTGGGTCCCCCCCCCCTCCTTCTCCTGTAGGGACACAGGCATACACAAACGTGCACGGTCTTGCCTTGCTTGGCTGAAGGAATAAGGATTTCCTGCCAATCCATGTTTATGAGGTGCTGGAAAAGAAATTTTTCAGTTCATGCTGGAAAGAAATTCCGCTTTTTCAGTTCATGCTGAAGAAGCATGGAGCCATCGCGCCAATACCACTGGGTCTTTAAATACAAGGTGCTAGGTCATTACGTCTGTTCGCATAGGTCATGTGATTACAATTTCCAAAGAATGAATCCGGAGTTGCATTTGATAGCTGGGGGGTGTGAGATCATGAGAGGCTCTTTCGGTAGAATCTTTGCATTGTATGGAAAACACAAGCATATCGATTTCACACATGGCGTGGCCGCTAAACTGTAACAGTAAAGTGGGGAAACCCCCCAACACTGGATGCTGGCGGCCAGACCAGGTCTTTCTCCATCACGTTTCGCACCTGGGAAGCTGGACGGCTCGGTTAAAATGGAGGAAAGGATGTTATGAAATGGTTTGTGCCCATTTCATAACAAGAGTGACGGCATGCAGGCCTGAAAAGGCATGAATGTTTGCTGTACTCACTGTTCCATCCTCCATGAGCTTCAGACAAGACCCGAAGTCCGCCAGACGGATGTGACCGTTCATGTCCAACAGGATGTTGTCTGGTTTGATGTCCCTAGTGAAGAGATGAGAAAACTTTTAAAATCACAGTGTTGTAAAAAGCTTTTTGTTGTACTCCAGTTCACTGGCGTACATTTTTGGTAGGGCAGAAGTATACAAGTAGTTACTTTTGCAAGCCGGGAGGCCAATTGCTCTACTATGGAGAAGAATGAATCTGTTCAACTGTTCAGTGGTCAGCTTATCTTACTCTGGAGAAATTAACTTATATGATTAAAAAGATCTTTTGTCCATTTGTGGAACCCAATGTTTTGGAAACTTATGTTTGGTGAACATGGTGAAAATTTCATTATCTATGTCTTATATGCACTGTATCGGGTCACTTTAATTATTTTTCGGTTTTTGTTTAGTTTTGCATGTTTACATTGTGTGGTGTAGGGTGTGCTCATTTGTATAATAATGAATAAAACATCATTATTCATAAAAAAAATTAATCCGTTCAGGAAGGACACTATGGTGGTCTGATTACTTCCACAGATTTATTGCTTTTATTAAAATAAACAAAAAATGCACTTTTATTAAAAATAAATAAATAAATACACGTACAAGACGACGTACAAGTCAAGGAATCTGGCTTAACCTAAAGTTTCCCAAAAGTTAAGCCACGTAAATGAGATATTCAACTTTTAGTCAACGCCCATTCAGTCTCATGTGTTGATCACAGCAAAAAAAAATAATAATAATTATGATGGATTAATGTGAGTTCATAAAAATTGTGGGGGAAAAGCAATAAATCATAACTTACCATGAAGAATGCAAACAGAGAAAAGCTTATTATGGCATTAGAAATGACATCTGCACAGGCTGAGGGAAACAGGATAGAAGAGCCAACCAACACTATCAGTTGTGGAGATCAGAGGGTGGGAAATGTCTGCCTGGGGGCTCCGGGACTCTTGATAGTCAGGGGAGCCGAGGGTGCTGACTGAGGACGAGAGGTGAGAAGGCTCTGGGACTCCCCTCACTTCACCCTTCATCGGCAGCTTGGCCTGTTTGGACTTTCTTTGGAAGACCAGCGGGAGCCCAGCGCTACTGTGGTACTCTGGCAGAAGAGCGCAGGGAGGAGAGGCTGCCTGACCGTAACACAATCGCCTCTGCTCTCCACTTGGGCGTATCGTTTTTGCCATTATTCCATGTCTTCTGCAGTGTGTGTGTGAGTGTTGAGTAACACAATTGTGTGTATTTTAAAAAAAAAAAAAAAAAAAAAAAGACTCAAGAAATAAATAGTAGAAGATATTCGGCTTCAAAGAGACTAGTTGGTTCAGTCTGAGAGGAAGAAGCTTGTGTTGGAGGGATCCCAGTCCCACATAGCTTCTCCTAAATTCGAGTAAAGGAAAACCACCAGGACACCAAGCGGAGAAATAATTCAAATAGCAACAAGCCAGTGACCGGTCTTAAATGCTGTGGTTATTTTTATAGGAACAAGCAGCCCACTCCTCTTACCCAAACCTGCTTCTGAACGCTCGCACCTGCTAAACATGGAGAAAAGGCCTGTAGCTGCAGCAGTGCCACACCCATCTGCAGTAATCTCAGCAAAAACGGCCACACTTTCAAGCACAGAGGACATTTGGACCAAACACGCTTAAATATATTTTTACATTTGTATTTAAAAGTGCTCATGAAGAAACACATAATGGCCCAAGCATAAAGAAGAAAAAAAAAAAAAAACTAAAACACAGCAGAATAACCGGACCAGACAAAACGCGATGACGTCAACTTCTGCAATCCTGGAGTGTGCTGCAACTTCCAAGCCCACACACACAGCCAGCAATGAGTCCGCCGTTGGACTGTTCACAGCCTGTGCTGGTGAGCATTTTCCCTAAATTTGGCAATGTTTGGTTAGCAACAGTTGCCAGCTGAGGGAACGGCTGGTGGGGAAGGGTGACACCTGGAGCGCAGGACAGGGTTTTATTGGCATTGCCACCTCAGCTCAGGGGAAGAGCATAACCAATGGGATGTGGAGCTTGTGTCTCCTGACAAAAGACAGATGCAATGTGGGGGCTGAACCGGTCACAAAGCGACAGTGTCAAGGAAGAAAGCGGGGAAGAGAGAGAGAGACAGAAGAAAAAAGAAAAAAAAAAAAAAAAAAGATACCAGCTCAGGAGAAAACACAGGTAGAGAGCGGCACGGGGCAGCCCACATCCAACATTTCCTATTAAGGTAGAGCCAAAGACAGACGCCAGACCACTGTTTTATCAGCAGCTGCGCCTACAAAACACACATACGCGCGCAAGCGCAATACTTCTAGCACAAAGAGCCACCAGTGTGTGAAAGACTGAGGAAAGGCAAAAAATAAATAAATAAATAAGTAAGTAATGTACAGGCATGTACATGTCAAGAGAACCACATTGTAGCACCTGGATATGCTGGTAACTGGAGGAGGTGGCCAGTGACAGACTGGTGGTTTGCCACTTCCTGTGTCTGAGTAATGGGCCACATCCTGGATGAAGGATTTTATGACGTTCAAAAGTCCACGAAATGCATGCATCTTCAATAAGTGATTTCACAGAGAAGCGGTGCGTGCCGGTGATAAACAAATGTGACACAGCAGACTTTCAAATGGAAAAAAGGGTTAAATGACCTGGGAAAGATGTCCTATAGTGATTAAATCAAAGACCAAAAAATCCACTGTAGCATAGACAGTGCTGTGGTTATCAGCTGTTAGCGAACAAACACCGTACTACAATTAAAATATTTCAGTGGCCTCTGGGGGCTGCTTTGTTGCAGCAGAGGGCATGCCGGCCCCGAAGGGGTCAAAGTGCCATTAGAAAACCAAAATTCCCCACATTGCCCTTTGACATCTGCCCAGCTCTTAGGAATTTTCAGACCTAACTATGGCAGCATCTGGGTGAGGGATGAGCAAAGCGATGAGGCAGTGCTGGCATCCCAAAACAACTGTGAGGGTGCCACACCAGTCACCCATTCTCAAAGAAAGCCTTTATCTAAAGAATGGCATTTTATTGTAATCATATTTTAGACTCCAATCTACTTAAAAAAATACATATGATTGTATTACTGCTTCACTCAGTTATGAAGAATACATAAAGTTCCATGTTCAAGCACTGCATCTTTCAGTTGGGTCATGTAAGGTCAAACCCTTCTGGGCGGTGCAAAGTCGCCTCATGCCAGGTGTCCGGGGACATGGGTGGGATAACATGTGTCCCTAAAGTGGGCCTGTTCTATTGAGCACACGAGGGGAAAGACCACAGGAAGCTCATGGGCTGGCAAACACACAAGCCTCTTCCTGTATGGCTCCCAACAACAACAATGGAGGACCCTCCCATCCTACAGTTGCCTACTCAGCACCAAACTGTCTGCTTATGAGAACTCGAAGAAACTGGAAGAATTGGAACAAACAAAAATGCTGCAGCATCAACATGACGTGTCTAAAATAGGCATTTTCATGAGCTGTGGGATGGACAAAAGAGGCGTGGGTTCTTATCTACAAATTCCTGTAGAGGTTAATCCATGATGGTGACCACTGCAAGTCGCATGGTTGCTTGTCAAGACTATGAATTAGCTAGCATATGCTGTCTAAAAGCAGCTAGAAAATGATGGTAACTAGGGTTGAATAAAGGTCCGAAGAAATAAAATTAAATGTAAAAATTTGGACACTAGATCCTGTAGCACGAAATGAGGTATAGTGAGCAAGCGCACACACAATGCAACAGGAGGTAAGCATCCACAAAAGCGAGAAGAAACGGTTTTGCATGAACTGCATCTGCCAGCCCTGCCTTACCGGTGAACGTAGTGCAGCTGATGGACCGAGTCAATGGCCAACACCATCTCAGCAAGGTAGAAGCGTGCCATGTCCTCTGGTAAGCGGTCCTCAAACTTGCTCAGTAGGGTCAGAAGGTCACCGCCAACATAGTAATCCATCACCAGATACTGCAGGTGATAAGCAGTTACGTTTTAAACAATTACGCTTCATAACATTAATGGCTGTGCATTAGCACACTAACTACAGTAAAACAAGCACACAATAAAGCACACAATTTGTCAGCATCAATAAATAAATAAAGCGCCACTAATGCAAGGTTTCAAATATATCAAATCTCAAATGAATTCGGTATATTCTGTGCATGAATGTGCAAATGAAGGAAGGGCATGGGAAATAATATTGTTTTATCATCATGAAGCTATTGCACACCACTCCACTCACCAGGAAGTTGTCGTCCTGGAAGGCATAGTGTAGTGTAGTGATCCACTGGCTGTCCCCGTTAACCAGCACATCACGCTCTTCCCGAAAACATGCCGTCTGCACGCCACACCAAAATCAACAACACACTGTGATTAATACCATACAATATTCCCACATATTGATTAGTCCTAATTATGTAGTCTAATTTCATATGTTGGGAGAATGTCCGGGTTTGAAACATTCGTATACGATTCGTTCCGTGCATATACAGAAGTGATTGGTTTGGCTGTTTCTTACCTCAGCTCTCTTCAGCATCTCCCACTTGTTGAGGATCTTCATAGCGAACACCTTATCCACATTCTTTACCTTCACCACTGCCACCTAAAAAAAAAAAAAAAAAAAAAAAAAAAAAAGATTATGAGCCACTTCCGTCTGCATCTGCAGACTATTGAAAATGCAAAACCACCCAGAAAACACAAAGACCCGCCACTGCATATCGTCTCAAAGCCCTGGCTGGAAGACTGCCTGCAGTACATAAATCATGGGAGGGCCTTAACAAGCGATTAGGAGCATCTCACATCAACTTTCATCAAGGTGCTTACCTCCCCAAACGCTCCGCGGCCAATAACCTTCAGGATCTCAAAGTCTTCCTTGTGCAATCGCATCTGTTTCACTTTAGACGTGAATGGCTTCGCTGAGGGAGTGTAAGTACAGAGTTAATAAACAAGCAATGTCACCAATACGACTTCTCCACATGAAGCGTGCACTGCTCCCCTTGACCGAATAAATCTGGCTTTTGCTTCACTTATTAAATACTCCCAGAGCTTGTCAGTTTTCAACATATTATAAATAACACTTCATTTGCACATCAGCATCATTCAAATGCTAATAATGAAGTAACAGACTACGAACAAAAAGCACATATGCACATACATACACAGTTCATAGCTAGCAAAACATCATTTGTTCGAATTTAAGTCTGAGTGTAAATAAAGTGACACTTTAACTGGCAATAAAATGTACTGAGCACCATGCTTAACCGGACGTTTCCCGTGAGAGGAATGGGGGGGGTGGAGAAGGTGGGCTGTTCCTGCCTTACTGCCTCCTCTGCTGAAGCAGTGCTTTGTAGAGTCTATATATGGACTTGTGCTGAGCAGCTGCCATGCCAGATTGTTAAGCAACCAGTTAGAATGGACTCAGCTGTGCATCAGTACAACCTGATGAGCAATAATCGGGACGTTGGAGAGAGCAGAGCCAATGCTGGTGGGCCCTCTTCGTGACAGCAGTAACGCGACCCGGGCATGTGTCAGTCCCAGGAATTTACAGCTTCGGCGCTGTAAATTCAACTATTCAGCCATTCATCCACCCGCCGGCCCCTACAGTCAAATCAAACGGCTCCATCCTCTTGCTTAGAGGTTGTGGTCATGCTCATTAGGTGCCACCGTACCCACACGCTGCTCCCCGGGCGCCTTTCATGGCTGCCCACTGCTCACCAAGGGTGATGGGTTAAAAGCAGAGGACACATTTTGTTGTGTCACCATGTGCTGTGCTTGCTTTGTATCACAATGACAATCACAAAAAAAAAAACAAATAAATAAAAATGTATTAGACTCTGTTCCTCAGTCTCTAATGTCGGGTGGATTAGGACTCATCAGAAAACCACTTATTATGATTATTATTTTAAGTAATGTTGAGCTAACAAAACATGGCACAACTCCACAGGATTTAAAGTCAGTCAGTCTCTCAGTAGATTCTGATATCAATATGGGCAATTCATTTTACTTACTTATTTTTAAAAACCTGTACATCATTTGAATGTTTATAGACTTAATATGAGGTATGTAAGAATATGGATGAAGCTAGAGGAGTGGTCACAATAAATTGTTCAAAGTGACATTTTAACCTCCAGATATTCATGGAATTCCCTCCATGCTGTACACACCACCTCCCACCTGGCTGTTCTAGCAGTCCCGGGTATGGGCCACTGAAGTTTTGGACAGCATATTTCTGTCTATTCACCAAAATGCGAACCTCCCTTGGCGTGCACACTGAGGGTAAGTATGAATGAAGCTTCCACCAGTGTTTACACGTCGATCCATTTCGTTTCCAAGCCCCCGGGGCTCTGCTCTGTGCACATTGTAATGCTGCAAGGCTGGTCATGTCGCCTTAGCCTGTGTGTCTCAGCAATGTTGCTGGACTGCCCTTATCTGCGTCTCTTAAGCTCGTCGCCACAGCAGTCGCATGTAAAAGTGTACAGAGGAGGTGCCAAGGGAGAACAGCACCGGTGACGCCAAGCGGTGTGCAGAGAGCTGTTGGTGACAACTTACCCCATGCAATGAACTCCAGTACGTTCTTTTCTCTCCTCAGGGGAGAGTTGTTGCACTCGTCATAAAGGCATATTAGTATGTCCAGCAGAGTTTCCACACTGAAGCACTGCCCGCTGGAGCTCACAGGGCCGTCCAGCATCAGGTTTTCCAGTGTTTTCAAGCGAACTTCCAGCGACATCGTTTCCCACCCTATCTAAACAAGGTTGCCTTCTAGCAAAAATGTCAGCTATATGCCAAAAGGCTTGACTAAGCCGCGGCCACGTTGCTCAAGTTGTCTACAGGAAAAAGCTCATCCCATTAACTGTAGTTAGGCGTAACCAGGCCAGCATAGCTTAGACTTGGCATCCTAATATCGCAGGACGGCTGAATGCGTGTTTCAAACAGACACTAAGCAGGGGACAACTCTGCATCGTGAACTCGCCTGCTCACTTGTCGCCTCTACTGTAATTCTCTGGAGTTGTTTAATATGTTCGAGCCAAATGACATTAGCCATCACAAGGCTCAAAGTGCCCCGACTCACTGTTGCCAGATCCGCCGACGGAACCAAGCCGACGTCGAAAACACTGCGGAACGAAATAGGATTCCTTTTCTTTTTTTTTTTTCGACGGCTGGCCGAAACCTGACACGGCCGATTTAGCAATATTTACTAAACCAACACCCACAATATCATACGCAAATAATGTCGAAGGGTTTTACAGACAAAGGCGAATTTCGCTTGTAAGACGCCGACCTGGCAACACGCAGCTTTGGAGTACGGGACGCCAGCTAGCAAGCTGGCTATCTAGCCGGGACACTGCGGCTGAGCGCAGTAACTTTTACTTAGCAAGAACGAGTTGTGGCTGTCGGCCCCAGTTTCAGTAGTCTGCACCGCAATAACCCACACAGTTGCTGAATATAAATCTACTGTAGCTGTCCGAGCACATAACTAACAAGGCGTACTTCATATTCAAGGCACAAAAATGTACAGCTTGTTAGCATACAGTGTGCTGGGTAGCAACATTTTAGCTAAACCAGCTAAACAGAAGCTTTCAGCACAAAACGCCCCGTCTGCAAATTGGATCGTAAACCTTACATGTTACATCATGTATCGTTTAGCTGACAACTCCAACACGTCCCGTCGAAATTAAGTAAGTGCTATACTGGATCGGATAGCCTAGCTGGGTCGCTGGCCAGCAGGAAACTTCGTACTGGATCTAACTCGGGATGCTTCCCGAAAGTACCACTACTAATTAAATTTCATTCCGGCCGAAGAGGGGAAAAAAAAAGAGCCGACGACTCCCGGTCTTCGCGAACACCGCGAGAAGACGAGTTGCGCAGCGTCCTCCACGCCAAGCTGGCCCTTTAGAACTCCAAGCTCCGGGAGCGACCGTCTCTGTCCGCCAGATTCCCAGCACTTTGTGGAGTAGCAGAATCCCGAACGAACATGGCGACCACCACACTTTTTAACGCCTTCACAGCCTTCCCGTTTGATGCAAACGGAACGCTTCCTAAGTACTGTAAGAAAAAATCTGCACAGTAATAAAGAATCATAGAAGACTATATCAATTTGAGTGAAAAATACGTATTATAGGATGAAACAAGGGACAGGCTACAAAACATATCGAGCACACATTCTGTATTAAACAATGGTTTAATAAAACAAAATAATAATTATTGCACTTATTCTTGTACAATTTATTCAAACATTTTGGCGATGTAATCTCTAGGTTAAACAAGAGATATCATAAAATTCCCATTCCCACTGAAATGTATTTTTGTGCCACCTGGCGCCCCCTGGCGGCACGATCGATGCCGGACAATTAGGAAAGCTGGAGGACCGAAATGACAAAATAGATTTTTTTTTTAAATCACACTTATTCCGACATCTGACAACAACGACAGTACTACGATTACATAATATTATTTATACTAATATACTAAATGACCTAGAGTGTCCAGGAGTGAAGGTAACAGAATGGCGAAACCTGCCACCTGTTGCCAGTTTTGCCTCGCCACTCTATCCCATTTTGATATAGATTCAGATTCATTTGATTCAGTTTACATTTCAAGTAAACACACAAACCTAACTTTCAAAATGATATTTTATGTGCATGTAAGATTAAATCTTAACTTTAACATCTTTCATAGACAATGTCAACAATCAAATTTTAGATTCATATCTCAAATCTGATTGTCATTCAATCAGTGCAGATAAGGTCAAAGCAGATGTTGCACTATGGAAAAAGGCTAGAATAAGGCATTATTTATAAAAAGGTAGACAATATTGCATCATGTAAAAATTGCAAAATGGACTACGAACACTAATACAATATTTTTGTATATATGCATATACATATTGCACTTGTACACATACAGTCAGGTCCATAAATATTTTGACATTGACACAATTACAATATTCATGGCTCTGTACACAACCACAATGGCTGCACATTAACTGCAGACTTTCAGTTTTAACTTGATGGTATTTACATCCAAATCAGATGAACTGCATATGTGGCTCCCACTATTTAAAGGACCAAAAGTAATGGAACACTTGTAAGGTAGTGGTAGTGTCAGAGGTTGATGAGGAGAATCAACTCAACAGCAGTCTGGGTTATGTAATCATAAATAAAACTTTCACTTTTTAATACTTGCTTGCAAGTCAATTACAGTCTGGAAAACATACACATCTACAGCCACTGGGTTACACCCCTGGTGATGCAATGCCAGGCCTGTACTGCAACGGTTTTTAGTTCCTGCTTGCTCTTGGGGCATTTTTCCCTTCAGTTTTGTATCCAAGCGAGTGAAATGCATGCTCAATTGGATTCAGATCAGGTGATTGACTTGCCCACTGCATAACATTCGAGCGTATATTTCACTTAAAAAATCACTGAACAGCAGGTAGACCTGTTCGCATTCGTAAAGCCTGTATTGCACATGAGCAGAAACACAACGGTTTGTGCTGCTGCGGACAGGATATATGGTAAAACCGTGATGTTCTACTGGGAAAATGGGGTGTTGATGAGGAAGTGGGTGCCGCCGAATAGCTCAGACCTGGGGTGGAACACGCCTTATCAGCTAGTGGTTCCACAAAAGGAGTGGGATGAGGGTCTTCCCCTTATTCGGTTTGCGGTGTGTGAGACCACTCTGGAGTCCCGCTGACCCCGCTGACCTCGTGTTTGTGTCAAATCATGCATAGAATTCATAGAAGTCCGGTAGGGAGGGGTCACTGTCACGGTTACATGCACAGGTTACAGGTTTTAGACCTGTAGTTTGTGACCGCCTGATGTCCTGATGTCCTGGAAGTGACTGTATTTTCTTTTTGATGCTCTAATGGTTCAAAACAGTTTGGCCCTCACTTCACTTTTACTGTTCTTTGGGCCACCTTGTAACCCTCTCTGAACGCGGAGTATCGAGCTTTGAGAAGTCCGTACTTCTGCAGTCATCCACAGCTTCTGGTGGGACCGTGTGATGATAGACTCCAAGACTCCAAAACAAATGTATGTATGTATTTCTTAATTAATTTAGACATCTTCACCCTGCCAAAGTTTAGCACAAAGTTACAGTTGGGTCAGCAATGTGTTTACGTGTGCATGGTTTTGGAGCTCACAGGGGTTGCACGCTGTTCATGAATGGCTGGTAAGGGCCACTGTTTCATTATCCAGAGCAGTTCTGTCTCACAGTTTAATGTAGACTCAAGGAACATGGTAAACACTTTTATAGCAATGTTCAGCTTCAGACCGTACCTAGTCCTCCATGCTTGCAGCACGTTGCTTGGGTGGCTCCCATCTTGGCATGGGCTATGACTCGGGATCCATAACTCTGTCAGCTAGTCTACCAGTCCAGTCAGAACTCAAATAATAATTACCCAACTTGCAACACACAAAGCAGAGATTATACACAACCACTACTAGCAAGCAAGATGGGAGAAAATGTGACATCTCAGAATAAACTTCAATTCTCAGTATGAAAGTACATGAAAAAACACATCAACAGTACATACAAAAAAAAAAACAGTCATCTGCATAAATAACTTCTTTTAGAACAAGGAATCAGTCTTAATATTCCAAAGTAAATGGAAAGTTACCAGGGGAGGAACTTTGAGGTGCAGGTGTTTGCGGAGGGGTGCTGGAGGCTCGGCATCGTCAAGACCCGCACCACCCCATTATTTACATTTACAGTGTTTATCAGACGCCCTTATCCAGAGTGACTTACAATCAGTAGTTACAGGGACAGTCCCCCCCTGGAGCAACTTAAGGTTAAGTGTCTTGCTCAGGGACACAATGGTAGTAAGTGGGATTTGAACCTGGGTCTTCTGGTTCACAGGCGAGTGTCTTACCCACTAGGCTACTACCACCTAGTTACTACCACCCCGCTGCACCCACAAAGTGATGGACTAGTGGAGCAATTTATCCAGATGCTAACCGCACAGCACCAGAGGGACTGGGACACACATTTGCCCATGGTGTTATTGGCATACAGGTCTGCTGAGCAGAAGACCACTCGCTGTACACCGGCAGCGAGTGGCCAGTGGACCTAATCTTCTGGTCGCCACCGGCGGCGGGTGCTGCTGGTTCTGAGAACCTGTCACAGCTGCGACAGCGGATGTGTTTGGTGCACGAGATGGCACGACAGCACCAGGGGGCAGCCACGTTGGAGCAGAAGTGAGCATACGACTCGCAGAGCTGCAGCAGGGACTTTGCACCTGCCGACCAGGTCTGGGTTTACTGCTCCTCCCGGGAAAAGGGGCAGACGCCAAAATTGGACAGGTGTTGCCGAAGATGTCAGAGGTTGTGTACTGGGTGAGTCAGCCTGGACGCGGGAAAGCTGGCTCCCTACCACCCTCACGGGGAACGGACTGAGAACACTCCACCTCACGACGCCACGGCAGTCACGCAGACCTCCCCACCGCCTGTTGGACTATCATGTGGACATTGTGTCGGTCGGGGTAATGTGGCGGCGGAGGCGGCCTTGAGTTGGTGAGATACGCACCGACGGCATGGGCGCGCATAGGTACTGTAAATAGTTAGCCATGTTATGTGTAAATGTGTTCTGTTGGGGTTCGGGTATGTCTGTTCTGGGGATTTCATGTAGCGTGTTCAAGGGGATAAGCGGCACACCAGGGATGTACACGGTCGGAGGAGAAGAAGGGCCACCTCCCTGTTATCGGGAAGCCTGAGGAGTAGGTATTGGTTGTTGGCGTGTGTGCAAATGAAAGCGATTTCCTGAAACCTTCACGATGGACAGGACTTCTCCTCTCCTGACCTCGCGGCGACGGCTCGTCACAATACTTATGGATTTGGGCTCGAGTAACAACACATGCAGGAAAAACTGAAGCCCCCTCCATAGAGAACAGAATTCAGGATGAAAGATTGTGCAGAACCAGTATCACACTGAATTTTAATAGCCGCGTCATCTTCAACACGGCCACGAAACGACACCACTCCATGTTCTCTGAAGTCAAAGTGTGCAGTAGCCCAACTTTCTTTGTTGTGGACCCGGAGGAGGATAGAGAAGAGAGTTTCGGAGTGTTGAAGAGAAATTTGCGAAATCCTTTGTTGCGTGTCAGAGTGGTCAGTGTTACTAGTTGTGTTTTTGTTGGGTAAAGTGTATAGTCTCTCCGTTTACGGTGTGTTGTTCCTACTGTCCTACTATGTACAGCACTCTAGGTTTTGGTTTGTTGTTCAAATTAAAGCACAATATTTCACTTCGGCCTGGTACGTGTGTATTCCCGCCTCACATGTCCCTCCCCTTCCTTCTCACGTTTCCGGACCCCTAGACATGGACGTGACAATATGTAGTTGACTTGTTTTTCTAGTCCACTGAACTCTTGTCAGCATGTTTTAGGCACCAGTTTGAACATATTTAAAATGACAGTTTTAACGGTACTGTAATACGAGCTCTGCTTGACTTGACAGCACACATTGTAACAAGAGACCAAACACCTGCTGTCCATTTCAATATAAAGGGAACCCTCTCAAAATGACTACAATACTTCTCGACCTCCCGTTCATTACGAACATTATGCGCCCAGTTCCAGCTCTTTATCGTTCAGTGAGGCATTGTACCTAATTTCGTCAAATGTATATGTTTCACTCCTTTTCCCATTCTTAAAGACTGTTTCAAGTATGTCATCCCCATACTGTCTTAATACGCCCCTCCCTTCTTCCAAGGTGATGAAACATCTACTTAGGGTCTTATGCAATGACAGAATACCTTTTTTTTCCCCATCGTTAGATTCCGCAAAAAGTTTATTTATCATTTCTTTCTCATTAGTCTCCACATAACTGCATTTATGGACAGGGCTAAGGGTGTCTTTTGCTGGTGCCAGGGCTCCTCCTGAGCCAAATCTGATGTTTTCAATACTCCATCGGTGCTTCTTCAAGCCTTTTACAATCTTTTACAGGGACATGATGTCAACACCATCATCCATAATGATTTGTATATGTGACTGAGGACTTTATATCCTTTGCTGTTCATCTTAGAAGAAAATATCCGTCCTAAAACTTCCAGATCTTGTAATACTGTAGTCAAGGGATCTGTAGATTACGTTCGCACGATCAATAATTCATTGGCACTTTGTGCCTACTCAAACATCTGGAGGTCTTTGCCCAAGTAACTAACATTGGACACTGATGTATAATTAAAATCCCATGCAATGTTTTATTCAGCATAATTTCCATGGTTCTTCTACTATGGCTTTATAGTGTTGTGTTTGTATCCTCGAATTGATACTCCTGGTGCATAGTTTTTGGTTCATAAAATTCCATGATAAGGCCAATTGCAGCAATGGTATATGCTCCTTTAAAGCTCACTGAGTGTGCTGAGGAACCAATAGCTGCAGACTCCTTAGATGATGGACTACTGTAGCCAAAACCAACTATTCATTTAAGCCCCTTAAGGTTGCCAGATGTTTTCATCAGGTATTCTGCCAAAATCTTTTTTTGCAAACGTGAATATGTTGCTACAGTGATTGGGTACCATATTTGAGCCAAGATGGTCTCCACCCAGTTGGTAAGCCAATAGCACTCTGGATCTGTGTTTTCCACCGTAAAGAGCACATTACCTCTTGGTATGACACTGCCTTCTGGCACAGCTTATATCTCAATAGGAAGGTGACCATTGTGCTTCTCCAGGATGTATTTCCAACACTTTTCATTGAAAACTTCACCTTTAAGTTGTGCACAGTACACCATTTAAGCTTCTTGAATTTTGTCTTCTGTGACAACCTTCCCCTGTAAGTATTTTGTGAGGAAATAATGTAAGCCATAGAAGACTGTTTCGCTAAGTTATATTTTTGTTTATTCCAAAGCGTGCTTTGAACATTCAAAGTATGAGTATACTTTGGTAGTGTTGGATGGGTACTTCTTTGTGACTCTGTGTAAGTCAGCTGTAAGAATAATATTTATATCTCCACTAGACATTTCTTATTCTTTAGGTTTAATGTATTTAAATGTCTTTCAAATCTAAGCTGAGCAAACTTTTAGTTATTTACGGTCCGCCACGCCCCCTGCGTTTGAAGGGTTCCAGAGTCCAATTATGAGAACACCAGAGGGTCACCACCGTAATGCTAAAGCTTCAGGGTTCTTCAAATGGACCAGTAGCATTATTATTATTATGGACATGCAGTGTAGAACATGACAGTGGACTAAAACCTACTCAGCACTGTCCAGTACCTCCAAACATGGACAGATGCTCCAAACTGAACTCCAGACTTTCCTATCACAACACCTATTGGACTATTTTTTTTTTTTTTTGACAAATCATTACCAACCCTGCACTGACACCAATTGCAGGCTCACTCTACCCTGGAAGGGGTTCCCTATCTGTTTCACTCCTTCCCAATGTTTTTCTCTCTCTCTCTCTCTCTCTGGAATTGATGTAGTTGGGCCCTTAAAAAGGAGTAAATCTGGAACTCTGTTTATCTTGGTTATATGTGACACAGTGAAAAGAAATAAAGTTTCTCCAGAACCTGGTGCTACATGTAACATTCGAACAATTAAACAACGTAACATTCTGGCATAAAGTGCACGTGTGCAACACAGACAAACTGGGCTACAAAAAGTTCAAACGGGACACAGGCATTACAAGAATAACATTTAACAAAAAACATGTAAACAGCAATGAGACAGAAAGCACTAAACAGGTTAAATTAATAATAAATATGCAAAGTAAAATAGTGCAAATATTGCTGTGCAAAATGGAACAGTGTATTAATAGATAATATCACAGATAGATAATATTTCAATATAACAGAGGTAGTGTGAGGGTTGAGGGTGTCAGTCCAGAGGGGTGAGTCCTTAATAGTTCAGTTGTCTGATGGCCTGTGGGATCAAGGTCTGGAGGTGAGGGCTTGAATGATTCGGAACCTTTTTCCGGATAGTAGAGGGGTGTGTAGGTGTGAGGGGTGTGTAGAGTCCTTCACAATGCTGGTGGATTTCCTGATGCAGTGTGTGTGGTAAATGTCCGTTATGGAGGGAAGAGAGACTCCAATGATCTTTCCAGCTGTCCTCACTATCCACTGTAGGGTTTTGCGTTCTGATATAGTGCAGTTGCAAGACCAGACAGTGATGCAGCTTGTTAGAATGTTCTCAATGTTCCCTCTATAGAAGGTGGTGAGGATGGGTTGTGGTGATAGAGACACTGCTGGGCTTTCTTGGCTATTGAGCTGGTGTTGAGATTCTATGAGAGGTTCTCCTCTAGATGAACACTGAGAAACTTTGTGTTCTTGATGATCTCCACACAAGAACCATTGATGCTCAGTGGAGATTGTTGAATTCAGTAGACAACGGAGGGACCAATTGTTTTTGTTTTGTCCATGTTCAAAAACAGATTGTTGACCTTACACCAGTTGTTGCACCACGGTCGTGTCATCAGCGAACTTGATGTGGTTGGAGCTGTGCATCGCTGCACAGTCGTGGTTCAGAAGGTTGAACATCATTGGACTGAGCACACAGCCCTGAGGAGCTCCAGGGCTCACAGTGTGGTGGTGCTAGAGATGCTGTTCCCAATCCAGGACAGACTGAGGTCTCAGTCAGGAAGTCCAAGATCCAGTTGCAGAGGGATGTGTTAAGGCCCAGCAGACTCAGCTTTTCAACCAGGTGTTGGGTGAGGGTCTGATTCAGGGTGCGTAGATGTCAACGCAACTGGTAGGGAGGAGTCACTGTCACAGGCAGAGGTTGTAGTCCTGTAGATTGTGAAGGCCTGGATGCCCTACCACATGTGCCGTGTGTCACTGCTATCCTGGACGTGACTGAATTTTCTGCCCGTGTGATGCGGACGCTGAACCGATCTGTCGTGGTGAAGAGGGAGCTGATCCAGAAAGCAAGGCTTTCGATTTACCGGTCGATCTACGTCCCAATCCTCACCTATGGTCATGAGCTTTGGGTAATGGCCGAAAGAACGAGATGCCTCCGTAATGACCAAAATGAGTTTCCTCTGTAGGGTGGCTAGGTGCAGCCTTAGAGATAGGGTGAGGAGCTCGGACATTCAGGAGTGACTCAGAGTAGAACCGAGGAGCCAGTTCAGGTGGTTCGGGCATCTGGTCAGGATGCCTCCTGGACGCCTCCCATGGGAAGTTTTTTTCGGGCATGTCCTTCCGGCAGGAGGCCTCTGGGTCGACCCTGGACACAATGGAGAAATGATATCTCCAGTCTGGTCTGGGAACGCCTTGGGGTCGTGCTGGTGGAGGTGGCTGTCTGGGATTCCCTACTTGGAATGCTGCCCCCTCAACCCAGACCCGGATAAGCGGAGGAAGACGAGGACGAGGACTTTTACTGGGCAGTGGTGGCCTAGCGGCTAAGGAAGTGGATACGTAATCAGATGGTTGACATTTCGAATCCACCAAGGTGCCCATGAGCAAAGTACTGTCCCCAAACACTGCTCCCTGGGCGCCTGTGATGGCTGCCCACTGCTCACCAAGGATGATGGGTTAAATGCAGAGGACACATTTCGTTGTGTTTCACAATCACTTCACTTATGTCATGGGGCGGGGAACAAGAAATATAAGTTAGGAAAAAGAAACAGAGGTCTTTATTTCCAAACCTATTCTGACCAGTTCCAAACATTTTTACAATGACATACAGAGCATAACATGGTAATTTGAAAATGAGGTTAACCCTTGCAATATAGTCCTTAATGACATTACAATGAGAGAACAACATTTTATGACCAATGTTATTCAGGATGAGGATCTGGACCAAGAGACCCTGGGAAGTATTTACAGGGTCTTAAAAGAAATATTTGATTGTTGTGGAGTGTGGAAAAAATATATATATTGTTGTTCTGTGGCACATACACATGCAAACAGACTTCAGAGAGAGTTAACTATCTCAGCTGTTCTTAGTGATTTCAAGCATTGGAGGTAACAAACAGGCTGAGACCCCATATGTCCTTGAGACATATATCCCTGAGAGATATTTAAATCCAGCTGGTATGACAGCACAGTGTTTAGATGTTCTCTTCAGACACACTGTTGTTCTTACTTCAACATGATTACTCAAAGATCACATATGCTGCACTTCCAGTTAAAATAGAGGTAGGTTGCGCCAACTTGACAGGTGACCAAACAATCCTTGGCCCTGACACATCATGTATTAACAGTCTCAATATGTATGAAAATACCATTCTTCTTGAACAAATTGCTTTACTCTCCTGTCTACCTGTATGACTTGAAACTTGAATGTAAGATAATTCTTTAAACCTGAAAACTTACACTCTCCTTGATGTTAATCAAATTAAATACAAGCCAGATTCTCTGATGCAGTCTGTCATTCTCTGATTAATGATGTGAAAGTCAACACAACAATACACAGCCATTCAATAAATCTGATGCAATTGCTCTATATTGTTGGAATGAAGAGAACAGGGAATGTTCTAATTAAAATGAAGAAAAAGACTAGATATGAGCACAATTCCATCAAACCCCGATAAGAAAGATCCAAATACACTTCGCACAATCCCTAATGACTGAGGCCAAGTGACATGCTACCTGAACAGGGCATGTTGATATGTTAAATTTCATCCATCATTCTCAGCAACAAAATTTGCTCCAATTAAGACAAGTGGCAAGGTGCCGCCTCTAACGGCCCTCCATACCCATGGTTTACACAAGAGGTCACCATTACACACACAGCTGCCTGTTAGCGCTCAATTCATTTTTCATGGAAATAAAAAAACTTCACAGTAGCATGATAAATGAATAAGGCAGGCATCATTAAAATCCAGATATGAAGGGATTTAGATAAAAAAAAAATGGACCTCATGTTTTGTATTGCACTAAAAATATAAGACCAGGAAACAAAAAAAAAATGTGGGATAAAACCTTCATGCTCGGAAGGTCAGTTCGGCTTGTGTGTATCGTGGAGCCCTCAGATCTGCAACACAAGGCCCGCCGCTGAGATGTTGTCCCCCCCACCAGCTGTCTGGTAGACCTCTGTGCAAACCAGCACTGGTGCCACACAGATCTGGTAGTTGTCCTCATCCCAGCAGGACACCGGTCGGGACTCCTGCAGGGGGATTCTCTGGCTGCCCTCTCTCCGGCTGACTGAGAATGACTCGTCCATGATAAGCCGGGCCTTGTTTGGGTCAATGTCTGAGGACCCACAAACATGGCGGTTTGCAGTGAGAGAGGCCTTGGCAGTGGCTGACATTGTATTTTTCCACTGAGAGCCTCGAGTCACAATCATGGCCTGGAATGCAAGGGTATGAACGTGGAGACGAGTAAGGGGCCTGCCAGATCCGGACAGCTGGTGCTGCTGGTTGACCAGTCTGTACAGCTCTCTCATTTGGTCCAGGACGGTAGCCACACGTGGATTGGGGTCAGACAGGACTGTGACATTGCTGCCTCGGAATAAGCTGAGAAGATTAGGCAGCTCTTGTTCATTCATGCCCAGGGAGTCTGCGTGGGGCAGCACAAGCTTCATCAAGTGTACCATAAGACCTTCATCCACAAAGCTGGCCATCTCAAAATGGACAGATGTCTCCAGGGGCGCAGATGAGAGCAAATGAGACAGGCGGCCAAGCAGGGCCTCACGCTCACCTGGATAAAACATACAAATATTAGAGAAAACTGCCACAGCAAAATGTAAGCCTTTGCTCAACAAGAACTGAGGCCTGAATTTCCCATGGCTAATGTACATAGTATAATCTCATTGATATTTTAATGCTTATAAGATTAAGACAGAGCATTCCAAAGGGATGTTGCCTGTGGTCCAATTTAATGCAAGGGCACTGTACAGTAAATTGGCTGTAAAAATGCAGACTGCAACATTATTCTCATCAAGGTTGCTTTAGAGCGGAGGCACCTCACCCTGCCTGAAAGGAAAATTGTCCATCATCTGCATCCCCCCAACAACAAGCAGATCTGCCCTGAAGTCCCTCAGCTTTTTCTCAAACTCGTCCAGAGAGTCCAGGTATGGATTGTGATCATCACTGTGGACAATATACCTGAAAATATATTGATTAGAAATGAATAGATGGTTATTTGTAGAGACAAAACTAAGATACTGCTGAAAAGAAACTCCTGCCAACCTGTTGGCTCTTCGAGAGGTATACGGCCCCCACGTTGCACCAGACGGGTACTCCAGGATGAGGTGAATATCTGGCTCATCAATCATGTTACCAGCCACTAATTAGCCAAAGGGAAAGGACAGACATTTATTATAGTGTAAAAAAAAGAAAAGTACAGAAGCAGAAAGCAAAGAACAGTTAGACTGCCATTTTTCACTTCAAATGCCAAAGGACAAGAACGGCACCTATTCGCATCTCACCAGAACACAAAACTGACAAAGCTTACTCAACAGCACTACCTGCATTCAAATTATGGTGCATCTCATTCACCATAGGCAAAATGGGACAGAGGCAGAGTGTTATAATCTGGGGGAAAAAAATGGCTGAAATGCCCACCTGTAATGTGCTGTGAAAGAACTTCGTTGAATTCTGAGCTGAAGCTGCCACCTAGCAGGACGTCACAGCCTTCCATCGCCATGCGACCCGCCATCACGGGTGCATTGCCACCCACCGACCAGCGGTTGCCCGGCAGTTCACGAGATGCCTCCACAAGGACGCTGAAGAGGGTTTCATTCACGACAAATCTTCTACACAGGATTGGAAATGGGAAAAGCACACGAAACCTTGATGACATTGTAAATTGGCATTCAGCCATTAGAGATTTTAGAAGCAACAGAGATATACTTTTAATGTAAATGTAAAAGCTATACAGTGCTACGAGATAAATACATCAATAATTAACTAAGAAAATGTGCCATTAATTACTTAAAATTGGAATTAATAAGGTCAATATAACATGAATTACAAAAACATTGTATTATGTGTCATTTTGAACGCAATCCATAATATTTAATTTGGACATCATGAATTACTTCTCTCTGTCAAAGTAAGTGCACTCCATAAAAAGCTGGATGTAAATAAATTAGGGCTAATTTATTTTCATGCATAAAAGCTTTTGGCTTACATTTCTATGAAAACCAACCCGTGTAAATCAGTAACTTGTTGAAAATGTGCTCAATGGGCACGACGTGCTTCAGTGGCAGCCATATGGTTCCATTTACATGATGGATCATTTAGCAGCTCTGAAAATATCTGGGTTCATATAACGCAGTGTTTGAAAATAGCCTTGTGAGAAAACAGCTCCTTTCAGCATAAACTCAGGTCCACACACACACTGTGGGTCAGAATACTTTGCATCCATCTACTTTAAAGAATAATGCTACTTTAGAAAGGTCTTTGCTAAATGTTCATCTACAGATGCCTATGTTTCAGCGTTCTTAGCAGAATCCTCTGGTACTGATGAAAAGAACATCTGACTACATGAGAAATAGCGTACTGTGCAAAAAAGGCCAGAAAGGAAACTAATGAAAGATTAACTCTGAAATTGTTCACAAAGGGACTATCTACAAACAAAAGTGGCATTACATTCATTTGCCTTCAGAATAACTGTTGACATCTACAGACGTGCTACAAGAACTGGGAGTTGGGCTCCTCAAACTCGGTAAACACCAAAAAAAAAAGGGAACTTTGAAAATAGACAGTAAATCAATATTTGTTTATCATAGGGTGCTTTTTTTGTGACGTTAACAAAATTGCTTTTGCACAGACCTGTATATCGTATGTGTAATATGTGGCAGTTTAGAGAAGATATTGCTCACAGCTTCACTTACTCTGAGGCGGCACCAGGTGCAAAGAAGTAGGCAAAGCTCTGTGCCAGCTGCTCGGCATTCTCAATGATATCGTGGTGCAATGGCTGTTCTGTGGGCGGCAAGCCAATCTTGTTCAGCAGAGTCACACCATCTACAATGATGTCCACACAGCCACCGAAGCCTATGAGCAGGAAAGAACGAGTGGGCCAAAATGCGGGTCAGAAAAAAAAAAGGTCACCTGACAACAACTCAGTTGTCTGCCGCACCTCTTTTGGTCACAAGCACTTATACCAAACTATCCAACAATTCCTGTTTGTCCTGTCTATCCTGACCAGACCCTTTGCCCCAAAGGAAGACAAAACAGGAAGGATGATGTTAAGAAATGCTCTATGAACTGGCCACGCAAACGTAACTTCAATCCCAGATACCTTACTCACGATATTATCTTTCTCATATATATATTCTCTTTAGTTTCATGACTATTTACATTGGTAGACCTGGCCTCCACAGTCACCGGACCTGAACCCAGTCGAGATGGTTTGTGGTGAGCTGGACCGCAGAGTGAAGGTAAAGGGGCCAACAAGTGCTAAACACCTCTGGGAACTCCTTCAAGACTGTTGGAAAACCATTTCAGGTGACGACCTCTTGAAGCTCATCGAGAGAATGCCAAGAGTGTGCAAAGCAGTAATCAGAGCAAAGGGCGGCTATTTTGAAGAAACATTTTTTTGTTAAGTACATAACTTCACGTGTTCATTCACAGTTTTGATGCCTTCAGTGAGAATCAACCATGTAAATGGTCATGAAAATAAAGAAAACACATTGAATGAGAAGGTGTGTCTTTTTGGCCTGTACTGTACACATATAGATTTAATGAAATTTATTCAAAATGCAAGAAAAGCATGCAGAACTTTAGATTACTTTTCGCATGATGCATTTCACCCCACATGTGTTCACACTGCATGTAAATGACTTTAAGTGTATTTACAGTAACTAATTAAGGCTCCAACGTGGCAGAAAATAACCTTTAAAGTCCAGACATCTTCGGAATCGAGATTCTCTACCCGACACGGTGCGCTGTTTGCTCGTAAGACAGGACGGGTTCGAGCAGATCGCTTTTATTTCTTTTCACGCTTTCTGCCCGATATATCATATATTTTATCATATACAACAAAAAAAGTTCCTGAATTGTTAAGAACTAAATAAATAAATAAAAAAACACGAGCGAAATTAGATTAGCTTTCAAACTCGGCATTTGGAGAGTTAGCAACGTTACTAGCCTGCTGCCGACATGTATCCGTCCACCTGCGGACAGGGGGCCCTCGGTCGGGGGCGAGCGGGAGGTGAGACGCCTTTTACCGCGGAGCACCCGAGCGGACTCGGTAGAAGTGTGGAACGCTCCAGGTAGCCGAGTTCGTGGCGCGCCGGGCTAGTAACTCACCGGCTAACTTGGCCGAACGTAAACAGCGTAACGTAATGTACGCAAACGGCGCGCGGCGTCGTTGTAAACGTCTAAAACGCGCCAGGTACACGTACACGTACACGTACGTTTGTCGTAGGGTCTGAACAATGGAGGAGGAAGCTGCTGAATTCAGGTGAGCGACGCACGAAACACACACACTCACCGATGGCAACTTTCGGTCGGGTGAAGTGATCCACTCCCGCTTTCCGCTCGGCTCGCAGCAGGGAGGACAGCACCGCGTCCAGCCTCCCGCCCGGAGCGGGCGACCGACACCAGTACGCCAGCAGGAACACCAGGAGAGATGCGACGCTGCCATATTTCATGAATGAGGAGCCGCGGCGCGCCTCCGCCGCCATTGCCGAATAATTTACCCGCGTCAATAGGGAAAAAAAAACAACTATTAAAAAAACCAACACGGACAACGTGGCCAGAGTCAGCGTGCAGCCGACCTGCTCCCGAGCCCGCTTCTACTCGTCGAGTGGCGCCGGACGCGACGCGACCATGGTCCGAACGCCTCGGTTGGCGGAAGGGGCGGATTCAGCGAGGAGGAGCGGCGGCGGCGGCGGGACGTGGCTCGAAACGCGCCGTGAGTAATCGGACGCTGCCGATTACTGCCGAGTACTCTGACCGTCCACGTGGACGTCTCTGTAATGTGGGTCGGCGTTAAACTAGAAACGGACACGCACCTGCCGTGCCTGCAGCCATACAGCACAGCGTTGGTCAGACGCCCTTATCCAGAGCGACTTACAATCAGTAGTTACAGGGACAGTCCCCCCCTGGAGACACTCAGGGTTAAGTGTCTTGCTCAGGGACACAATGGTAGTAAGTGGGGTTTGAACCTGGGTCTGGGTCTGGTTCATCGGCGAGTGTGTTACCCAGCAGGCTACTGTTGTAATAAAGAAAAATAAACGCAAATGTCAAACTACAGATGTGATTTCATAAAATAAAAGACTTTACTAAAACTACCAAAATAACTGGTAAATTAGACATCTGTTAAGTTCCACACAGGTTTAGCGTGGAGAACATGAAGAGGGTGAGATGTTTGTGGAGTCTGAATCACTCTGCAGCATGAAAATATACAGCGTACCCCACCCTCCCGCCGAATAAAATCTCACCAGTTAAAGCCAACGCTCATCAGGAATCGGGGTGCTCCGGCCCGAGCCCCGTCTCCTGCTGTGAGCAACCAGTGAGCATCACCTGGGCCTCGGGTCCAGGGTCTACCTTCAAGGCCCATCCTTTAGCCTGATGGATCAGGGCCCGGCCGTACGCCTCTGCCTTCCATTCCACCAGGACCACCATCACCTCTGCTCGTCTGGATTTCTGTTGTTGGGGCCAGATACTGGAATACCAGGTGGACTGGGGTGAAAAGAACCACGCTGCCAACTGAACCTTTGCCGCTTTATACAATACGGCCTTCTGTCTGCAAAATATAGCTGCTGATTTCAGTTTGGTGCACAAAATAAATCATTCTTTTGGATTTGTGCGAACAAAAAGTCTTACTTTTGTGGACAAAATGTGTCTAGGATTTATCTTTCTGTGGACCAATTCCAACCTTGTTTAAGATGATTTGTCATTATATTCATTTTGTGGCACAGATTGAATCAGCTCTTTTGAGGTCTGCGCTGGCATTATGAGACTATTTTAGTTTTAAAAAAAAAAAATCGTATGCACTGTTCTCATTAAGAGGGTAATAAAGAATAAGTAAGCTTAACCAGCAAGTGCTCTAATATGAGTCTGGAATAAAAAATTCCAGACTCTTTTTTTTAGAAATAGAGGAAGAATCTCAGTTTTTAGCACATTTTATTTCATATTTTAAAAAATGACTTTCTGTAGAATGTGAAAACTAAACTAAATTAGGTATTTGGTCAGCTTATTAAAATACAAAACACAGTAAAACAAGGCAAAATACAAAACACAGCATATTGGGTCAGTTTCCCCATATATGAATTAATTCTAGTCCTAGACTAAAGGTGTTTTTGAATGGAAAACTTCATTAAAGTCCTCTTTTAGTCTTGGACTAGGCTTAATCCATGAACGTGAAAGTGACCCTTAAATCTATTTTATAAAATTTTTATCAATTCCTGGAACCAACATACCAAATACAAGCAGGCTTCATTTGCAGATATGTTCACATCTTCATTGTTTGCTTTTTTCTGTACTAAACCCTTTCTGGCATCTGCAATAAAATAAACCTTAAAGGGAAAAAACATTTTAAATATTAAAAAAAAAAACATGTTGCAGACCTACAAGTAAACAGAACATGCTGATCTAAAATCAGTTTAACCATTTGACTGATAATGAGTGATGGGTGAACATGCTGCTTCTATATAAGCAGTCTTATGATGAGACCCTTTGTAAATATGAGCCCCAAGAACAAAAGTAATAAATAAACAGAAATTAACAAGTGACTTCATAATCACCATTGCAATGAAAATCCAACCTAATACATTTAACATGTGTAAAGTTTACTTTTACACTATGTTGAGTATATTGTTCAGTGAGCCAAGTTTAAAAAAAAAAACATCAGAACAATGTGCGGGCTGCCCACTGCTCACTCAGGGGTTAAATGCAGAGCAATTTCACTGTGTGCACTGGGTGCTGTGCTGTTGTGTGTCACATGTGACAACTTATCACTTTCACTACACAAGTAAGTGCTCCAGATTATAGTGGGGACACCAGAAAAAGAAGTGCCTGTTGCCTCACTCCACAATACTCAACCACAGAGACAGGTCACAAATATACTACTGTTATCTACAATGACAACAAGACAAAGCACTATAAACATTACACCCTAACAGCTAATAGGCCCAGTTGTGGTGATCAGATTTAAAACAGTAAAGTAATATAATATAATTTAACATTAATATGTGACCATTTCTCCTGCTTTTTATTTAGGTATTTATAATACATTTACCCACAAGTCTATATATTTTTTTTATTATTTTCTTATTAAGAACCAGTACTGTCACCAAATTACATGTGACTATTGGTACACATACCTTAAGGTGAACATGCTTCTTAAATGAATGACCTATGCAAAAAAAACTTTTTTTTTATCTTTAGTAAAAACACACATTTAACCATAAATAGCAGAACCCTGTAATTTTATATTTCTTTTACATTCAAACAACACAAACAGATAAAAAAAAGAATATTCAGTCCAGTGGAATATTTCATGGAAAGCATGTTGTGTGTCCGTGTGATACCCAGTGCTCAGTATCCTGGATGGTATCGCTGGCTCCAGGGCTTCTGGTTCCAGAACTGCAGTTGGAAACAAGGTGGGGTCAGAGGCAGAGGTGTGAACCTTCACTGGTCTCACGATTCGATTCAATTCTGATTATTAGTGCTTTGATATCGATGCATCACGATGCATGCCATAAATTTTCTACATGGTCACGTTTTCAAATTCGAGAGTTAAGGTCTCGTTCGCCTGTGTGGACGCTTTGATTTGCTACAATGAGCAGAAAAATTTTGTATTGTTCTCTTCCAACTAGTAACTTTTAACAACAAAATGTCTAATCTCACTGCAGTGACAGAAGGTAAAGAATTGAACTGACATTATTGTTCTACTGTAATACAAATCAACAGTGAATAAGTAAATGTCAGTATTTCAGTGTTTTATCAACTCAGTCACAGAACAGAAATGAGTTTTCTTTTGAAAAACATTACAGGCAATCACTTGACAGAGAACAATACAAAGTTGCCTGTAAGGTTCATTCAAGGCCTCTATTGTCAAGATTATTTCATTTAATGTTTGTAATTGTAAACAATTTGATGTAACTATAAACCTTATTTATAGAACAATAATTTATTTTAATGTCTAATACCTTTCTATTAACATTATTTTTTATTATAAATTTGGGTAAAAATTGGTAAACAGTTGAATGTCAAAACCTTTATTCAAATATAAACAGTGAACAGCAATGCCGAGTGTAAAAAAACCCAACCCTGAAATTATTGTTAACTTAGTTCAAAACAGTATTCTTTACAGAATAATTTTTTTTAATCAATTGAATTAAACAAAACATCATATTTCACAATATTTAGACTGTGTACAGACTGAGAACTTTACACGTGTGAGAACTGTACAGTGTGGACGCTTTGATTTGCTACAATGACCAGAAAAACGATATGTGTTCAGTCCTCCAGGGCGTCAGGTGAGACCGTTTTTCTGCTCACTGTAGAAAAATCTAAAGGCGCTTTCAGCTTCGTGTGTTTCGAAGAGGCAGAAAGAAAACTCGCCCTCTTTGATTCTATTGGTCTATCAAGGCCGCTGGGTGCTGCACCCCACAGTGTGAAACACCAACCTGGAGCGGTGCTGTAATCAGATCAGACCGCCACCAGAAGATCAACAAGCAACGTCGATATGATGTAATTGATTTGTGTTCAAGAGCATCGATGCAATATTGCCCTCGTCTGCATCGCGTTGCATCGATTATACGATTAACTTCAACAATCGGCACTAAAAAACAGGTTATTATCAATGTAAACAGATTCTTACTCCTTGTTGCCAGCTCTGGTTGAAAGCCTGTGCCTTGTTCATGCTGAAGTTGCCATTCTTGAATCCACGGGAATTACTGCCTCTGCCTCGGAAACTCTGTAAAGCAAAGATTCACTTTTCTATTACAACTAATCTTTTTGAATGTTCACTATATGTTCTGTGTTTTATAGCACTTGGTTGTAGTCACTTAGCGGTCAGCAAAACACTTAGTAACATGTTGAGCAAACAGTGTGATGAGTGTGAACTCCACTCTTACACTCTTCCTCCTCAAATTTGACAATTTGTGGCTATTGTTCCAGTTTATGTTCATATTTTATCAAGTCATTAGCACAGTTAGTTCCAACCAAGCCATTGTGAATGAGATTAATACATATCACATGGCAACCTGCACCCTGAATGATGTTGCTCATCTCATCATGGTATTATAAAACTCTGGTGTCAGTATCCCACAATAAAGCACTCCCTCTCATGTAATAATTGGTCATTTCCAGATGAAACATACACACCTGTACCATAGACGGATACTTACCGGACTGAAGTTCCCTCTGTTGTTGCCTCTGCCACGGTTCATGTTGCTTCTATGCATGGATGCGCCACGGTTACTCATGTTGGCCATGTTTCCCCTACCAGGCCCTCCCCTCGGTGCGCCTCCTCGATTGGGCACGCCCCCACCCCGATTAGAGAACCCCCCTCGATTGGAGAACCCGCCGTGGAAGGCTGGTGGAGGGATGAAACCTCTGGGTGGACGGTTGAATCCGCCACGCGGCCCTGGACCTGCCAAGGTCAGGGAAATCATGATTAGGTTATTGCCATTTTTTTTTTAAATGTGTGTCACTGTAAGAACACACCTCCCCTGAAGTTGCCTCTACTCTGGAAGCCACCCCGGCCACCTCGCTGGCCTTGGGCCCCACCCCTGCCGAACTGGTTTTTGCCACCCCGGCCTCTGTTGCCTCCCCTCTTGGGGGGGATGCTGCCCTGGTTTGGCTTCTTCTCTGGTGGCAGGGATGTCTTGCTCTCTTCTTTGTACTTGTCCAGCAGTCTGGTAGATTCTTCTTTCTCGAGCTCCACATAGGTAACTTCGCAAAAGCAATCGCCTTCTTCTGGCAGGGTGTAGAGTCCTACAGGGTCCACAGGAATATGTAAGTAAACAGCAACATTTTGAATAATGAACCAGATTAATTATATGGTTTGGGGCAGATGAGGCTCTCGCCTTTCATTTTTAAGATGGCATGCTCTGGCACATCTTTGCCATCAGTTTCAGCCTTTTTTTGTGTCCTCTGCTTGTAGTCTTCATCAGAGGGGCAGACAACTACTGCCTTGCGTTGGAACCCAGCAAAAAGGCACATTTTCCTTCTCTGGGCCGGTGCAGAAACATTGGTCTGGTTGGATAAAAATGACAAACAGACTTAACCTATAACCTGGTCACAGCATTTTATACAAGGTCAAATTAAATCATTCAATCAGAAATGTGCATGACGGTACCTGGTCTAAAATGTAGTTGCGCTTTTTCCTTGCTGCAATCTCTATGAACTTTCCGAGGAAGAGAGGGGCCCGTTGCGAGATGGCCGTCAGCTTTGTGACATCCTTCATTTGCCGTTTCAAGCTGGTGATCTGAAAGGCGGCAGCGGTCAACATTTCAAACAACATCATGGGATAGTGTCTACAAAACAGGCCTCACCATCATCTTCTCCTGTATTGTGTTGGTGCCCAGGATGTTATATTTGCCAGGGTTCTCCTGAGTGTGTTTTGCAACCCATGTAGTCTTGCCAGCTCCAGGGAGCCCAACCATTACGATCACCTGCACAAAGCATTCATTATAGACTAAAAAGTATCTTTTTTTTAACAAATACGAGACCATGTTTAATCACATTATTATATTGTGGTTTCTGTTTCTTGTATCTCCCATCCGTTCACACTTCCACAATATACAGATGGGTGGGAGAAAATGACAAATGGATCTTTGGATGCACTTTATAATGAAGTGGAAAAGAAAACAGAAAGTGTGGTCTAGAAACATGGAACAAATCAAGAGCGTCTAGGTACTAGGTACTATATTGACTGGGTTCTGAATTGCAAAAAAAAAAAAAAAAAAAAGAGATGAATTCTGACTTAAATAAGGCTAAACTCTAAGACTATGATTAATAATAACTAAAATGACAGCTTCCTGCAAAGACTAGACTAAAACTAAAATGAAAACAGGTTATCTATATGTCAGAGACAAGGAATTTCCTAAAACTGAGAACCATGGCTACTACGGCGATAAACCTACAGATTATCAGTGCCTTAATACCAGCATTAGTGAGAGTGATGGAAAAAAATATGACCATGTATTGCAAGATATTATGTCAGGATTGACCGTCTGATAAAACTCCCAAACACACCTCACAATCTTCTTTGGTCTCGGGCCCTTTGGGTCCTCTAACCCTCTCAGCCACAGAAATCTGCTGCAGGAAGCCATAGCCGTCTGGCGCGGGGAAGAATGGCGTCTCCCGCTGACCGAAGTTGAACTCTACCGCACAGTTGTGGCAGAGGATATGGGGAAACAGTGCTGCCCCGTTCAGATGGTCTTTGCTGATTGTGAAGGCCACACCAAGGTCCTTGCCATTCTTCAAGAAGGAAAGTGCCACCTCTGCATCCTCAAAGTTCTGACAAACACAAACACAGGGGCTCAAAGTTCACTCCTGGACAAATTGACAGACACCCCACATACTTACAATCAAACACCCGATGACATCATTTTCATCAAAACTCTCTCCGTAATCTTCTGTTGTGCAGTTAGACGTTTTTTTACCCTTGGATGAAAACCCGTAGGAGTGTTCCTCCTCTCCTGGAAGAACAAAAATGCATTTCGTATAACTGAACATCCTGAGCATAATATATACCTTGTTTTCCCCAATAAAGCCCATGAATGTGGGAAATTGTATTCATAGACAAACCAGAGCAGATAGTGTTTGCCGCAAGAGACCACAAAACTCATCTTTAGTGAAAAGAAGTCTTACAGCTGAATTTGTCGAATGCAAATTGTTGCTTTGATCTGTTGCTTTGGTCACCTGCAACATTGACAGGTCCTCCTTACCTAAGAGAAGTGTGCCATTAGCCAGGGACCAGCCCACTAGAACATCATGGACGTCAGCGCCCTTGCTGGAAATGTGTTTGACTGGAATCTTCTCAATAATCTGACAGAACACACACGTCCCACGTGAGTCCAACGCGCTGCATAATAATGTCGTGGGTGAGCTCATGCAAGATGGCATTCTAACACTGACCTTCATCTCAAAGCAAGCCATTCCTTTTGCCACGCCGTACGAGGCTCGGCCTCCGGCCCACAGATAGGCAAAGCTCTCCATGGTGAGGGAGGAGGCGCTGTAGCGGTCCCGTGACACCTTGAAATGCAGGTCACTGTTGTCTGTTGGAATAAATATGGGACTTCATTCTCGATTGGAACAATACCAGTTCCTTTATGGCTTATATGGTTCATAAACCTATTAATTTGGGTACACTTCACTAGGATTGGGGTCAAGGCTGGACCTCTCAGGGCTATCATTGTTTAAATTGCTGGGTTGAGCTGCTGTGGAAGGTGACATTTTTTGTGAAAATCAGGCTTCTGACTGAGAGCAGTGGGTCCTCCAAATATCTTGGTATTAGGACATTAATTTCTTAAAGCTGTAAACTTAGCCCCACAGCAAGGTGCATCATATTAGTCTCCATGGGCTTTGTGAAATGGGCATGATGGTTGTCTTCTGGAATATGAGATGCATCCTCACCACCCTGTCCCACACTACGGACAAAATTATTTACTGAGTGACTTCCACAGTCCTATACAACATACTCACAAGTGTCCAAGCAGACAGTTGTATCATCCAATTTCTCATCTTCTTCCTCGAGGGGAGGCTGTGGTGACTTGGCCCTGAGAGAAAAGGAAGACTGGGTCAGAAGACAGGTACGAACCTGGGGCAACAAGTAACTGTGTAACTGCTTCTGTATAACAAGAAGTTTTTTATTCTTCCTTAAAGACGCCCTGTGATTCAGTGATTCTGAGTGACGCGTCACAACGGCGGATGGCGCCAGGACATTAAAGGTGAATTCTATACATTTCTCATTTGATACATACCAGTATATTGTAGTGTAGGATAATTCATTATATGTGACCATTTCATTCATAAAAGATACGTAAATATACTACCCTTCCTTGTTCAGCAGACACAGCTGAAAAAAAGACAATTAAAGGTTCTGAAAACCATAGCACAAAGCTGTAATAAAAACCACACCTTCTTTGTTATGCCGACTGAAGAGCTGGGACGATTCTGAATGGCAGTAACGGAACATGAAGTAAAATGTGAGTTTCTTTGCACTGATGAAGCATGTTACGGGGGGCTCAGTTACCGCCGGTACCGGCCACTCTGCAAACTCAGGAGCACATGAGGCCACAATCCTTACCGGCTGTATTTGCTCTCTTCAATAAATTCAAAGTAGCCCCTTCCATGCTCGTCCCGGCGTCTCTTAACACCCTTCTTACTCTTCTGTTCATCATTCTTGACTTTGTCCGCATCGCCTTCGGGAATAACAACAACAGTACATAGAACTCCAATACACTCCAGCACTTTCACTTTCAATCACTCTGGACTCTTTGCACAAAATCTTTGCGCTTTTTTTCTCTTTGCACAATCTCTGCTCCTTTTACTTTTTTTATCTTATACATTGTCTTTCACTCATTTGCACACCTTCACCCTACCTGTTACACATATTTTATGTTAAAGACGTAAAAGTGTAATATTTGGTTATGTTTGCAATATTTGCATATTGGTCTTTATTGTATACTTGCAACATTTTCAATACTGTGGTCTGTAGCAGTCGCAAAAAGCATTTCACTGCATATCATACCGTGTTTGACTATGTATGTGACAAGTAAAAATTTGAATTTGTAAACAATAGCAGAGGTGATGGCACGCCTGTGTGTCTTTATCATCAGGTATGAAGAAATTGATCCTGCGTTGATGACAGCCAGATTTCTGACTTTCAATTTTCAGCTTAGATTTTTTTCAGTTTAGGACTAAGCAAGACACATTTTAAAAAGAAATTGTGCTCTAATTCATAAAATGTAAGTGTTTATTGATTTTAAATCAATAATATAGTCAGCAGTCATTGTGCGCATGTAATTAGAGGCTAATTACCTGACCAGGAGAGGGAGTGAGAAGAATACTGATTACTAATGACTACCAATTACTGATGGTCAATGGTAGCTATTAAAACTAAATTAATTAACACAGTGAAACAATTTTTCTGAAGTTTACTGTGACCCACTGAAACCTGACTGGTCACGTGACTTTAAATCATCACCACGGCATTATTACGTTATATGTTTAATAATTCTTATTTTAATTCGGAATAAACGATAATAATTTCCGTCTGGGCTCACCAGGTCTCGATAAAGAGGCCGCTGCAGCGTCGTCCTCATCAAATTTATCCATCTCTTCATCGTCGTCTTTAAGAAAAAGGTCATCATCCTCCTCGCATTTATCCATATCTACACCGCCTTCCTCTTCCTCCTCCTCCTCCTCTCCCCCCATATCTTCATCGTCGTCTTGCTGCTCGCCGCACTCGACATCCGCCGCATCGGCGTCTCCCCCATCTCCATCCTCGTCCTCCTCCTCCTCTTCTTCTTCCTCCTCCTCCTCCTCAGCCTCCATGCGCTCTCCCTCCGGTGCCTCCTCGCCCGTGTACTCGGCCCCGACCTCGGCTCCGTTGGCCTCGGTTTCCGGCGAGAGCTCTCGGTCCAGCGCGGCTTGCAGGCGCTCCATCAGCTCGGCCTTGAGCCCCCGGTCCGACAGCCGCCGCCTCTTCAGCTCGTCCTTCAGCTCGTTTACCTTCAGCTTCCGCACGTCCACCGCAGCCATCGCCGACGGAGCCGGGATTATCTCGGACGGACAGGAGCGACCTCACCTCCCGTCACGCCGGCAGAAGGCGGGCCTCGGTCTGCTGCCCGGACCGGAAGTGATCAAACCAGACCTTCTCTTTTATTAAACCAACTACTATTACTACTAATTATCACCTAATGACAACGAATGGTAATTATTAGGGGTCTCGACGTGATGCTGAACACGCTGCGATATTTTACAGTTCACTAAAAATGTAACGTTTCGCGGTTTCACTCGGCCTGAAATGCCAGGCGGCAATTGGAAGCAGCCAGCTGCACAGCGCCACCTACAGGAGACGCGGGCTCACTGAAGAAAACGCTCGACAGCACCACCCGGTGGAATACATTTGTATACAGAAATATCGATACAATGTCACCACTTTAAATGTCACGATATTTTCTAACACCACTAGTCATTATACAGTACAGGCCAAAAGTTTGGACATACCTTCTCATTCAATGTGTTTTCTTTATTTTCATGACAATTTACGTAGGTAGATTCTGACTGAAGGCATCAAAACTATGAATGAACACATGTGGAGTTATGTACTTAACAAAAAGTGGAGACCTGGCCTCCCCAGTCACCGGACCTAAACCCAGTTGGGGTGAGCTGGACCGCAGAGTGAAGGCAAAGGGGCCAACAAGTGCTGAACACCTCTGGGAACTCCTTCAAGACTGTTGGAAAACCATTTCAGGTGACGACCTCTTGGAGCTCATTGAGAGAATGCCAAGAGTGTGCAAAGCAGTAATCAGAGCAAAGAAACTATAATATAAAACATGTTTTCAGTTATTTCACCTTGTTTTTGTTAAGTACATAACTCCACATGTGTTCATTCATAGTTTTGGTGCCTTCAGTGTAAATTCATGAAAATAAAGAAAACACATTGAATCAGTGTGTGCAAACTTTTGGCCTGTACTCTATGTATATTCTTCTTATATGGTCCAAATCACAGAATGCATTTTATGTACTGGAATATACACTTGACACTGGCCACCCCATGGTAATGAACATTTACATTTAAGGCATTTGGCAGACCCCCTTTATCCAGAGTGACTTACAGCGTGCTTCCATGTTACCCATCGATGAAGTGATCAATTCTGATTCACTAGGACCCCCCAACTATAAATACAATATTTTTATTCACTTTGTTGCAGTTTCTATACAGAAGTCAGACAATAAGAAGATTATATGTTAATCTAAATATTCTCTAAAGAGGAAGGTCTTGAGCTGCCATTTGAAAGTGCTCAGTGACTGAGGTGTTCTGACCTTGAGGGGAAGTTCATTCCACCACCGAGGGGCCAAGACAGAGAAGAGTCTAGATGAATATCTTCCTTTTACCTTTAGCAATGGAGGGACCAGGTGAGCAGTACTGGATGCTCAGAGTATACGAGGTGCAGTGCGAGGTGTAATAAGGGCTGTGAGGTAGGATGGTGCTACTCCATGTTTGGCTTTGTAGGCCAGCATCAGTATTTTGAATCTGATGCGTGCAGCTACTGGGAGCCAGTGGAGGGAGCGTAGCAGAGGGGTGGTGTGGGAGAACTTGGGAAGGTTGAAGATCAGTTGTGCTGCTGCATTCTGTATGAGTTGTAGAGTTCGGATGGTACATAGAAGTAGACCAGCTAGAAGGAAGTTACAGTAGTCCAGTCCTGAGATTACTAAGGACTGAACCAGTAGCTGGGTGGCTTGCGTTGACAGATAAGGACAGATTGCAGTAGTATGGTAGTAGCCTAGTGGGTAACACAATATGAACCAGAAGACCCAGGTTAAAATCCTACTTACTACCATTGTGTCCCTGAGCAAGACACAGGGATTGGTCCAGAGGGGGACGGTCCCTGTAACTACTGATTGTAAGTGATACAGAGAAAACAGAATTATTACATTGTTATTGTTGGTGCCGTCATAATTAAATGTATTTTTCGTTGCTATCTGTCGACATCTGTATCTGTACTGTAACTCCACGCTCGGTTCAGGGACCGGCGGTTTCCTAGCAACCAACGCGGTAAACATGGCGGAGGACAGGGAGAACGCAGGTACCCACGCAAAAATCTACATTTTTACTTATACTTTCTAAAAATGTATATGATATTGACAGTACAAACGCCATTTCATATGCGACGTAGTTATATCTGCTCCCGGCTAATATTCCGTCGTACATTGTAACGCAAGACAAAAATACATATTTTTTAAAAAGGCGGAAGTCAGATCACGTGGTCAAGATTCAAGATTGGTTTGTTGTCAGTATGCCGTGTATTGAAATACTTTTTCACACAGACACCCCCATAGTGCAATCGTAAAAAAAATAAAATAGAGAGTGAATATTTATTGAACATCACTGGATAAACTTTACAAACAAAACACTACAGTAACAGGAATGAAATTATATTTCGTTTTCCCCAGATTCCAGAAACAAAACAAGCCTTTAAATGTGTTTAGACCATTTAATATTTTTCCAAGTACTGGAAACTGATAAAGAGTTGTAATCCTCTGTGGTCTTCCTGTGTTCTGTCTTGTAGAGGCTATAATTTCTGAGGTTCACAAAAAGATCAGTGATGCCTTTGATGTATTTGACCACGAGCGCAATAAAACTGTTGATGTCAGGTGAGAGGCAATGTGATCATATCAAAAGAACTTTCACATATAGAAAACTGTTTAAAATCTAAATAAGATGCCAATGTTTTGTCTCAAAGGGAGATTGGTACAATAATACGGTCCCTTGGATGCTTTCCGACCGAAGGTGAACTGCAAGAATTTATTACTGAGGTGAGAATGAATTACTAGAAATTAGATTGTCACCATGCACATGCACCCTGTGATCTTCAGTGGTCATAAAGTTATGGCTGATCGGTTTATGCCATTTAATATCTCCACTTAAGACCACAGTTAAGTCATTCTGAAAACAATTATAATTATTATCACCCACTACATGTCAGTGCTACATCATAAAAGCAACAGAGACTGAAATACAAAACTTTTAGGCATATATTCAACCTTTTAAGTCCTAGTTTTTATCTTTACTCACCTCATTTTTACCTTGTGATGTACCCTGAATACATGCAGATTGAGGAAGAGGAGGCCACAGGGTACATTCGCTTTGAAAGATTCCTTCCTACAATGACAAAACTTCTTATGGAGCGCAAGTAAGGCACACACCCGGAGAATTACAGATGTTACAGATGTGGAAACATAATGCACAGGACAATTCATAATTAAACTGCATTTGATTATGGCCGTTCATATTTTCCATATTTTTGACAATAGAAGAGTGTTTCTTTTCTCCTTTGTTTTCTGTATCAGCAGCATCAGCAGTTTACGTTCTTGTTGCTCTTGCAGATTTCGGCCGATCCCAGAGGATTTGCTTCTCCAGGCCTTTGAGGTAGAAAATGTTTTATTGATATGCAAGGACATGATGTTACACAAGGTTATGCAAGAGGGAAATTGTGTCTTATAAACACTTTATTTTTGTCTTGTTTTATTATTTTTCACATTTTCTTGTATTTACAGGTTTTAGATCAAGAGAAAAAAGGCCACTTAGGAACAGAGGAACTCACAAAATACATGACTCAAGATGGTAAAGAGATTATACATGACAGAAAAATATCAGAAACACAAAACCATTTTTTTTTTAGAACAAGAGCATGAAAACGACTTCCTGTGCAGAGCTGTAATTGGATGTATTGCTTCCTGTGTGATAGCTGCCTTGCTCTCTGTCATAGTCTGCAATAGATGAGGTTTAAGAACATTAAGAACGAACTTGCATGAAAAGAATGAACCGGTCTGGGAACAGGGCATTTTAGTGTTCATTATGTCATGCCAGGTCTGACACACTGCGGTAACTTGGCATAAAATTCATCTTAAAACACTCAAGAAAAGCTTAATAATTTAGTTGCAACTTTGTTGTGTTTCTGTTATCTTGTTCACATTTGAAATTTGGTCTTGACCAGCTTTTTGTGAAATTTACAGGAGAGCCCTTCACACAGGAAGAGATGGAAGAAATGCTGTCGGCTGCTGCAGATCCTGACAAGAACGTCATTTTTTATAAAGACTTTGTAAGCATGCTTACTGTTGATGATAAATAACGTGTAATAAATATATAAAAATGTACCATTTACATATGCAAATTAAAAGGTAGAAGTTTCTTCATTTCAATTTTGCACAGAACTGCACTGTAAATTCATAAAAAAGAATACATAACCCTGGCATTTAGCTAGCTTTGAATTGTACATTTCAGAAATCCAATAAAAAATCTGGACAGTGTAAAATTACAGAGGAAGGATGTACAGTGATAATTAATCATTCATTAGCTTTATTAGTGAGGATGGGTGTGTTGCGTGGTCTCATTACTGCACAACTGAGAGGCGTCTCTTCCTCTCGCTTATTTCTTTCATCAGGAGCTGTGGAACCTCAGCGCTCATTTTCTGCTAATTAGCCCTTACGCTCAGTATTGTTGCATCTTATTAATGACAGACAGGCTATGTAACATTGCTATACAGAACTCACTGCTGGGGCAGTCGTGGCCTAGTGGTTAAGGAAGCGACTCGTCCCTGGAAGGAAGGAAAAAGAAGGAAATCCAGCGATCTGGTGACAGGGTCAAGGCTGACCCTTGCTGTCTAACCCAATAAAAGAGCTACAGTGTCTCAAATAGCTGAAAACATTCACGCTGGTCCCGAAGATCAGAAAGGGCATCACAGTTTGTTGTGTATGGGGCTGCACAGCAGCAGACCGGTTAGGGTGGCCATTCTAACCTGTGTCCACATTGCCTACATCGTAGAAGTGGACCACGGTGGCCCAGTCTGAAGAATGACATTTTGTTTCATAGTATATTTGTATGTATTTGGTAGCAGGATGCAAAATGGTTAAAAAAAATTATTTGAGGAACACATCAATGAGTTTTGAGACTTGGTCATCAAAGGATCCAGCTTTCGATCCAGTCGAGCATCTCAGTCCGATTCAGTTCAAGGAGGCACCATTTCACTGCCAGCTTGGTGCCAGACAACACAGCATATCTCCAAAAGCCTAGTGGAGTCCATGACGTGAAAGGTCAGCGTTGTTTTAAAGGGGGAGCAGCTCTATGTTTGATCTCATTGTTATGGCTGCATGACGTATGCCTTTACTTTACCACAAGATGGCGCCACGAACCTGGATAAATCTTTAATGCTCGCATTATCAGGAACAAAAGGCAATTTTTATGACCGCATCACCACAGTGCACACATGTAACATATTTTATTTCTAAAAAATATTTCTTTAGTTTTTAGTATAAACACACAACAGCGAGACATGAAAGAGACACACACAAAAAACGTATATAAAATATTCATGCAAATACAACAACGTTTCAGTTTTATTGTCACATACAGATAGTTAGTAGCATCATTACCCATAATGAAATTCTTTGACTCGTGTTCCCCCAATTTAACATACATTATATAATTAAATAATAGTGCAATAGTAATTGTTTTCTCAAATAATAAATCACCTGACTGGCCGTGTTTCTGACTCTGCCTCTTAAAAACTTTCCTGCATCCAGGGAGGAGAAATGGACGCCCACCTGTCACTCAACGAAACGCCGACGCGCCATTGGTCGGCCGGGGAGGCGGGGCCAGTCGGAATCCAACCAGAGACAGATGTGCGCCGCTGCTTTACATGACTTCGGTGCGCACCGGTGGCTCACGGGCAGTTCCGCCGCCGCCGCCGCCGCAGTGCGATGCTGCCCGGAACACCGCAGCTTCTCCCGGATCGCGCGTGGAATTACTGCCGGTTCTCCCCGCCATGGATCCCATCCTGGATGACGTTCTTTGATACTGGACTGGGCAAACCCGAACCGTTTTGGAATTAACCCAGAATTTTATAGACATATATAGACATATATATATATATATATTGTTTTTCCCTTCTTGGATGTAGGAGCCTGCGTTGCACATAAACTTTCCCCATTTTCCTCACCTTCATCATGACTTCTCTCACGGGGAATAAAGAGAAGTCTGGGACGAGGAGCCGCAAATACGGGGTGTGTGATTTTATTCCACATAAATATTACTTCAGACCAACCATCTAATAAAAGAAGAAACAATGCATTTTCTTGATTGTGTGACATTATTTTTTAAAATCATTATTTAAATACTAGTATGTCCGTATTATATGCAATTGGTGGTGTAAATGTATGTAATTTATCGTCTTTACGGTGATTTTGCTCAAAGTAGATGATCTTCGTGTTGTTTTCAACAGATGGCGGATTCCTCCCCAACCAAGTCCGCCTCTTTCTCCCCTGAGACCTGGTACCGAAAAGCGTACGAGGAGTCGCGGACCGGAACCCGGCCGGCGCCCGAAGGCGCAGGTTCGATGCCCGGCTCCTCCGGGACCCCGTCGCCCGGGTCCGGCACGTCCTCGCCGGGCTCTTTCTCGGGCTCCCCCGGCACCATATCGCCGGGCATCGGGACCGGCTCGCCCGGCTCTCTGGGCGGCTCCCCGGGCTTCGGCACGGGCTCCCCCGGCTCGGGCAGTGGGGGTTCGCCGGGTTCGGATCGAGGAGTCTGGTGCGAGAACTGCAACGCTCGGCTGGTGGAGCTGAAGAGGCAGGCGCTGAAACTCTTAATCCCGGGTCCATTTTCCAGCAAGGTGGGACCATCTTAATCAATTAAATCGTGTAATTAAACTAAAATGTGGCTGAATGTAGCGTGTTGTCTGGTTTATACTCTTCACATGGCCTCGTCACTCAAGGCAATTGACTTTAATTGAGAGATCGCGCCAAAATCTAATTAAAGACGGACCATTTCATTTCAATAAATAGAGACGCATTCAATGACTTTGATCTTGGATTAAACATCTAGGTGGAGGAGGCGAGGAACGTGATTTGCATGCTGAAATGGTCAAGACAGCAAGAGGTGATAAATACGGATCTAACCGGTGACGTTGCTACTAAAATGAAAAAAAAAAATGTATTCAAGTCGAGTTGCTTGATGGAGTGATCCGCATTCTCTCTCTGCACTGAGTCCCGCGTGATTTTGTCTGGTCTATTAGATGTGGATCTGGATCTGGAGAACTGTGGGTCATGTGAGTGCAGGTCACGGGCGCCGGACAGGCGCAGTACCACTTTACGGACATAGGGGGCGCCCCGGCGCAACACACAAATGCAAATGACGCGTTTTTTCACGGGTTAGGGTTAGTTTTTTTTTTTTTTTTTTACAAAAACCATCCCAATAGGAAGAACACATTTAAAACACGGTAGCAAACTTTCATTGGCAAAATGTGTTGCTTTGTCCTTCTTTTTCAACACCACAGATGCATGGTGACCTTCCCCAAATACCAACTCCATACGTGTATGATGCACCGGTGACTGGAGATGACATGATCTCCTTACGATGCTTTTGATCAAAATGAGGCTCCTAAGAGCTCCTAAGAAAAATCCACCCACTTTTCGTCCACCCACTAAATTGATCTTTGCTTTAGGTACGTTCAGTCAAAATTACTCCAGTAGTATAGTTTTTCCAAAGACACGTAATAATAACTTTATGCCGTGCGATACGATCCTTTGATAAGGGCTCGGAAATGTAGTTAGTGAAATGGAAGACGCCTCATTGTGCACCTCGGTGGAGTTGCACGAGCTGCCTGTTAGCAGGAGGCCGCGGGACTTCAGCTGACCTTGGTAGACTGTGTCCGTGAGATCAACCACCCACATTCTGATACGATCAAAGGGAAGCGGATGAAGTGGCGTCTGACGGAATTGTGGTTTCCTTGTACCGATTCTGTGGTGGAAGGGGAACGCAGGGGTTCTGAACTTTGTGTTCTGAGATGTTCTCATGCTTGGACTGATGCTGCAGCATTTGTTTTGATTTAAAGTTGTCTAGAGGAGACATTATCTATGAAGAATAACTTTTTGGGGAAAAGATCACAGATTTAGGCAGGGGTGCACCTGACAACACACGTGGAAGACTTTGTTGCATAAAATGCTCCCGGGATTCTGTTTTGCAATGCAGGAAGCCAGAAGGATTTTGGAGCTCTCATGCACACAGGTTCACAGTGTACTGTTGCCACGGAAGCAATGCATAACAGACGTGAGCTTCATACATATTTCATATTTAATGTGGTCTTTATGGCTCTCAGGTGAGAACAGCATTATCATATAAAGAGGTCTTCTCATCAATACACAGCAGCAGGATGGATGGGAGAAGGGCTGCTGACATCGGCGTAATTCAGCACAGATTACGCTGTAAATGCTGCCTGCTCCCCGGGCGGCAGTTGGGGGATGGTGTCACTGGGGCGAGCCTGGATGTGGAGAAAATCCATCCGTTCGAAATCGACGATGCGCTCATATGTAAACTTGGCTGATGCACCTTTTCATTCGGCAGGAAGCCAAGGCGTCTGCGAAATTCCCAGCTATTTCTAGCAATAAGGTGATGGCTGCTGTTGCATGGCTGCTTTGGCCAATGCTGAACCATTGGTGACCCCAGTTATCAGAAGGAGGATGACAGTGTCAGTGAGATGGTGGGAGGAGCCTAGTGGGTAACACACCTGCTTATGAACCAGAAGACCAGAAAGTCACAGGATCAAGCCCCCCCCGTATTACCATTGTGTCCCTGAGCAGGACACTTAACCCTGAGTTGCTTCAGGAGGACAGTCCCTGTCACTACTGATTGTAATTCACTCTGGATATGGACATCTGAATATTACAGATACATATGCATTTCAATTTGAAAAACTATTAAACTATTCAAAATTAGCATGAGTGGGACATTAGATCTAGCCCTCAACAAAACACCAATGCCAGAACCTCTTGATTAAATGATGGGTGTCACAAGATCAATATATGATCAATAATGATTTCTGATGATTTAACATTTCTAATTAGAGGTCATTTGAAAAGTATTTATTTTGGACAAGCAACGGCTTTAGAAATGACCTTGAATTATTAATTTGTATGTAACGGCAAGTTAAATATACATAACATGTATGAAAGATTATCAGAAAATGATAATGTTATAGGTTTTAATAAAAGTTTAGTGTATTTTCTTGCATGGAACTCTGCAAAATGATAATGATATAAATGATGTACGTGGTCCCAGATAAAAAAAGTTCTCAACAGAACCCTAATTACAATTCTGTGTTGTTTCCTTCCTTCCCTTGGCAGACGCTGCCATTGAATTTGGATAATCCTCTCTTTGCTTCACTAACTTTCTGACCTACTTTGAATGATCATCAGAATTCCTTCACTATTAATGTTTCGTAATGTGAATTTAAAGGCCACACACTTCTGGATCAGTTTTAGAAAGAGTTCTGCTGGCAGAGGCCTCTGGCCTACATGGCGCAAACATGGTTACACTTACAAGACCTGTGATCAACAGTGGAGCCTGGAGGTGAACAGTCTGTTGGTATTTTTGGATTTAATGGCAACTTTAAAGATGCTAAATGGGTGCATGTGTGTTGTCCTCAGGGGTCTAAGGATGAAGCAGCCCGATCATTTTAAGATGGTCAATCCCACCTCTCTTTTTTTATCCACATTACAGAAATGTATTTTCCTGTATTGCTTAGAATAGATCTAGCATTCATATCACCACAAGAAGTCTGTAGTTTATAAGTCCCCAAGTTCTGCACCATTCCAATATGTTTCTATATATAAACTGCCCCACTGCCCCAAGTATCGTGAAGAATCGAGGTATAGAGATTTGCTGTGGTTGAATGTGTGTGAAGTGTGATAGCATGACATTTCAAACCTTGTTCTTTAACAGGAAAAATGTTTAAAAATTAGATAGAGGTATGGTTGTAATTTGGCAGCGGTGAGTTTTATTGTGAGCTGCGGTGGTGGAGTCCAGGTGTAGAGGATTAGTGGAGGGCAAGGCTGGAGATCAGATGGTCATGACAGATGTACGCCTGTGTCCAAGATATGATTTGCTTCAGAGGAATACGGAGACTCATTTGCTCTAAATCGTTCTTGCTGCTTTTTTTATAAAAAAAATCAAATAAATAAAAGTCCCTCTTGGATGCTTGCGTTGGATCATTTGCTCATTGCGAAGTTCACCATGTTCTTACATCAGTGGTTCTCATATAAGCTGCTCCCCTCTTAACAAAACAGCTAAGGTAACTGAATAGGGCAAAATGCACAACATTTAACAGGAAAAGACAAAAATAAAAGACAGATGGGTTCTTTCTTTCCCAAATGTCACATTTCACGAGATGTTTAAGTGCATTCCTACACAAAATCAACAGGGCGACCGAGGCCAGTGCAGCGTGAGCCTGGAAGAAAGGCTGAGCTAATTAAAGCTTGGACGAGGAGGCCTACAGGACCAACTGACCGGAGGACCTTTAAAATGGTGGTAAATTATGACATTTAGAGGAATTTGCATTTGTTTTTATTATAGCGCAAGAATCTGCCCCACTTTTGCCATATCATGTTCTGTCTACTGAGCTGTCTTGCTGGAATACCTACACAACTAGCTCCTTATTCCTTAATGCTCATTCATGTGCATATCATATAAACAGGAAGTCAACAGGGGTGTGTTTTCTAGATGTGTTTGCTAGATTGGATATTTAACTTCTGAGCACAGACATAAATCAATTTATATCAATTTATAATTTATATTTACTTTAATTTGCAGATGTGTGACTTTCTGGCTCGATTCACCTTCAGGGCTGATTTTACTGGCCAATTTCAACAGCATTTCACCTTAAATCACTTTCATATTCTGGGGTCTTAAATGCTATAATGGTTTAAATATCACCTTGGACACTTCTGCTCCTTGGTTCCAGTGAACTGACAAAGGACTGATTTTCCAAGGACTGATATTACTGTCACACAGTCTAACACACACACTCACGCATGCACACACACACACTCACGCATGCACACACACACACTCACGCATGCACACACACACATAGACAGAGGGAGAGGTCACAGCAGGTGTTTCTCAAGGTTAATGAAATTTGGTATTTGGTTATGTTTATATCTGCTATTCCCGGATAGTTATTGTTGTAGCCAGAACAGCATGATATAGTGTTACATGCAGAAATATAACCTATTTTACTGAGCAAAAATGTCTATTCCTTCAGGACATCATCTATAGAGTCTCCTAATGTCTTGTACTAGGAAAAGCTAAATTCTTGACCACGGCTCTTTGCATTAAAAGAACAAAGAATGAGTAGGGAGATGAAATGGTTTGATCTTAAAGGTAAAACCAGAACTGCCTCTTCTCCACCCCTCCAGTTAGGTCATTAGCTAAAGGGCTGCGGTGGCACAAGGTAACCTTGAAATGGTCGGGATCGAGAACAGGAACAGAAAATAAAGGGACAAGACATTTTTAGACCTGAGGATTTGGGCTGGGGGTCTAAGATGATAGATTACTTGCGGGGCAAGAAGCAATTTATCACTGTCAGGGAGCACGAGAGGGAGAGAGAAAGGGAGCGAGTGAACTAGAGAGAGAGAGAAAATCACAATGGAAATTGAACACGGTGGAAACACAAATTTGAGACAAATAATGGAACGTTAGCAGTAATAAATGTTGCGCCGTGTTATAGTAATTAGATGGAGTCAGTAAACAATTCAGTAATAGGACTTCACTAACGATTCAAACGACGAGGCTAATGAGAAGTGGACATTTCCAGATTTATTTCTACTACATCTTTGCAGTGTAATGAGATTATCGCCGAAGGAGGGATTGGGTTGCATGCCTGTGTTTTGCATGCTTCCCAAGCCCGCCTCGTGCACTGGTGACGTGTTGTGACACTGATGTGTCCTGCGTGGGAGAGAGGTGCCCATCGCGGCCGACGGGACGTGAGTGGTCATCAGCTGTCCCGTCCGACAGCATCCCAGGCACCGGACCTGAGATGCAGCTTGTGATCTCAGCTCCGGCGCGGGGGTGGACAGGTCGAATACCAGACGTCAGTTCTCTAGCACAGAGATTCTCAACTGGTGGGTCGCGAACCCGTTTTCAGTGGGTCGGGGGACTTTGCTGTCGGTTCTCACTCTTTAACAGCTGGTGCCGATAATGCAGTGTAATGCGAGTTAACAACCGGCGTTTTACATCATAGAAGAAGAAGACCTGCGTACATTTGCTAATATGCTAATTGAGTATGGTGAAATGCAGACTATGATGCAGACTATATTAGATAGGGTGACCAGATGTCCTCTTCTTCCTGGACATGTTGTCTTTTTTTGAGACATGGAAAAATGGATCAAATCTGGGGAGATATGGAATATTAGATATGGAATGGTTTTAATTCAAATTCTGCTAATCAATATATTCCCTTCTTTTGGTTTATAATGAGGTTCATCTGGTTTTTTGTCTTGGCATACTGTGATATTCTATTCATTTAGTGTATTTAAGAAGTAGAAAATTCTGCCATGTCCTGGTCACAGAAACTGAGATGTGATCTGATTCAGGGAACTATGTGATTAAAACCTGTTGAAATAAGATGGGGTGCTGGTGTGTAAATTTCCTGGATTTCATTTTAGGCACCTCAGGGTGGTACAACTCTGTGGAACTCATGTCCTCCCCCCACCTCCTCAGTACAATCATTCACTTGGACATACACTCACAAATGCAAATTTCCCGTTTCATCACATCCCAAAGGTGCTTGATTGGATTGAGATCTGGTGATTGTGGAGGCCATTTGAGTACAGTGAACTCATTGTCATGTTCAAGAAATCAAGCTTTATGAAATGGTGCATTATACTGCTGGAAGTAGCCATCAGAAGATTGGTACACTGTGGTCATAAAGGGATGGACATGGTCAGAAGCAATACTCAGGTAGACTGTGGCATTGCAACGAAGATCAATTAGTACTAAAGGGCCTGAAGTGTGCCAAGAAAATGTCCCCCAAACCATTACACCACCACCACTAGCCTGAACCATTATGAAGCTCGGTTTGAAGTTCGTCTTGACCCTGTCAACATGCCTAAATGCATTGAGCCGCCTCCATGTGATTGGCTGATCAATAATTTGCAGCATCGAGCAGTTGGACAGGTGTGCCTATTAAAGTGGCCAGTGAGTTTATTCTTCTTCTGCCAGGCAGGTTTTCTCAACCCCTTTATCAGTTTTGGTCAGGAAGGCTGTGGTTGAACATATTTTGGTGTTGGACCAAAAGTGCCACTGTTGTTGTAAGAATGTCCCGCACCTAAACCAGATCTGAAAGTGGAATATTGTGTCAGTAGCAGATGGGGTAAAGCCAGTAACCTTTAAAGCAGTGCTAGATCAATTTTTCTTTTTTATTATTAGCTCCCTGCTATATTTTGAATGCAGCCGCAAAACTTCACACACAGTGAGACCAGGGCATCTGCAAGAGCCAGCCAATTCTAGGGTATTTTTGGTATTTTTATCAGCCTTTAGGTGACAGTTGACAAACATGATGCGAAAATCAGTAGATGACCATGGGCGCATCTTAATCGGATTATCCCGCATGCATCGCTGGCCCATACTGAGAAATCCAATCCAAGCCCATATACCATCATGCCGTTACACAGTTCATAGGCATTCCAGACATCTCGTCAGGATAGAACACAGACCAGAATGATTCTGAAGCAGTTCATAAAACATACAAATCCATCTTAGCAGTGTCAGATGAGCTGTCAGTATAAAAGAGATTAAGGTGTGTGCCGTATGCATGTAATAAGTACAAAACAGGGCGTCTTATTCTATTGTCTGTGCAGATTTTGGAAGCTGGAAGAGCATGGCCTCACAAGGAAAATGGAGTGAGGCGTAATGCATCCATTGCACTCTCTGCCTTATTATATCTGCTGAGTTTGATTTTGTTTCATAGCTCAGCGAGCAGCGGATGACCTCACCACTCTGCCCCGAAAACACTTGCTGGCCGTTGTTCACATAGGACTGTTATTTTAAGAACAATGTGGCTGCTTTGTGCATGCTGTCCTGAGCAGGGACAGAAACGTTGTCAGACGAGCCTTTTCGAGAGTGAGCTTGATGTGTCAGTGCGGCATATGTCCACTTAATTTGCGTGGCTTTTATCTGTGAATAAGGTGAAGTGGCCAAAAATAATGTGAGCAAACATGAGGAGTAAGTATCCAGCAGCTCCTTGTTGATACTGCCATTTCAGCATCGCCATAATGTGAATGAAAAAGCCATTAAGACACCCCTGGTTACCAAGGCAACCGGGTGCATTAATTAGCAGTGGAAGCAGGCCAGGGATTATGATGCATGGTGCCGCACCGGTTTGTGAGTGGTCGTATCCAATATGCTATATGGGGGCATATAGTGGCCTAGCTGCACACTGCTCACCAAGGGTGATGGTTAAATACAGAGGACACATTTCGTTGTGTCATCGTTTGCTGTGCTGTGTATCACAATGACAATTATTTCACTTTCTCATTTTCATATATATACACACGCATATAGTGCTGCGCAATAGTGAGCCGGGGTCAGAGCCTGAGGAAGCGGGCTCTGTAGTTTTAAGTGTGTGTGTGTGCCAATCTGCAGTTGGACGTGTAGCATTCTCAGACCTACACAGCGTATGGATTTTATTACAATGCCTCTGCACCATTGCTGGTCATGTAAAAGGGGGGTGAAACCTCCAGTCCCGCCTGAGTGTCTGAATGGCAGCCATTTGTGTGGTTCAGCGGGGAGCTGGGAGGCCTCAGGCATGTTTAGTTTCAGAGACGGTCGGTCTTCTGCTGGGAGTCTCCGACCTCTATTCTAAAACACGCGTCTTCGGTTTGTGTGGAGGGGCAGCTGGTGCTGCGTCCCCAAAGAGGTAGATGGTTTACGAAGTCCGTAGCTCACAGCCATTGTTTTCTCATCAGTGACATTTTAGCTAATGAGCGAAACGACGTAGACAAGATATTAGTGTTGGCTGGGGCTCCTGATCCAAAAACTGCTGTAGGAAAATCACAGATGGCAGTTTTCCCAGCATGTTAAAGTGCCCACTGTTGAGTTTGGCACGGTCACCCAGGGCTTGGTACAAGTCCCCATCACAGATAGTGTCCAAATGGTAGAATGATTCCTTACCTTCTTTTGGGAGCAGCCAAGCCCCCAGTTCACCTTCATCCTTCAACAAAACCTTCAACAAAAAATACGACCTGCTTTTGAATCGTAAAAATGCAAAAATGTGAGCTGTTCTTTGATATTTGTATAGATTATATACATATAAGCACTTTTCAGGTGTAAATAAAAAGCAATTGTGAGTAATTTTAATATATTAATGCCTCAGAAAGGTATTGATCAAACAGAATGACATCATTAACAATGAATATATCGCCTTTTTTATGGCATTCCTAATGAAATACTTTTGAAGCTTAATGTAAATATGTTTAGACTGCCCACTTTATGAATGCTGTCATCACAATAGTTAATGAATATATAAATCACTTTTTTGCATAAATAATCATATATATACATCCCAGTGGTTAATGTGGAGGGTTCTTTCAGCACTTACTCCATCTGCAGCAAGATCGATTATATATTCTGCACTGGTGACCAGGAATATAATCTCAACACTAGTCTTGGGTAATGAATATGCTGTGTGTGTATGAGTGGCACAGCATGGTGGATTGTAGAACTGCTTCATTAACCACCCTATGCATGAGGGGAAAGGAGAGGCGTAGAAGGCGCCCGCATGCAATTAAAAAAAAAAAAAAAAACAGGCTCTTTTGTTCCAATTGCTGAGATTGACAATTGTGTTTCATTTATTTATGTTGTAATTAGGCGGTTTTGGGCTAAATGCCGGAGAACGCGCCGAATCCAAACAAGCCCGCCGAAAGAATGGCAGCGTCAATCATTAGGAGGCTGAAATAGAGGCGAGTTTTGTTCCATAATTAGCCGCACAGAGAGCAGGAAACTGGCGAACATGCTCTCGTGAGCTATGAAGGGCTCTAGTGCTTCAGACAGGGCCTCTTTTACAGGCTTACAGGCTCGTTGGGACAAGTGGTTAGTGTGCATTAGTTTGTCTCTGTGTGTGTGTGTGTGTGTGTGTGTTTTGTAGCCCCCTCCCCTCCACTACATCCCATCTCCCTCCCATAAGGTTCGCCAGGCAACCTGGTGCTACAGCCAAGATGCTGTTGCCATGGCCAAAAACAAGGCTGGGATAGAGAGATCTTTCGCACTCAAAGACATTTGTCCTCCTGTCCATGCATTTATTTTTTTTAAATCACGTAATCACGTCTTCGTGCCGAATTGCTGTGCACTACCTGCTAATAGTAACCGTGTGAAGTGAGTGATGGTCGTGCATTAGTGATCATTAAAGGGTGTGTGGTGAGATGTCGTTTGTCACCCCAGCCCCGCGGTGGTATTGACACTCTGCGCCCGGATCAGCGTTGATGGATGAGGAAGACACCCCCCATCCCAATTTGCCTTTCGACAACAGACGTCCTGCACCTCATTGTCATTCCCACCAGTGCCCTACTGGACCACCGCGCACCCCGCTGTGGTGGTATTTACAAGCCAGTGCTGGCTCCTGGCATCTCATTCATCTCAGCTGATCTGAGTCTCCATGCCTGCTCGCCACTCACCATGGGAGACGCAGCGTTCGGCTGGGCGTCCTATAATCAATTACTTCGTGTCAGAGCTTCTCTCCCTGAGTCTTATTTATTATTGATTAAAAGAGATTCTCACGGTGGTCACCAGCTTGGTAAGGAACCCGTGTCTGCACTTCTAGTCAACACTCGGCTAATCATTCATGCCGCAGTCCAGCTCGAGTAATGAAAATGAAGCGCTGATGAACTACACTGCACCCAACTGGCAGCTTCAACTGGATTTGACACGGTGACATTTTGCAGGGCAAAAATCTGCCTAATTGGCCTATGATGGCTATTTCAGCACAATTCAGTTATTTATCTCCGCTCTCCCAATGTCATTGAGACACTTGCTATAGACCAGCACTGCTGTATCTTTGGCAAAGTGGGCATTTTCCTCACCGTCCGGAAAACGTGATGCTGCACGTGGAGGTAAAACAGGAAGCGCGGGGCTGAACAGGTGCTCTGGTTCTGTGTGGAGGTTCTCGGGCAGGCGTTCTCTTCTGCATCGCTGGCCTGAACTCATCCACCCGACACATCCGACAGCGAGGCACCTGCGTGCGAGTGTTCGCGGAGCCAGACAGTGGAGCTTACACTGTGGTGCCAACAGTGAGGGCTCTGAACAGCCCCGTGTCTGTCTGAAAGCAAACGTCCCTGTGGGCTGAGTGAGCCGGGTACCCCACCAACCAAGGAACTGCAGGAAGACACAATCTAGAGATAAGTTGCTCCTGAAGGTCCGAGATGTTCTGAGTAAACATAAATGTAAACAACAACAGGCAAAGCAGACATTTTTATGGGCACTATTTTCGAACTGGCACTAAGTGCAGAACTATACTTACACAAGTATATAAAACAAGAATCTGTGTGTGGTGGCCCAGCGCTTAAAGTAGCGGCCCCATAATCAAGTTCGAATCCTGATCCGCCGAGGTGCCACTGAGGTGCCACTGAGCAAAGCACCGTCGCCACACACTGCTCCCCGGCGCCTGTCATGGCCGCCCACTGTTCACTCAGGGTGATGACTTAAATGCAGAGGACAAATTTCAATGTGCTGTGCTGCTGTGTATCATGTGACAATCACTTCACTTTAAAGGAAGATCCGCTTGCTAATTATCCGTATCTGTATCTATCTTATTTGTTTTTTTGTCTGTTTAATAAAACATCCATAAATAGTCATTTTTCTTCTGTTTTGGTATGTTCTTACAATTCACAAGCGAGAGTCCAAAATCGTTTGAATAATGAAAGAGAAGTATTCTCGATATTGTTTTTGTAGCTATTTTATTTCTAGAACGTTTGGTAACTTAGTCAGGCACCCAGAATGCCTTTCTGATGATGCGGAGGCACAACGGGGACACTGGGTTTCTCCAGGTAAGAACCCAGTCTCTACTGCACTCCAGTGACGGTAAATTTTGCCTTTTTCTCCAGACTGCTCCAAATCCTCCTCCCTCCCTCAGCGCTGAGCCAGATAGAGCGCACCTTCCGTGTGCAGCCAGCTGGAGCTTATTACAGGACGATAAAAGCAGAACTCGCAGCGTTCTGTGAGACCGGCTCCATTTCCTGTGTTTTCACCCCCCCACTACCCAGAGCTCTAATTTCCTATTTTCTCCTTGTACAACGAGTCGTGTGGGGAGGGAGTGGTTGGGTGTGGGGCAAATAGCAGTGCTGGCCAAGCATGGCTTTGTGGCGTTTTTCTGGCAAGGAGATGCAAGGAGATATTTTTTGGCGTAAAGGAGCCAATTCGGTTGTTTTTGTTTTTTTTCCGTCTTCTCATAAGCAGTATGTTAAAAAAAAAAAAAACGCAAGAAGGTGATTATTGCATATCCGTGTATTTTTGAAACAGCAGAAGGACGTCCTGTCTCATCATGTCATGCTAATGGCCTCCACTGTCTCCTGCTGCATGGCAATCACACACTCCCCTGTGCATATGGACCCGCAGAGGCTGTTGCATTGATGCAGAGCAACAAATGCATAGACAAAGCTCTGTGCACCGAGCTATTTTAACATAAGATACATACATTTCCAGTGTCGGTGGGGGAAATTAAGATAAAGAGATGCCAGATGAAGAGCCCCATATCAAAGACACAACTGTCATTTCTTGAAAACTGGGATTGTCTTAAACTTGTCAACTAAATTGGTCAAGTATGGGCGAGCCAAGACTTTAAATAACTGTGTTATACTTTGTGTGTGTGTGTTTTTTTTGCCCCTGAGGTCAATGATTCCCTTTCTTAGACGGATTTCAGAAAATGAGTACTAATAATGGGTCTCTTTGTGTACGCTTGAGGGCCCGATGGCTTTCACAAGACCCCTGAGTCAACAATCAGACACTCAAGAGCTTGGGCTTTAACTCTGATGAATGATTGTTGCTTCTTCAAACAACGCTGTTTTGACTGAGCTGCGTTGCCTTTAAGGCAAAATTGAGCTTAACTCAACATTTATTAACTTTTTATTCTTCTCAGATATTCCCTTTGCTTATAAGCTTTTATGTAAGGGTGTTTCATGTATTTCAATGCTCCATGGAGCAGTGATCTAGACCATCAACCTAATGTTGAGTTGGTCCCCCTTGTGCCACCAAAACAGCTCAGGGACATGGACACCACAAGACCCCTAAAGGAGCCCTGTTGTTGACCAATGTGAGAGGTTACATCCTCCTGATGTTGGACATGTTGTTACAGGCCATTCCCCATATTCTTTATTGGACTGAGGTCTGGGGAATTTGAAGGCTGAATCAATGCCTTCAATCCTTGTTCTTAAAACCACAATTAAGCCATGTGGCTCAGTGCAATAATCCTGCTGATAGAGGGCACTGCCATCAGGGAAAAATGTTTAAACGACACCCAATTCCCATCATTCACCACACACCCCCAGCATTACTGTGAGCAATGCGAGCTGCTGTGACCTCTTGTCTTCAATTTGGCATGGTATTGGGATGCTGAAATTGGCAAATAACAACAAACCCGGACCATTTTTCATGAGAATCACTCCTTTGGGAAAGAACATGAATGGTCAGACATTTTGCTTAGATTTTCTTGCCAAAAAACTCTGAGATGTTTTCTTTATATGCATCTGACTGTCTTAATGTTTCTTTTATGTATCTTATTGAGGCAGTGGTGGCCCAGCGGAATGTTGCCGGTTCGAATCCCGATCCGCCAAGGTGCCACTGAGGTGCCACTAAGCAAAGTACCGTCCCCACACGCGCCTCTCACAGCTGCCTACTGCTCACTAAGGGTGATGGTTAAAAGCAGAGGACACTTTTTGTTGTGTCACCATGTGCTGTCCTGCAGTGTATCACAACGACAATCACTATGTCAAAATTTGCTGAATAAATCAGGTATTTTGAAGAAAACCACACACCCCAACACAATCAGCTTTTTATTAAGTTAGCATATAAGGGGCGGTATGAGAACATTCTGTGGTGGTTGTGTTGGTTCGGCCTCCCTGAGATATATCTGCTGTCAAAGGAGATAAATATCCAGACGATAATGCAGGCCTGGCAGCACCTGTCCAGGTTGAGAAAGGATTTGCACAACGCCACTGGATGCCTTCTTCCTGTCACTCACTGAGCATGAAGGGAAGATAGCATCATGCCAGAATGCTGATTGATGGTTGCCACGGCAGCAGACGGAAGATGTGTTCGGGATGCTAAATGGAGTCCAAAATGTATCTTTGAGCCTTTGAGGGACACGTTAAAACTTCTGGGGGGCATGTCAGAGACTTTTTTGATGTCTTTAGAGACGCCGTCTCCTATTTACCTTAACCCAAGTTTATCAATGGGCATGTGGGAGATGTCTGGCTGTTGTCTGATCAGAGCATACAGCGATAGTAGACCCCCTAACAGATTGAGGGTCTAGTAAACACGCAGTGAATGCCACCCCTTTCATGCCAGGCCTGACTGTTGGTAACCTAATTGGAGACACATTCAATGACATTATCTTAATTACTGTGCTTTGCAGGCCCACACCCCTAATTGGAAAATGAAGTAATGAGCAAATTGTCCCAGTGTGATCTCGTCGACTCGCAGCTCATGTCATGGCCTTTTACCAAACAGAAGCATTGCAAGCAACGGGGGTGTGATGCATCAAATTCATTCATATTCTGTTTATGTGCAGTAGAAAATGGATTTTTATAGGCAAAGTGCATTGCCAGGCTTCATTCCTTACTCATGGGCTGTGCATGACCTGCACTCAGGCTTTTTATAGAGGCCATCTCCCAACCATGAGATCAAGAGAAGAAGACATAAAACCCTGTTTTTATAGACTTTACTAAGAGTTGTGTGTACAAGCCAACCTTAATTTAGGACCTTTGGGATGCAAAGCTCTTATTAAATGTAGGATAAAAAGCTCCTGGAATGGAAACACAGTGGGCTGCAGTTACTTCTTGCAGTTACCAAACGCAATTTAAAATAAATAATCAAGGACAGTGTTTTATTAGTTCCTCTAGTAAAAAAAGAGAAATGTCTTATCGGGAATATCTGAGTGTGCCTTTGTTTTTTTTCTCCTTTTGGCTTTCAGCCGTCCTCAGCTAATTTTCAAACAACGGGGTCCTCCATTTAGAAGTGGGCACCATGTTGATTTTATTACTCTCTTGGCTGGAAGGGAACATAGGAAAACAGACGTGCTTTATTACATCTTGGAACAGTGTTGTTGCATTTGTAATAAGGCTTTGGATCTTATCAAAGGCAGTTTTTCAGTTAGTCCATTTAAAAAAATAATCTAAATTAACTCGCATGTTATTTGTGAGCGAGGACCTGTTTATTATTTCTGGATGCATTTTTCTGTTCAAATTCCTTTTAAGAATATTCCACCGGATCTACGTTCGTGTACCCCACAGAATTCGAAACATCTTTTTCCGAACTTGGACCTTTGGCTCATGGTGTGCCGCACGTGGAATTGGTCACGCTTGTTTGCGTTCATATTCTGTGCAACAAGGTTCTCTTTATGATGTGGCTTAGCTTCAACTTGGCTCCTCGGCTCCAGCTTGAGGGCAGGTGGGCACACTGGAATGCCTCTGAGAGGCTATCACTCGGAATAAGCTTGCGGGACTCGCTGAAGTAGGCTCCTAACAGAGCCACTGTGTGCACGCTTTTTTCGTTCGGACCGTGATTGACACGCCGGCGCTCGTTCCTGCCAGTCTCGCTCTGTCCTGGGCTGGATGGGGTGTTTTAAAGTCAAATAAATGTCAGAGCAGTCTCCGGTTACACTGAAGGACCTCTGTGCGGCCCAGTCAATGGAAGCTCCTGTCCTGCTGCCTTTTCACATGGCCCGCAGCCCTGCTAAGAGGGACCCACAGCCTGCCAGCAGAGCAGCCACCGGGAGTTGGGTGGTCTGAGGTGAAGCTCGGGCTTGTTGATATAGGACGATAATCAAAGCGGAGGGGGAGCAGGATGCACTCCAAATATGAACAGTGTCTTTGTGGAGGTCCTGTTGATGCGTCCTGAACTATCTGGGTTAAGAGCGATTGTGGCTTGATTGTCATTTACACAGGACAGTTGCCAGGTAATTTAGAACTGCCTGGATGTGGCGGTTTTTGGACTGAGGCTTGCAACGTGTGTTTTAATGCCAAGTGTCTTGAAACGATACATTTGAGGAATTTGGAAAAACGTTCAGATTTTGGATGGGTGCTCTGATTTCCTCCCATAGTCCATAATCCAACTGATAATGCTAAGTTATCCCTGATGTGTGTTTGTTCTTGAATGCTGCCTTTAGATGGGCTGCCTGTTGGAAGGACTGGAAATACTGGAATTTATTCAATGGTATAAATATAGTGTATAAATATATTGTTTTAATCAAGTTAATTAATGAAAGGAATGGATCTTCCTTTCGTCCCCACACACTGCTCCCCACTGCTCACTAACGGTGATGGGTTAAACGCAGAGGACACATTTCACTGTGTGCACCGTGTGCTGTGCTGCTGTGTATCACAATGGCAATCACTTCACTTTATAAAAGTGAAAAGTGTTGTGGACCTATGATCTGCTGGGATCGGGAATAGAATGAAACATGGACTGGCCGAGAGACCCCGAAGTCATGATCCCCAGTTAGTCAAAAACGCCTTTTCCAAAGCAAGGGAGAAAGAGTAGTCTCGAGGATGTAACAATTATGCCCCCACATGTTCTGGTGTCACCCCACATAACCTGTCGCCCTTCAGGTTTTCAGTGATTGGCCTGGTTTTAATTAGCCTCGCTCTCTCTTTTTTTTTTTTATTGAACAAGGAAACGTGCAGACCCCTGGGCCACTCTTCTGCTTTCATTAAGCCCTGGCAGAGAGAAGAAGAGCCACACGTCTCCAAACAAAGAGGAGCTCTGCTCCAGCGCGATGCTCCCAGTCTGTCCAGAGCTTCTGCCCAATGTATACAGAGAAGAGAGTGTCATTGTACAGAAAATGGTGATGCTGGCCGCGGAGACGTGCAACTTTTCCCAAACTAATTGATGCAAACATTCAAGCACCAGCTGGAGCTCACAAGTGTGAGTGGAGTTTTGTGCATCTGCATAGCAATTGAATTCAAATAACGACACCCAGCAAATAAGCAATCTTATTATTCTATTCATATGTAGCAAGAGAAGAATGGATTGCTACGTCATTATTGATCGACATATAGATTATCATAGATACATTTTTATCCGTGAGCTTATAACTCACCCTTTCATCATTAAAATTTTTGTAATTTTATTGTATATATTAATTTTATTGCATTGGATATAATATAAACTGTTCCTCATCATTATGTATCATTAAGCCTTGTCTAATTTAACGTGAGGGTCATTATTCACTCTTTCTATTAACAGCCTCTGGTGGTATCAATTAGGCTCAAAGGCAAGACATTTTAAATCTTTCGCTGAAACCTCTATAACATGTCAGGGCATTTATTTTTTTAGTTGCTGCTTTGTTGCTTTTGACCTATGACCTCGTCCTCAATGTTTGGCCCAGTGGGACGCCCCATGCAGCAGACGGTTAATTGATTCAGCCAAGGGGGCTGCAAGCAGTATTAATAACTAAAATGTTTTCATAACCAGCACGATAATGGCTCACTTTCCCCTCGGAATATAGTTATTCAAGCTAAACTGACTTCCTTGGGTAGTTGGTCCACAGGCCCTTCAGTCAGACTCCACTTTGTTTATTTGCTCTGATTCTGAAGAACTGGGAATCATGGCAGGAGATTTGAAATGGCACAGTGTTTTGAATGCTGGCAGGCATGAATAAATAGTGCCACGGCCTTATTATTCCAAGAGCGAAACAAAGAACAATCACCAAAAGAGAAACAGACTGTTCCCCAATGCGGCTCATTCAGATTTCTGATTAGGTTTACGACAGGAAAAAAAATCATCTGATGTGCTTTTCTTTGAAGTTCACGTTTGAAGGGCTTTAATTGAAGTCCCCCCCACCTCATCTAGCAGCTTGTCGAACACCCCAAGAGATCCTGCGGTTTATTGTTTTGTCCTCGGATGGTTCTTCTCTTCTCTCGCCATCTCTCCTGCTTCAAAATGGCTGCCTCAGTCCATTAGCATGACTTTGGTTCATCTAGACCAGAGGTTCATCATACGGCCAATGGGTTCCCCATAAAAAAGTGTTTTGTCACATTTAATCAGGCAGAAGTCATTGTTTTCCTTCCTTGCAATCTGACTCTTCAAACTCCTTTTATAATTCATAAATTTGTGTACAATTAATTTAGTGTCAGAACTGAGTGAATGAGGGAGGCCTTGGGGAAGCGGCTCTTGTGGGGTGGGATGGAGACAGCAGGTGAGGGAGAGCCGGACGGGGAGTGGAAGTGCGCTGTGGCACGATGCCGGCCAGAATCAGACGGTCGTCTTGGAGCAGTGTCACAATGTATGGCTTACAACAACCGCCCGCCGGATGCCCCAGCTCCGTCTGCTTCCAGGTGGACGGTCTCGGGTTTGAATGCACGCCCCCTGTGGGCCTGGCAGTGGGCGTATGGAACAGGCTAATTTAAAAATAGTTTATTTGGATTGAAAGCTGCATTAAAACGTGTAAATGCATTAGAATGGGTTCAAATTCTAATGTAGAATGAGTCATTAGCTATGTATGCCATTTCACCGTCTGAAGTAAAAGATACAAGGCAAAATTCCATTAGCATCATTCCAAAGAACTTCACAAGATCTCAGATGTCATGCTGTCTGTAAAAGTGTGATTCAGGCTTTCTGTAGAGGATTAACGCTGTGCTTGTGAACTTTTTGTTGGGCAAGTTGCCTATATGAGCTCCATTAATTGAAATTTTGGAGAAAATCAGCTTGTATAGGATGTGTAAATTTGGCACTGGCAGAAACTTGGCCCTTTTGTTGATTCTAGTGAAATGATCTGTATAAAATGAAATCGTCCAGGATTCACAAAATTTATTGTATAGACCCACATATCCGATAAACAGTGTTTTACGTTATCCGTATCACCATTTCACAGTAGGCTATATCACTGAGAGTGGGTTCAGGTGAGTGCACTTCAAACTAGCTCTCCTCCAACCCTTTCCAAAGCCCATCATTCATCATTAACTGTCATGATCTTTAAAAACCAATGACTGTGTAAAAGAACATAGCAGACGTAGCCACAAGGGTTCATACTTTTTTTTACTAAATTAAACTGCTTAGGTACTCAATTTACATTTAATAAGATGTAGACTAATGGCTTTTCTTTGCCAACGTGGCCAGCATTGCCTAAAAATGTGTTTCATTAATCAAATATGTGCAGTAATAAACATATAATAATCTACCAGGGGCTGTTTTCACACATAAAAGCATTGACCTTGTAAAGCACATCCCAGCGTTAATATACAGCAGGCGATGGATCAACATTGTGCAGGACGCGTTTCCAGACAAAACATCTGGACATTCTCAGTTGGACACAAGGGCTTCCAGCACGTGTAGTATAAATCTGAGGCCAACCGCTTTTAGCCGCACTATTAGATGTCGCTCCACATTGCCCATGGTGTATCGTGCTGGTATACATAACCTTATCATCGATATGTTTAAACTTTGAACCCATTTGCTGTTAATAAGAATTAAAAGGCTGATGAAATGAACGGTACCTGTATATAGATCAGCTCTCCATCCATCACGTCACAGCTCCGGTATAAATTCATGTTTCCTGTTAGGGGATTGTGGGTAGCGAGGTAACAGGGGAGGCACAGGTCAATCTCTCGCTTCACCCTCAGACATTTTCCAGGCCACCTCTCAGTGCCGCTCCTCTTAAGGATACGATTATTCCCGTGGCCTTCAGCAAATATTTACATTGACGTTTTACTCCCAAAGACATAAATTGTGCTTAGTTTGGATGGATTTCCTCCGTGGCTGTGCTATTTTTAATGCATGGGCAGAATCTCTGCATTCTGGATCCATGTGAACTGGAATTGCCATTACAGATGATAGATAAAGTGCTGGCTTCCTTTTTTATTCAATGATCTGCAGGTCTCTTGATTTCCCATCTACCCTGCCCTTGCATGGTGTCAAGTGAGGAAAGTCAAGGACATGTTTGCTTTTTCAACCCAACAGGCTGATATAATCAAGAAAAAAAGTGTTTGAAAGAGCTGAAAAATATGCGCATTATGAAAGAGTTGTGAAATACCAGTGGAATCAGCTTCAATGGCTGTATTCAGCGGCAAGTCCTTGGCCATCACTTACAATCGCGCAAATGCCCGTACAATTTCAGACATTAACGCAAACTCTGAATACCGTCCAACGGCGATCTTGCCTCTTCCACCAGCAGGGCGAGGTATCCCAGGCAACCTCTGGAGGTCACAGAGTCCACTCGAGCGGCCCGGAGAGCCGGGCCACTCAGTGTCCATGTGAGGCGAGGGTCCGGCAGCAGATTTACACTGACAGGAGGAATGTGTGGTTTCAATCAGAACAAACCCTTCTCTCTCTTCCCTTTCGCCCCCTTCGCTCTGCATGAGTGGCCTCAGCGTCTGTGGAAAAGTAATGGGGGCGAGGTAGGTAGGGTGGGATTGATTAGCTGGACCTGTGCCCTGAGGGGTGGGAGGGGGTGTCTCGGGGGGTAATCCCACGCCAGCTGGACAATGCCAAGCCTCTGCCCTGCCCCACCGTGGGCACACTGAGTGGCGCTGGAGCATGCAGTGCCACCTGACTGTTCATGCGTCCAGAGCGCATGTGTTGACCTTTAATTGGGAAGAAGCAGGATGTTTCCATTTCTAACACTCACAATATCCAGGTATTCATACCTTACCTTTAGGGTTAATGAACCATTCTTCTACCTTTCTTTCTTTGAAAGTTAAACCGGCTAATGTCAGGGTTTAAGAAAAGTGATCTGCTGCATTCGCAGTTTACAGCGCCTCAGACAATAGGCTTTGATTGTCATTTCCAATTTCGCCGTTGTGGAGAGCACTGGCGGAGAGTGTAAGTCTGAGTGAGGGTTAAAGAATAACCCCCTACGCATTAAGCCTCTATAGGCGCTTTAGCGAAGCCTCATAAGTAATCTCTCTGATCTGCAAGCTTAGGGTCCATTGTTGTGCGAGGCCAATTGAAATTCACACCTTAATTTTCCTCTTTGCCAGCTACAATCCCTACAAATTCCCACCCCGTGGCCAGCCTGCAGAGGAATTGGGAGGAATGACCGAAAACACAGTATAAGAAAGGAACAAAGAGAAAGTTGATTTTACTTCGCCGACTGTAATTAGACAATCCTGCATGTGGCATTTTAATTAAGTGCATTGAAAACAGACAAATATGGCCCGAACGGTTAATTGTACATAACTGGACTTCACCTAATTGTAGGTGACACTATGTGGGTGTTTCATTTGAACTGTAATTATGAGATCTCAGATGTGAAACCCTTTAATGGTTCTGGCTCTATTTATGGTAGAATTTGATATTCCTGGGATGCGCTTTGTATCACAATGGCAAAAACAATCACTTTCACATTCAGCTATTACATAGAGGACTCTTAAGCATAATTGTCACGCATAATTGTTTATGATATTCACACTCGCGCAAAAATGCCATTTGGTATTTGACCTATTTAGCAAGTAGGTGAATGACGTCATAATTGTCATTACACACACACACACATAAAAAACATCTGATAGTAACCTAAATGTCTCCTTTTGTTCACTTTAGGACCCTTCATTCTCCCTCCTGCTCCATGACAAGCTCCAGGTCCCCAACAGCACACGCAAGGCATGGAACGAGCGGGACAGCCGCTGTGATGTATGCGCCACTCACCTGAACCAGCTCAAGCAAGAGGCTGTCCACATGGTCCTGACCCTTGACCAGTGTGACATGTCCCCTGGCTCACCCACCTCCCTCACCAACTTGTCCTCTCTGGTGGGCTCGAGGGGTGTCCTTCAGGGTCCCCCAGGCCGGGACTGGTCATACCCGCCAGCAGCATACCATTCCTCCAGCTCCTCCACCTCGACTCCTCTCCCACCCTCCACCACCAGCTCCATTAACTCAACCAGCAACAACACCACCAGCAGCACAGGTTTCTACCACACAAGGTACCCCAAACATGGACCGAAGCCCAACAGCCTTGGGGTGAGTAGTGGGCTGGAAAAGAGGAATGTCTGTCTGACTCACGTAGGCAAACACAGCACTCAGACACACCTACCCAGCAGCCCCAGCAGCGGCAGTGGTAACATTCTGCAAGCCCACCAGTACCTAGAGGGCACATGGTCCATGCCCCATGCCAACGGGGTCGCTCTCTACCCTTACCAGGTACGTGCCATCCTCAGCCATGACTTCACCATTCACAATGGCTATATTTACATGCGCTAAAATACTCCTACGCAAACAATAATTTGACTTTTATACAAAACTATGACAGTATTCTGCATATGACGCTAAAGTCACGTTATATGACTTTTTTTAAAATACTGGAAGTATTCAAATACAAATCTGCAGTTTTATTACAATTCACACTTTTAAACATATTGACCTCAATTATAATACAGTGCATGTAAATATAGCTAGCATGTGCCACCATGTCATTGAGTTTCCATGCCTCTTAATACAAGTAATAATAGTTTTAGTTAATAAAACTGTCAGCAGATAGCAGACAGCATGTTGGAAAAAATGATGCACTAAGGTTTTGGTTTGTCCATCCCTTTGCTTGCCTCCCATTTTACTTTTACTCCAAACTTATTAGTTCCATGTCATAATCAAATCATTACAATTAGACAGGAATACATGCTGTTAACAGGTAAGTAAAACTTTTAAACCTACTGCATGGTGCTGTGTGGAAAGTCCAAGTTAACCCTCAGCACCTGGTTTTTCATTGGATGTCCTCAAAATAGAAAACAGCACACTGCAGCCAATAGACCCCAAGGGAAACCTGGACAGAATTGCTTTCGGGAGGATGGCGTGCACATGGGGAAAAAATATTGTATTATTGAATGCATTGGAAATGTTATTTTGCACTCCAGGGATTTAAAAAAATCTGAATTTGACAGTTGGCCATACTGACCCTTTCCTGTGTCCTCCCTGCCTTGCTTACGATTAAAGAAATTATATCAACCTTAACTCGGCTTGATGTTATAAAAACAAATGTCTAGTTCATGATGTCATAGTGAGAATATTCTACACATTTTATACAATAATCCTATCAACAATAAAGCTGAGGGCAAATCTGAAGGACGGCCCTCTGGATAGAACTTCTCTCATAGTCGGTGACCACTGGGCATTAAATGACAAAATGGAAAGTACAAAAGCTGATGATGAAGGAGCGAGAGAGCATTTGAATGGAACATTGTGATGGCGACTTATGAAGTCCACCATTCAGATGGTTTTAATTAAGACCTCTGGGCTGCCGCTTTCCCAGCTTCCCTTCCGCTCCTGCATCAAGGTCGTTTATCAGCCAGTGTTTTGAAGGGACAACAAACTGACTTAACTTTATTTTCATCAGTATTATTCCTTGTTACGGTTAATGGACATTGATGATACATGTTTGTAATGGATAGAGCACTTCACTTTCATGTGTGTGTGTTCTTCACCAGAAACGACTTTGTGCAACATACCTTCTTACTGCATGTTGTACTGAAAGTACTGAAGAGAAAGTCCATGTTTTATGCTTTTCCATAACCATGAGAACGCTTTTTTTTGTCCTTTTCTAATCAATAATGAAACGTTGTGTAATATATAAATAATATATTACAGTGCATAATATATTAATAATTCAAGCATATAAAAAATGAAAGCTCTGCCACTTGCTTAATCAACATTGGACATTATTGCTTGCAAAGCCCCGCTGGAAAAAAAAATACAATTTGGACGTGTTCATGGACACACACACTCCCCCCCACACACACTCTTTCATGCATTCATGTACCCTCCCGGGCCTGCATGTGACAGCCTCTTATGCAAAGGCATCTAAATCGGGCCCAGCAGTGTGACAGTTACAATATATTTTAATTGGGCTCCGAGCCGACAGGAATAGAGCCGCTCGAAGTGTTGCGAAGTGCATTGGGTGGAGTAGTTACTTTTCACCTGGGGATCGGGAGAAGTTGCATTTAAAGTCACATACCGACCCAAGTTACTGCATTAACACAGCGCAATTACCCTCTATGATGCAGATTCTTGGAGTCGTCAGTATCTCATTAAATTTATCCACTTCCTCTACCTCAGCAGCAATTAGCGGCTTCCTAGAATAGTTTGGTGATGATCGTCACCTTTGTTTGCCTTGTTCTCACTCCCACACATTGGAATCACACACACTTTTTATATCACCTACTCCAAAGACTGTGTCATTTAAATAACAGCTTGTGTGGGGGGCTTCGTCCCCGAGGACGCTCTTTATTTGCCCGCTGACCAAGATCTTTTCGGGTTCTTTCGTTGTTGGGGCACACCCAAGAGGAGGCTGAGATAACATCTCTCCATCTGTCCTCTGTAGTTTCCTCGGATCTTACCCCCCTCCTGGCGCACTCAATCGCTCGCTTCTCTCCTCCTCCAGGCAGCGGCCATGTCCCTATCTGCTCGCCCATCTCAATGAGTCCTCTGTGTCTTCTCCGCTTTTCATTGTTGTTTACCTTGGCTCGTCTCTGTTTCTCCATGTTCTCCCGCCTCTGTTGTCGTGCCTAGAGGGGGGTGGTCGTCGAGCACAGGAAGCTGTTAAGCATTGCGCTGGAGAGCCTCTCAGATAGTGACAATTATCTACGGGGCAAGATCATGTTATGGAAACAGCCGGAGAAGCCACACACAGAGAGTTTGGACGTTCTTGTTGGACGCCAGCTCCCCCCACCTTCTTCTGTGCTGTGAAACCACATCCCTCCCTGGCGGATGAGGAATTTGTTTCGGAGTGGTTTTAAGGCCATAATGAGGCGTGTTGGTCACAGCACACTTCCCAGCAAACCGCCAAAGCCTTGTAGCGATTATCATCTGCGGCCTTCTCATTAGAGCTGATTCACGGCGCTCGGATGGAGTTCATGGGGCGAACGGAACATCTGCATGCACGCTCGAGAGGGTCCCGCTTGTTCTGTTGGGGACAGTAAAGGGGACACACCGAGAGGGACTATTAGCTTTGGAAATTGAGCGAAAGGCAAAGCGCATGCAAATAAGCCATGACAATTGGCTTTGGTGCACCGTGATGGATGTCCATCACTGGACTTCCAGGTCAGCACACACGGGATTCTTTTTTTTTTTCGTTAATTTTTATTTCTAACATCCACAGTTTGTTCCAACCAGTGTAGGAAACAGAAGAATCATTTGGTGGTTAACCTTTCGCTCCTCCTGTTTAATAATGGGACACTAACATGACGGCACACTCAAAAAAAAATTTAATTGGGGCATAGAGTAGCCCAGATTAAAATACATACAGCAAAAACCAACGTGCCCCAACATGAATTACGGAGTGAGGGTGAGAATCACCTGCTGATACGTAGATTATAAAAAAAACCCACGTATCTCATTTTTAGGTAAGATTCTGACATTTCTTGAGACATTTGTGAGAATGGTTCCAACAGATGCAGGGAGTCTGCGTTTGACATTGTGGAGTCCACTGACTACTGCTTGCTGCCCCAGTCCCAGCCATATTTATTTCCAGTAGAGAGGAGGGTCTACCAGCACAGAAGAGTCGACTGGATGGATGAGTAGTCAACATTTCCTGTGCGAGATTTAGGGGGAGGGCCTGCTCCTTGAAAGAGTCTTCTCACCGTAATGAAGATGGATGAGGGGGCTACCAACGGCAAAATGCAGAAGCAGAAGCAGGTTGAGGGAGGAAAAAAAAACCTTGCTCAGCGGTTCATTCTATAACCTCTTGAACTCTCCAGGGAAGCCCCACGACACCATGGGACTCCACTTTCAGAAAAGCTCCCACATTGGACAGTTTTAAATATCTGACTCCACATAGCTTTTTTTTTATATACGTAAGATTATTCAGATAGCCATATAGAAATTATTTACATGCTTTCAGTTATAGCATACGAGGACATGGCCACAATGGTACTAACAGTATTTGTAAGAGTGCAGTTCGTACTTTACGACTTCAGGGATCATTGGCCATCAGGTTACGACCACCCTAATGACCCAAGAGCAATATTTTGATTTGGTTGAACATGGCCAGGATGTAATTCAGTTCTTTTTACTACACTGCTCCGTAATCGATAACACTTTCATTTTTACAGCTCTGAGTGCCATTTTCATAGTCTTGCATCGACAAGCAATAAATAGGCATTGCCCTAAAACAAAATGCCTGGGAGAAAAACACCCCATGATCTTAAGTCATTGGATCTAAGTTAATAAAGTCTGTCTGCGGTCTGGTGGTAGTCTGCTGTGTGGCCAAGACGGCTGAGCTCCTATTGGATTTCTATCAAGGGAGACACAGGCTTTAAACTGTCCTGAAATAAGATTTGAGCAAGGTATGTGCAAGGGCTGTGCAAAGAATCTTTGAAGATGACACAAGAATCTTGAATTCGAGAGGTCCAGTGTTGCAGATGGCTTGAAATCAGGTGAATGAAACCAGAAGATATAGACCCATGCTCTTAGAAACCCTGTTTTATGAGCTGATAAAAGCAATGAATAGGAGGCTATTGCAGTTTAAAAGGATAAAGCCTTTCTGTCTGGATTATAGGTGCAAAATGGACCCCAGGCTGCTCAGCGTTTCGATGTCAGTGTTGTCTGAATATCTTTGAAAAACCCTTATCTTGACCCTGTCCCTTGAAGGGACCATCTGGGCCGATCGCGGCACGGTGAAGGTCAAAGCTGAAGTGAGTTCTCAGAGCACAGGTCAAGATCTGAGGCATGGGCGTAATCAGGGGGAACAATCGTCCCTTTCTTCTCACCTGTCTGGACAGAGAACCGGACGGAGGGAGGGAGTGAGGGTGAAAGACGGGGAGGGTTGAGGGGAGGATGGGGGCAGGGGACGACAAGTGAGGGGTGCAATCTGTGCTATTGGCACTAGCTGTATTTAATGCTGCGCTATCTTCATTCCTGCACAACAGATGGCAAATGAGCTGCCGGCTCCCAAGCGATCTAATTGGCAGCGTGGCAGGACAGGGCGGGTTCCCTGGCACCATGAAACGAGAGCGTTGCTGTTGCATCTGATACATGGAGAGGTAGCTGCTTCTGTGTCCTTTTTTAGTCTCAGGTGACATTTCCTTTTGCACCTCTCCTTTGGATAAACAATGGTCCAGCCATGTTAGCAAGGTGAAGCCGCTAGATGAAGACATGAAGCCACACTGAGGACTTGATGGGGAATTTGCATGGAGATTGTACTTCTGCGATGAATTTATTGAAGCTCGTGCTTGTTTCCAATGGGCTCATGTGACATGTTCACAGAAGCACGGGATCCTAAGACATCCAGGACCTACCCTCTCATGCATTATTCATCCTTAATAGCATTCCCGAGCATCCATTGAAATGTCAATTCTCTTATCTCCCGATATTGAGTACGCAGTAGCACAGCATGCCAGATGAGTTCACGGATGCTAGTTTACATATGGAACCGGGTTGCGATCTCCTTAACCATGTCAGTGGACATTTTGTGTCATGATTTTGACTTGAACGTCCTTTTCAGATTTAAACTAGAAGAGCCACTGAGTGCTGACCTCCACCAAGGCCAAGGTCATGGACAGAATGCTGTGTTCTAATAAATTGAAACTACATTTCGGGATCTGCCCTGTGACGTGGATCCCATGTTTTGGTCTGCAAAGTTTCACATAGACAGACAATGAGTCAGACAAACAGACAACGGCCTCTCTTTTGTTGGAGGCAGCAATGAGTGTTATTTCCAGTATTGTGTCATCATTTTGCGCCTTCATTTTTAACAAAGGCATCCGTACTGTAACTTGTGATTCATGCCACTCCCCCATTCCATAGGTTCTGGTCAGCCAGCCAATGCAGATCTGAAATGTATTTAAATACAGTTGCCAGGCCTTAACTGTGGTAATGTGATACTCAGTCCATACCTGTCCCTAGGATTAAGTATACTAAACTACTCTGTTCTGAGGTTGAGGTCATTTCGAAAAAAAGCTAAACTTATTTTTAGGTTTCAAATGTGGTTGGTCCTGTTTTGAGCACAAATGAATTCCCCAGTGACGATTATACAAGCCCGCTGGTCATAATTTAGGTCAATGTTACTAGCATTTCAGAGAGCCTGACTTGTTTAAAGATGTCTTATCAAGACAAAACAACAGAACTTATACGTGGCATATTTGATGGGCTTGGGTATGGGCTGCATTTGAACTCCTAGCAGGTGTGTATAAACTTCTAAAAAAAAACAAAAAAAAAAGTCATGCATGGCAGCCAGTCCCATCTGAAGACTCATGGCTGTCTCTTTCACATAATTTCCATTCTTACATGTCCCACTCTGAACAGGCCGGAGACGGGATGTACTGGAATAGAAAGTCATGAAAGAACATGTACACACGCCTGCTGCCTCCATCCCTCCTGTGCCCTACATCTTGGTGACTGTGTGGGCTTGAATGACTATTATTAGGCCAGGCCTCGATGGCCAGATTAAGCAAAAGAGAGGGGGGATTAGGTTGTTGGTCAGAGTGTCTGACTTGTCTTCAGGATCAAATTCTTTTTAGCCCGAGAAGCCACATCTTCCCTGATGACCCCGGCTTTGACCAGCCAGTAAAACACTTATCAGCTGATCCTGAAAGGGGCTTTTAGTCAAGTCTATAGAGGACAGCTCTGCTCTATGAAAATCTAAATGACCCACTTAGGCAGGAGTGTGTTTTATGTGTGTGTCTCAGAACACACATGATGAAAGCATCTATATTTGGGCTGGAACCTGGCCTGAAGGACCTTTTGTTCGAGACGTTGGGGGGAATTTGCCATCTCATGTGGTCACTCTGCGGGCACCCAGGCAGTAATTTATGATTTAAATGGACTTTAATGGAGGAACCTCCTGTGTGTAGGCCCAAACTAAAACAACAAAGGGCCTAAAAATAGCCAAGTGTAAATCATAGCACCCCCTCCAGCATACCTGTTTTTTCTCAGAGACTTATCTTCTCTTGGCTGGCCCACACTTCAGAACCACTTCTGGTAAACACAGAGCCGACTCCGGCCCCACTGCACGGCCATCTGCTCGCATGGCGTCCGGGTGCCATGTCCTTATTTGGGATGAGTGGTGGGCAGGCATGGCAGCATGCTGTCTATTTACAGAGCTGGGAGGGGGCTGCGGAGGGGCGCTAGGCATAACTGCGGACATTATTTCCAAAAATGTTTCATGCTTGATGAGAAAAAAAAAACAAGGGAAAAAAGTTGCCAGCTCTGGGAGCTCAGGCAATTATCCCCGGCGCTCTGCCTTATCTGCAGCGTTTCCCGTGACTCACGTCTGTTGGACTTTCTGTCCAAGACTGTCCAAAGTTGCTCATACTGAATTTGTGACCCGCTCCCACGATGCATACCTACAGGAGTCCAGCCAAACGATCACACCTTTTACATCTCCAGTGTCAGATGCTGTGTCTACTGACACGTGTATTAAGCTGAGCAGGATGTCATTTATCTTTTGCAATTTTTTCACTGTTTAGCAATGAGAGATGGCCTTAAAAACTCATAAAAACCATGTTTGAATGCCACTGTTTAAATATTGTGACTATTTTGTTCATAGATGAGTTCACCCCTGCTCTGGCCCAGTTACTATTGCATTCCACTCTAGAGGAGTGTAAAATTGGCCAGTGTGTGTGTGCATCAGTGAAAAAATACCAAAAATGTGCTGAGCCAGTGGTCCATTTGACACTTTCCTCTATTCACCTGTACTTACAGATTTCACAGATGGTTCCGGAAGGCAGCAGGGAAGATCTGACTGAAGCCGCCCTAAATCGGTACAACGCCGACCGGCCGACGACTCACGGCTGCCCGGCACCGCCTGCACCCCCCGCCACGGCCCCTTCCAGTGGCACTTCGGCTGCTGCCTCCTTCTTCGCCAGGTAGGACTCCGGAGTTCGTGGCTCATGCTGCCGCAGCTCCAGTTGCGAGTCGAGCTCATTTGCATGTGATTCTTCCCATGCCGCGTATGTGCTCATGTTCACATGAATCCATGCATTATGCTCAGAAATGCGCAGGAGCATAAGCTCGTGTAATTACATCACGTGTTACTCGTGATTCAGCGCATTGCCTCAGAGAAAATCTCTGTATGCTCGCCCGTTATGTTGGCATAAAAAAAACAAAGCCCTGCTTCAGGGGAACAGCAGACAATAAAACAGAAGAGGGTGCATAATGTCACCTGCACTATAAGAGCATATAAAATAATGTATAAAATAAAATATAACAAAGCGATGTGGCACGTGCATTTGGAGAAGTGTAGAGAAGTGTTCTTCCTGTTCTCTACCATCATCATAGCTCAGATTTTCTTCATCTTCAGACAACATAATGGCGCACTGCCGGTCACAGTGGGTGAAGGCAGATGTGTGAGATCAAATTGAAATCGTGTGTCTCCAAATGAGCGTCAAATGAGTGCCGCTGTGTCATTAGTCGTGTTCCTGTTCTTGAACAACGAGCTACAGCGCATTACGAACTGTTATGAGAGGAGGTAGCTGATGTGGTTCTAACTAGCTGCTGCCATTGCACCAAGTCCACGATGATGTGTTCTCCATGGGGTTCCATTTCCCAGTTGCTTAATGAAATGCATGTATGTGCTAAAGCAATACGGATTCCACACGATGTGTTGAACTAAATTCAGGACCTACCTGTTCTAAGTTTCCAGTGAAAGCTCCTTCTCTTATATTCCTGCCACTCAGTGAGCTTCTGGGACCTGAGGAGGTCATAGATCACAGAGCATTATCTGGTCTGGTGAATTGTTGGAAATTGCTGGAGAATCGGGACAGAACCGAATGAGAACGCCCCCCAGTGAAAACTCATAGTCCAGCAACTTATAAATCAGCCCTTCCCCAGGAGACGTGTTGCACAATGTTTTATTTATAACAAGCATTAGATATGGTGCTATTGCTGTGCTGCTTTACCGTCTAAAACCCATATAGCTCATCTCGCAGGGCCGGGAGATGTAACAGATGTGAGGACTGAAGCTGTAACTCACTGTAAAGGAACAAAAAAACATAAATAATCACTAGAGCGATACAAGTTGTGTCAGATGTTAACTCAGAGAGCCAAAAAATGCATAAATGTGATATGTATTATGTATTACACACAGCCTGGCGTGTGTGACACTGGCAGCCCATTGGCAGATTTCCATGGTTGACATCTCTCTGTCTGTCTGTCCATCTATCTGTGTGTGTGTATGTGTTTGCAGGCTCTCCCCATGTTGGAGCTGCTGTCCAAAGTCATGAATGTGAAGTGATTGTCACACGTGATACACAGCAGCACAGCACACAGTGAAATTTGTCCTCTGCATTTAACCCATCACCCTGAGTGAGCAGTGGGCAGCCATGACAGGCGCCCGGGGAGCAGTGTGTGGGGACGGTGCTTTGCTCAGTGGCACCTCAGTGGTACCTCGGCAGATCGGGATTCGAACCAGCAACCTTCTGATTACGGGGCCGCTTCCTTAACCACTAGGCCACCACTGCCCCAACAATGTACACTAAGTAACACTAAGTAAGTCATGAACACTAAGTAAATCGGTGACTCTAAATTGAGTGTGTGAGTGAAGGATTATGTGTGTGCGCAGTGCACTGTAGTTGGCTGCGGCCAGAAAAAGACTTTGATTGATTGGTATGTTGCCCACACCGCCAGTGATACGTCCGAGGTGTTCCTCTGGAAACACTCAGCGTGTGCGTTTGGGAGGGAAATGTTTCAGGTTCTGTAAATATTGCTGTGATGTTCAGATCATGGGGAGGTTAACTGCCCCAGCGTGTAATTTACGAGAAATCAGACCCGCCTCCGTCGTAAATGCCGGACGGAGTGCGTGTTCTCGGTGAGGCGGTACAGTACATAACTTATGCACGGATAATCCTGCAGCACTCCCTCTCTGTCTGGGATGGTATTGATTCCGGATATTTCCATACGAGCGCATCGCTCAGACGTCTCTCCCCAGCGGCCAGACGGGAGAGTGCGCCACGTTGTGATTTATGAGCGTCACACCCTTGTGTAGCGAACAATGTCATCCATAGTCTGGCAGTAAAATCCGAGGCGAAAGGGCTGTAAATTTCACGTGTGTGTGTGTGTGTGTGTTCGTGTGTGTGTTCGGCGCTGGCAGGTAAAACGTCCGCCTCCAGCCGGCGTACGAACACCTGGTTCACATTCCTCCGTCCGACTGCCCATCCAATCCACCCAGGTTGATTTACTGTAGCCGCCTTTAAGCAAGCGCAAGTGTTTTATGGTGCAGGTGTCGTGACCCGGTTGTCCGGATGTGTTTGGCTGAGAACGCGAGAGCGTAGGTGTCGGGCCGATGTTCTGCCTCCGTGATTGATGCTTCTTTCCAGCTGTATCCCTTCATTTTTGGCCCCAGTGCCGCCAATCGCCATATATTCAAACCTCCACGACTGCTAAATGGTCTAGTTTCCTCCCACAACACAAAGACATGCAGGTTTGTTGGCCCTGTGATGGACGGCCTACCGGTGATTCGCTGGGATCGTCCTCAACTCCCCCACGCCGCTGGACAAAAATGTGAAGCAAGTTCTGCCCATTTGCAGGTTTTTTTCTCGACGTTCTGTTACGACACTTTCTAGCTAATCCACGGGTGTCAGAAAAAGGGAACCGAGCATGAAAATGAACCCAAGCCCACAGCAGAGGCAAAATAATGTAATACTGAGAAAACGAACGAACGAACAAAAAAAGAATGTATACTACATACAGAATGAGCCTCTTTTCTCTAAAGCGTTTGGCTTTTGAGTGACAGTCCCACAGTGCATCGCTATATCTGAAGACCTTGGTCATGGCTGTGGCTGCTTATCTCGCCGACCGCTCTGACTCTTTGTCTCTCTGCTGTTCATATAAGCCGCCATTTCCCGAAGGGTCTTATCTGTGGCTTTATTATTATTACTTTATCCTAGCAGGATATGATGGATATTTTATTTTTCATGTAGCACATCAGGTGGGATGCTCTTACATTTCACACCAAATCAACACATAACACTGCCTTTTTGCATTATTATAGTTGCTCTGTTTTTACCCCAGTTACACTGATGGAGCATGTTGGTGGAGAGGAAAGGTGGTCTTGCTCTTTCCATCTGCATCGAGAGTGTGTACTGCTGTTGTTCCGGAAGGTTTAGTCAGTGAGGAACACAGCACCTTTCACCGTTCATCTTACAACAGAGTACAAGGTGATACAAAACTGTCTTCAACGTTGGTGTTTGACATCATTCCAAGATCCAGGGTTCAGCACTAGGATGGATGTAGTTAAAATTACGGAGGAGCTACCGTAGCCCGGCTCCCTTGAAAAAGACACAAGCTTTCCTGAAAGACTCCCCAGAGAACCTCCAGCAGCCACGACACTGGTTAGGAATAAGTGGTTATGGAAAGTGGGTGCGTTTCCTGAAAAAACAAATGATGTGTTTTTTCAATAATCAGATTCCCTTTTTCAATCAACAGTCTAATTAACACAATTCTGCATAGTGACACTGCACACAAATGAACGTTCTTGCATCATTTGTTGTTATGGGAGGTAGTAGCCTAGTGGGTAACACACTCGCCTATGAACCAGACGACCCAGGTTCAAACCCCACTTACTACCATCGTGTCCCTCAGCAAGACACTTAACCCTGAGTGTCTCCAGGGGGGGACTGTCCCTGTAACTACTGATTGTAAGTCGCTCTGGATAAGGGCGTAAATGTAAATGTAAAATGATTGTGCCATTAACAGAAAAGCCATTTTTTGTCAATGTGTCAACATCAGAGGCACAAGTCAACGCCCCTTGAGACAAACCACGTGTTTTCTCTCTCTCAGTGTGCGTAACTTTTTTTGCAGGATTCGAACCGGCAACCTTCAGATTACGGGGCCGCTTCCTTAACCGCCAGGCCACCACTGCCCCTGCTAATCACTCCAATACAGAACACCTAAAGACGTAGCGGAGTGAGTGACCCTGCCTTGCGCGGTACTGAACCTGTCATGTGCCGGCCTCCATCAATCTGGGGCGGTAGGACAGCTAGAGCAAAATGCAAAGTTGATGGCTGGGATTGCACATGTGAAGATCATCAACTTGGAATTCATTGATGTATAAGTCAATCTGAGAAAACTCGAAGTCATTGATGCTCTATTGTAAGGGTATAAATGTTACTGGTGGTGTTATAGTAGAGTAGATAAGAAGGTCCCTGTTCAAAATTCAGGGGATCCAGTTGGGGCGTAGGGGCTTCTGCGGGCTCCACGGGGCTCCAGAGCAGCAGGCGTGTGGAGGCCCCGCCCCCTTCACACTGCACTCCTCCCGAGGGTCACAGGCGGCTTGCAGATGCAACCAGGATTATTTGTGCCTGGTTGGTTAGGTAAGCACAATACCCAGCAGCCCCCCCCCCCCCCCCCACACACACACACCCAGACGCCCGGTCCTGCTGGAGGTCCGTTCCCTCACATCACATTACTCTACCCAAGAAGCCATTAGAGTGAAGGGACACCGGCTGCCCTGCGTGGGGAATACACAACAGCCTTGTGCGTGTCCTGATACGAAAGGCGGGGGTGGGGGAGGGTCTGTCTGGGGGAGATGGAGGGGGGCGTAAACACTACAAGCTAATTAACTTTGCCGGAGAAAAAGAGCATAACGGGGGAAGCAAGAAGGGAAAAAAAATACGGCAGAGACTGACAGAAATTTGTCGCGGATTCATTTCCTTTTGACCAAACTGAACGCCGCAGCTACTGGTTTGGAATATTTTCCCAGATTGCCCTGTTCTCTTCTTTCCTGTCGTGTTAAACATCCTCCCTGGGGTGGGGAGGTCTTAATCATTCCCACGCTGAGTTTTTGTTCCTGTCCTCTTCTTTTTGCCCTGTGCGTGTGTGCAGGGATGATGGAGGCGGTCACACGTAGCTGATGGTGGAGCTTGTGTCCTCCACCTGCATGCAGCTCCGCCCGGAACCCCGACTCCCCGTGCCTTTCCGTAAATTCCCACACCCCACGCGAACACCCTCTCATCTCCGCCGCGCTTCCCAACATGATGCATCGCGCCGCGCCGCTGTGTGTCGCGAGACTGAGATCTTTCATTAGGGCCGCTCTCGCTCGGAATATGTCACTGCCAAAGGAGCGAAGCCAGATTTATGCTGCAAGGAGTCCCCCCAGGGGAAATAGAGGGAAGATCTGTGTGTGTGTGTGTGTGTGTGTGTGTAAGGAGGAGACTGTGGGAACTGTGAATGTGTGTTACCACTGCAGTGTTGTTGCGGGGGTCGGGCGGAGCTTCACTGGGCTCCACAGCCGCATGTGCACGGTGGTGTGCCACATCCACACCCCTCGCGTCACCCTCCGAACTTATTACCCACATCCGTGGCGCGTGATGTGGGGGGGTCCTCCGCAAAATCAGATCGGGTTGTGCGAAGCCACAAACGGCATTTTTTAAAAAAAGCCTCTTTGCCAAATGGGATGATTTGCTCGAAAGGGGATGGCGGGATTGAAACATTAAGCGTGTTTGACTCGCATCCCTCCAGCCTGTGACAAGGCAGGGCACTTAAAATTCATGCCAATTAACTTATGATCTCATCTATTCTGCCTGTGGAAGCCATAGCGATTCATTGGACGCGTGTCACAAAGCGGTGACAAGTGGGACATCAGGCTGTGTAATGATTCCCAGTAAATTATGTGTGTGTGTGTGTGTGTGTGTGTGTAGATAGAGGGATTGAGGAACAGAAAAATGGGGGAGGGGCTTATATGTTGATGCTCTTCAAGTGTTTGATTGGAATTTAACCCCTGAGTGGATTTCCAAGCGACTCCTTTTGATCACGGCGGCATCATGGTTTGATTTTTCCGTGAACGGTGAAGCACCACTTACAGATCAAGGAAAGAGCACAGGTCATCGGCGTAGCTAATTCAAAGCATATGACTTAACAGACATCACCGAAGCTGAACTCACACAGGCCCGTGACTTTGGACTGGAGGTCACTCCTCAGCAGTAAATTATCGGTGCATTTAATGGGTGTGAATCGCTAATGAGGCCATTTATTCCACCACAAGGTCTGGTCAGCGCAGACGCAGCGTCAAGGCTCTTATCATGGCAGCTGGAGCCCCCACTCCCGGTGGGTTGGTGAAAGCCGCCTCTCACTACGTGGGTCACCGCACCGCACCCAGGCCGGCACCCTCCTCCCACACGAGTTAATTGAATGTCAGCGGACTGGGAATTTGGCAGGCCAGTGCGGTCTGATGCGATGGGCGAACACTTAACCCCGGGAGATCCGGTCTCGGCCCACCCGCTTGCCCAGATTGAAGGAGCGATGTGTGCATCTCAGGGTTCCAGCAGTTCTCCGCTCCTCTCTTTGCCACTCAGCGGCCATCTTGGTAACGCCCCCAGGCAGTCATTTTGCATTCTGAATGAATGAGAGTTGAGAGTCATAACACATAAAAACTGTATGTATCGTATCCCCCAGCCAAATCTGATCAAATAAAAACCCCTAAAAAAATGTGTTAGTTCCCCAGGTGTCATAGAAAATGAAATATATAGACTTTAAATATCTTTAAATAATTTGACTCATCATTAATTATTGTAAATAAAAAGTCGAGTGACAAAAAGGTTTTCAAAATAAAATATGAAAAAAACATATTATATAACAATATTTAAAAAAAAAATTAAAAATGCGTTTTAAAATGTTTGATTAAAATAAGTCCATACCCATCCAGAGCAATACCCCTGATTCTACTGCTCACAACTGTCTACAGACACAGTGCAACACCACGGTTGGCTAATTATGTTCCCAGTCTGGCTGCTATTAAGGGACAGGATACAGCCTTACAACCGCCATTTCTTGCATCATTATTCCCAGATTTTTACGTTTTCGTGTCCTGCTTTGTATCATCTCGGTTAACAGAGAGAGAGAGAGAGAAAATGCATTTTCTTTGAGCAAGAACCCCACAACGCGAAAACCTCAGCGCTTATTTTTGCCACTGCTTTCACAGCTAATGGATTCGTTACAAATAAGAGGCCTCAGCGCCTTGCTTTCCATGCGGAGCCAATACCTGCCGACTCTTTCATGCCATCGCAGCGGCCTCTCCGGGTTCCACAATGGTGGTTTTTTTTTGTTTTGTTTGTTTTTCACAGCAAGATTTGCACTATTTTACTTTGCAAATGTATTATTCATTTGACCTGTTTGTCTCATTGTTGTCTACATGTTTTTTGTTAAATGTTACTCTTGCACTTTATCTATCCCAGTTAGTTAGTGTCACACACGTGCACTTTATGTCAGAATGTAACGTCGTCTAATCGTTCAAATGTTACATGTAGCACCAGGTTCCAGAGAAACGTTATTTAGTTTCACTATGTACTGTCTAACACGTATATAGCTGAAATGACATTAAAACTCAACTCTTCAATCTTTCACTTGTTATAACTTACATTTACAGCATTTATCAGACGCCCTTATCCAGAGCGACTTACAATCAGTAGTTACAGGGACAGTCCCCCGCTGGAGACACTCAGGGTTAAGTGTCAGGGACACAATGGTAGTAAGTGGGATTTGAACCTGGGTCTTCAGATTCATAGGCGAGTGTGTTACCCACTAGGCAACTACCATGTCCCCTCTGCCCCCCCCGGATTTCGCCTATGATTTTTTTTTTATATATATATATATATAGTCTCCATAGTTAATAGCTGTAAAAACCTGACGTGTTTTGGGCAGGTCGCCTTTCCTAAAGCAGCTGTTGGTCTGTATGTAGAAGACCCAGTGCAGATGACACGCGCCAGTCTGTCTTCGCATGCGGAATATTGGACTGTGCTTTATCTCCATGGGAGAACTGAGGGCTTGGCTCTCCTCACTGTGGATTTTTGCTCCTCTGACGCAGAAATGGAAATTTGGCCTGGGTTGTGGTGCTTCTGAGGATGGGCTTGGTGCTTCAGTGGAGCCCCGGTCTTCTTGTAGCACCTCCCCAGTCTGAGCGCGGCTTATCTAGAGAAACAACCCGTGGAGTTCGTCACACTTCTGCAGGTTAGAGCTGAGGGGCTGCGCACTAACTCAAGTGCACACACAGACAGGTATAAAGTCTTTCTGAAGAATTAACAAACAAGACCAAAGTGAACTCATACGATACAGAGAGGCATTTCAAGGAATAAAAAGCCAGAATGAAAAAGCCTGTCTGTCTACCCTGTACGTAGGTTATTAAAACGTATGCTCTAAGCGCAGGAACATTTTGTTCCTCAAAGACTGACTCCGAGCGGGTGGGAATGTGGGTTTTCCTCTCGCAATGGGACTTTTTAGGCCGTTTTAGCACCGGTGCACAACCAAAAAAACACATCAGGATGAGCATCAGAACTGTCAGCTTCAGCGGCGCTTCTGAGATTCCCTCATTATGCTGCTGTTTTTAGACCCCAAGACCAAAAAAAAGCCTTTAGCCGGGCGAGGAACCGGATCAGACAGTCCGGCTACAGCGTGACCTGACCGTCCTCAGCGGGGTGGATCGAGGGCGATTGATTTGACCTGAGATGACAACATTGATGTATATCAGCATTACATAAAGCAGCAATGACCAGCATGTGTCGGGGGGTGGAACCGATCCTGCTGGGGAAAAAAAGTCCAATTTACATTTACATTTATGCCATTTGACAAGCGGCCTTATCCAGAGCCACTTTACAACGTGCTTTCATGTTAAAATCAATGAAGTAATCAGTTCACTGAGAACCAAAAAGGTCTGGTATCACCTCCCATCAAGATTCAAAACTGGCTGAAGCTGAACCAAAAATTCCATAAAACATTCAAGACACTATATTTATACTACGTTTAATTAATCTGTATTCTTATGACTGATTTAATGACAACCCATAAAAAAGCCATTGCTGACGATAGGATCTCGTGAGATCTGGATGCTTATCACGTTGAAGATGGCAATTTGGGGCAGTTTCATGTGACTTGGAGCTGAAATTTCTTCCAGAGGAGCTGAACTCCACAATTAGAGGATGTAAGGATCTCCTGATGAAATGGAAATGTAAAAATGGCCGAACGAGAGCCACATTTTTTGGACATGCACTTGCTGCAGGTTGCACCGCATCAGTATTTATGAAGACTGCAGCGGTGTGTCAGTCCTTGTTTGCGTGCGTTAAATCTTCTGAACTAGATAAATCCCAGTCCCTCCACTGCAGACTAACTGGAAAGGATGGAGTCTCTGTGATCTGAGTACATCGTGCTTGGCCATCTCCGTCTCATTATAAGGCGTGAATACAGATGCCACATTCTGACCACAGTAGTACATTAGAAGTGACAAGAAAATTAAACTCAGTCCTACTTATCCTGGGACACAAAGGTCGGTCTTGGACTAGAGAATCTGTTACTAGCTGGATAGAGTGGGTTCAGTTGCATAAAAAAGCACCATTATGCATTTAAAAAAAAAAATCATGTTTTTATGTACATTTAAGATAATTTTTCCGATACAATAAATGACCAAAATGACTCTAGTCTCCTCATGGCTTCTCTCTTTCCCATCGATGTCCAAAGGCGTGGACACTGGGGCAACTGGTGACTCGGAATTCTGCACAGTTCCATAGTCTAGGCTTTTAATACATATATCACTCTTCACAAGTTCACAGCCTCAAATATGCTAGCAGTTAGTGGTGTTGTAGGAGCCAGTGGGTTATACATTTAAATACGTTTGGATGCGTTATCGCTTCACAGTGTTCCCCTTTCCCGGCTCGTTGGCGGGATTTTGGTGCCAAGGGCTTTGTGTGTGTGTGTGTGTGTGTTTTTTAAATTTCGCCTGCATTCCTTTAGAGTGTGAAAGAGCCTATATAACATCCAGTTGAGTGTCCCCTCTTAATGTATGGCTCCTTGGCTCCAACTCTGCTGTCTCCCTGACAGCCTATCAGCAGAGGGGGGTTACAGCAGGTTCACTGTGTGCATGTCCATTGTGGCTGACGGGCCCTTACAGATAATTGGAGCTGAAATTCTACAACACTTAGTTCTATCTGTGCATCTTGCCAGTATTTGTGTGACTGTGTGTCTTTTTTCTGCTTGTAAGAAAGAGGTTATGTTAATATTCTTGTGGCGCGCCTTCGTAGCCGCGTATCTCCTGATCTGAGATGGACGAAACAGTGCTGCATCGCTGTTCCACCGTCCCTCTCCCACTCAGCTCCTTCCTTCGCCTCATCCACATTCCTGTACTCCAGACTGTCTCAGCTCTCCGTCCCTCCCTCCCATCTGTAGTGATGTAGTCCGAGAGAGAGCGAGAGAGAGAGAGTTATATAGAGAGAAAGAGAAGGGGGGCGGCCGGACGAGAGGCGAGACGGGGAAAGAGAGAAGGCGCCGCCTGACGTGGTGCTCAGGTGTGGATTAAGCCATGCTATCACTGAACCGAGAACAGAGCGCATCTCCACGCCGAGGGTCGGGGAGGCGATGCCCGCCAGAGGAGGACCACCCGTGCAAAGTGGCGCCTCTTGTTTTGATGGAAGGGTGATATTTGGTGTGGAGGGTCCAGGACAGAGATGGAGTGAGTATCGCACACTTACCTTGTCTTTATTAAGCAGAAAAAGTTCCGAGTTCGTATCGTTGGGAGAAGTCACCGTGCACATAACTGCGCGTGTCTGTGTGGAAGTGTTCCGTATTGGTATACGCTACTTATCTGTTTCTAAACGCAGTGGCTTATCTATTCCCCTCTGCTTGAGAACGATGTCTGAAGAATTGTTGGAATGGCGAAGGCAGAGATCTCATTAACGCCTCTCGGCAACAACCGAAAGTGCCGCGCGAGGAGAACATCCCCGAAATACCTCCGTCATCTTCCTCCTGCTCGCCTCTGACAGCGCTTGCATTAATGCGTGGAGCGCAGCTCGCCGGCCCGCTCGCCGCAACTGGGCCTCGTGCGAGCCGGCCCGGCCAGAATCCGCACATCCTGCGGCCAAAAATATCACAAAAAAAAACGGGAAAAAAACGTAACGAGTGGCGCTATGATCACCTCACATGCGTTCCTGGACGCGGGCCCCGCCGCCTCTCCACCTTGTTTAATTACAGCGCCGGGAAGAGTGGGCGGGGTCTTCGGGCCACACACCGTGAAGGCCTCCCCAGAGAGCGAGAACAAGGAGAAGACTCCTCTCCACCCAGCTTGTAAATGCGAGAGATCTGTTTGCAGGAGCCGGAGGGACACTTGCCAGATTCTGAACCCTTGTGCGTTCGCCTCTGGGCAGCTGCTTGTCCTGCAAGTGCAACAGAAGCTTCTCGGAAGGTCAATATCGCCGGCGATGGATCAGGAAAAAAAATGGATCCAGACATGTAGACTGGCGGAGTGAAAAATGTCCTCCTCAGACAATTTGTGTAAATCCGGTCCAGCACGCAAGAAGGAACAAACCTATTTTTCGCCGCCGTCAAGCCCGCGATGCGCGACGCCTCTCCGCCGAGGCGGGTTGTTGGAGCATCACTGTCAAAACCACACCCAGAAATACACAAGACAACTCTCATCGCATCGGAATTGTCACTTCTCTTTTTGAACGTCTTGTTTTTTTTTTGATGTTGTTCTTTTCTTCACTTCGTCAAAGACGATTTCCGCGGTGCGGCGAGGGACGTTGTCTCTGTTTGTCCATTTTCATGTCCTTCACTGATGAGAAGAATGACGGCAAAGTGTAAGTGTTACAGGAGTGGGTCCAGGTCATCTGGGAAATGTCATTCATCCCTGTGGGTTCCATTCTTTTGAACATTGAACAACTGCGCCTTCTCCCTCTTTAGCCATTTGTGTAAACAGGGCGGGCGTCTCCTCTGGCCAACTGGCTGTGTTCTGCCATGGTCGATCTCCGCCGGCGTTTGTCTTGTCGTCTCTGTTTGGGACGCGTCCAGAATTGAGTCTTTAATGAGATACGTTGGCGCAGGTGAGCCAGCGAAAACCCAATCAATACTCCTCTAAAAGCCACTCCGAGGGGCCACTAATGGCGCCTCTGAAGCGGCGGTCAGGATCTATTGAGCCTCGTTTGCTCGTGCCTTTGTCACGGACGTCAAAGTGTCTCATTACATTAGGAACAGCCCAAATCCCGCCTGCGCGAGGCCGCTTTCGCCGTTTGACCGAACGCTCGTCGCCAGCATGAGAATTTGCAACGCATAAGTACGCATCAACAGGACGTCAGATCCGTCGGTGCGGCTGCGTAGGAACCGAGGTCCGCTCGATCACAGGCAGCTTCGGGGCGCCGAGAGCGGAGAACTGGCAGAGCGTTCGTTCGCGCTGCATATTCTGGTCACACGTTGTCGCCTCGTCCGGGAAGGTTGCGACTCGGCACGTCACGTCCTGTGGCTTGATTGTTCAGATTCCCGGTGCCGTGTGGTGTACCGTGTGGCAGTCGGTGACTTATCTCTTACCTTGTGTTCCGTTACAGAGCCGCCCAGAAGCTCAACCTGTCCTCCAAGAAGAAGAAGCAGCGGCCAGCACCCCTTGTGGCATGCGACCCGCCCCTTTTCCCCACCAACTTCAGCGGCATCCTGCAGATGTCCCCGCCCCCAGCCCCGCCGTGTCTGCTCCGCGCCGTCAACAAGGTCAAAGACAACCCCGGGCTGGGCAAGGTGAGGAGGCGCGAGCTGTGTCTTCACCGTACGGAGTTCACCGCGGCCCGGTCTCTCCACGTTGCTCCCCGGTCGCGTAGCAGCGCAGGATGAAGGGATTACGGTCGCCCCTGAGGCCGCCGGTCAGTCCGCCTGGAATTAGGCCGGCCGCTGTCTGGGGGTCGCTGCTTCAAAACACAGAAATATTCCTGATTACATTTGTAATTATAAAAACGGCTCAGGTATTCATCATGCAGCAACGTTTGAATATTTGAAGCAGGCCCACCAGGAATGGACACGTCATTTAGGAATCAGTGGGGAAGATTTATCAGCTTGAGCACACGGGGTAGATCCACAGGCCGGGCGCTGTCTTATGTCTGTGTTTTCATGAATACTTCTACATACACATCTAATATAAGTCTAATTGATCAATGTGTACAGTCAAAATAATTAAATTATAATAATAATGATTACTTCATTGATGGTAACATGAAAGCACGTTTTAAGTCGCTCTGGATGAAGGCGTCTGACAAATGCCGTAAATGTAAATAATAACAATGTGTTCTGAATGAATGTAAAGAGAATAATTTTAATCATTAATCGTAATTTTTTAAAGATTTAATCACACATTTTTCAATAGATTAATCGAGATTCTTAAAACTAGAGCTTTCTATAATGCAAATTATAATTTTATAATTAAAGTATTATAGAGACAAGTGTGTGTAAGAGGTTAATTCACATTTATGCAAATAACCTAGCAGAGCCAATCAGGTTTATTTATTTTTGTATTAAACACAAATTAAATGCTTAAAATGTATTAACATGTTAATTAGAACAACCCTAAACAAACAGCGTATCTCTGACACTAGCATGCTCAAGCACCACGGCGCTCTGATGGCTTTTCTCTTGTGTGGTGACAATAGCGTTACATGGTGTAACATCAATGTCACCGGAGTGGGACTCGTCTCTCTTTCTTTCCCTTTTGCACCGGCCACCCTGACCCTCTCCGTAATGGGCCTGTGCTGGTACCTCAGGGGTCAGGTCGGTTCAGAGTCCCAGAGATGTCATTTGTCACCTCCACCATTATCCAAGCAGAGTGCGATGGAATGGACACACGCTAATGCGGATAGGCCAGGCAGAGCTGTGACGGCTCTATTGATCGAGTGTGTAATCAGTTTTGGTTTCTGTAGTCCCTTTTGAAGCCTCTGAGTTGAGCTCATTGACTGAGAATAAATGGCAAAAGGTGGAAAAATCAAACATGCATCAGAGAAAGACATTCGTGGCATTTACCACCAGAATCCACCACCAGACTTTGACTTGTTATCTAAATTGTTCTATAAAGTGGGCTGCAGAGGGAGTCCTAAGCAATCAGTCACACACCGTACCGTAATACATTTTCTTTTCCTAATTATTGATGAATAATTAAAGATTGCATGGTGGCACGCTGGCTGGCTCTGGCTTTGTGTGCAGAGTTTGCATTGCATGTTGGGGCAGGTTTCCTGCGGGTTCTCCGGTTTCCTCCCACCACCCAAGGTCCTGAGACAGGCTCCAGAAGCCCTGACCCAGATCTGGATTCAGTGGATAGTGAGTCTAAGAGAGAATAAATAGTTTAATTGCATGAAGAAATTAGTCTAAAACTAACATGAATAAAACTATTACTTCTAATGAATTTTTAATTAAGTAATACATTGGTGAGTAAATCAAGAGAACTACTTTGATGTCTGATGGGTCATCATATTACCATTGTTTCTTACAATGCTTTACACAGACTTTGCATGTTCATTAAATTCCCTTCTTACGAATTCATCACCCTTTAATATGCTGAATAATGTACCATTAAAAGTGTCAGGCCCCTGTCACTCAGCTTCTCACCTTCTCCGCTTGTTCACGGTCACTTACTCATATCAATTTGCATGCCTGGTCATGACTTTGACGCACCACTGCTTTCTCCATCAGTTTCAGTGATGGCTTTTTTTTCTTTAAGTGATCCAGTAAATGCTCTCACTGAGAGAGACCCCCAGGTGAACCCTGTCTGAGGGCCGGTGCTGAGCGAGGAGACGCCCCACGTGGTGAAAGCTCATCCCTGACCTCAGTACATCATCAGGCTGTCTGACATTCCTGCAGTGTCTGAGCCCTGAGTGAAGCGGGTTAAACACAGGGGAGCTGGACCAAACAGTAGTTGGGGTTCTTCCTGGAATCTAAATGCTTTTATTTTTGTTGCTCCAAATTCAGATTCCCAATAGTTGATGTTGGCAGCTCTCTGAATCAACCGTTCACCATGTGATCGCCCTGGGGCTTTGGCTGAAGGAAGCCACCAGGGCGTCTCATTAGCTGCAGAATGCAGAAGCGTCTAATCACACACAAGGCACTCGCTCCCCCTCTTCCTGCCATATGCAATGTGAAATGGAAATGGTGGCATTTCCAGAGTTAAAATGTCAGGGCTCCGTGGGGATTCGGTGGCTGCAGTGTCCTTTGGTTCACGAATAGGAGGAAATTAAATAATCCCTCAGCACCAGCCAGATCTGCAGGTATCTTGTCTTAGATGGTGTCTCAGATTATGAGTGCTGGTAGATACATGCCTGCTCAAACAGTCAGAAGTGGGGTCTGTATTGCCATTTTCACCCGGAAAATATGCAATTCCATATTATTGATCGTGCAAATTTGCCTGGCATCATTAATGATTCCTTGTGTTATACTGCATTTTAATAATGTTGCGCTCACTGAATTGAAAAGTCATGAACACACGGTACAAACTGCCAAAAAATCTATATATGCCATTAAATATCAACATATTGATTATTGGTCACAGTGATTAATTACATTGGAAATAGTTAATGGGATGAAAATGCAGCAGTACACCATCAGGCAGGGCCATCTAGTGGTGAATTCTGACGGTGACACTGAAAGGTTTGTCAAATGGTTTGTCACTCATGTGTTCTTCTATGAAGTATAAAACTAGCATTATTTAATATTGGTGTTTAATTATGGTGTTACTTATTGGCATACTATAATAGAAATATTAATTTAGCAAAAACTGCACCCATTTTGGTCATTGGATATTTCTATATAAAAAAAAGTCAGAGTTATAATGCATTCACTTCTAAATAACATAAAACAATATGGATCAGTTATTACTTGAAACAGACTCATGCATTATTAGGCCCTGTCTACATCTATGAAATTGTGGTGTGTAGTTTTTTTCCAGGCTGTGCAGACACATAATCTAATAATGTTATTTTTATGAATCATGCCTCAGGGGAAGACAGTGTATGAATATATTAAACTGATCTGCCTTCTCTGTTTTAATGCTGAATTTCTGTCGACACGACAACCTTCCTTTTCAATCACTGCTCATGACGGTAAGGTGTCTGTTGGCTAAATTGATTATCTGACAAATCCAAGCAGTGACCATGAAAAAAATACACTAAATAGAATTTTTTGTATGGTTTCTTTCTGTAAAATGAAGCTTGTGAATGACAATTTGCAGGTTTCAAAGAGAGTTTGGTAAATTTAACACAATGATTTGGGCTTGTGTTTGAGTAAGAATATAAAAATCCATGCAGTATACCTTATCCTATTATATACCGATATATTTTTATATGATAACATCATCAAACGTCTAGTATTTGGGAATTAATCCATTCATTTGGGAATTAATCCATGTGTTTAGAGTGTTTGCGGGAGACCACTGACATTTTGACTTGGCATTTTGTCTCTTCTTTGGTAAATATCAGGATTCAATTTCAGAATGCAGATGAAACATCATCTCTGGACACCATTGCCCTGCCTGAGAGCTAATTCCCTCTAAGCTACCAAGCTACGGGCTAAATTCCATCGCGCCGTTTAGGAGCTTAGTGGTATTCTGCTGTTGGATAAACTGGGTCTGGGTGCCCCCCGGATTCCCCAATCAGGTAATGAAAGTGAATCAGACAGCGACTGCTTAGTGTCTTTAATGTCCTGGGTATGGCACGTGGCCCTGGGTCCACGGGGACCAGTAATTGCCTGTCTGTGGCGGCTGAATGAGGAAAAGGAGGCTCTAATTAATGGACCTGACCTGCTTGTGACTGCTTTCTCCTGTCCATGGCACTCACCATCGTTATGGGACAAATTCCTTCTCCAGCCTGCCGGAGACACGTGTGTAATTAGGTTTGTCTGTGATCATCCTCCTCAGCACCGACGGGTCGACTCAGAGACATATTTATTGCATCCTACTGGATTGCACTTCTTTTGAAATTCATATAAAGGCAAACGGCAAATGCCGTGTGGGCTCATTTTAAAGTGAAAACACATTATTGATTTTTTTTGACATCCATTGACAGAGAATTGCCCACTGTGACTAAATTAGGGTGTTGAAATGCTGAACATTCCAGCACTAATGGACAAAATCATATTACCCGTCTAATGCGAAGAGCAAGACTCTGAAATGAAGTTTCGACTGAAAATGCACAGAATGCCATGGATTCCGTTCGAGAATCAACAAAACCCTGCTGACCAAAAGCGTTGTAAAGTATTCACTTCACGTCTAAAACCAGTCCAGGAGCTAATGATGTGTCGGTTTGTTGAATGCCATTCTCATAAAACATTAACTGCTTCATGACAAGGCTGTCACTTGTTTGCTTACCATCCATTAGCGCTCTACTATAAATGTATTCTATTGCATGTTTCTATTTTGGTGCTGCTTTAGCAAGTTACAGATCTCATTCGGCTTTAATTCCAAACTACAGCCAGTTGCTTTTTGGTTGATCTTTCTTGGCATTTACTACGTAACCTAGTGCAAGGCTTAGCTATTTGATTCCAACTATTGATTGACATTGGCAGAAAACAAGTCATTGTACTGTCAGTATGTGCTGAATGTTATCCACACTGAGAAAGAAATCCAAGATCCGGGGTTTTAGCATCTTAAAATGAACACCAATACATTTACATTTACGGCATTTGGCTTACAACGTGCTTTCAAGTTACCATCGATGAAGAGATCAATTCCGGTACACTAGGACCCCCAACTATGAATACAATCTTTTTATTCACTCTTGTTGTAGATTCTGTACATAAGTTCGACAATAAGAAAAGTTACAAGTTAATCTAAATATTCTTTAAAGAGGAAGGTCTTGAGCTGTCGTTTGAAAATACTCAGTGACTGAGCTGTTCTGACCTCGAGGGGAAGTTCATTCCACCACCGAGGGGCCAAGATGGAGAAGAGTCTAGATGAATGTTTTCTTTTACCTTTAGCGATGGACCAGGCGAGCAGTACTGGAGGCTCGGAGAATACGAGGTGCAGTGCGCCTATATGTTTCAATACATTGAAACATATAGTGTAAACACTATATGCCTCTGCATTATGGCCTAGCATATGCAATAAACATATTAAACAATAAGGCCTCATGCAGACAAAGCTTTGTAAATATGACATGTCATTGTCATTCATATAATGATTTTGGATTAATCAGAATTACAAGAACAATTTAATTATGCCTTGTGCAAAACCATCAAATCTGAGGTTTTTAAATTAACTTTGCACAATCCCACTTCTGTTCTAAAAAAATCAATTTCTGAAATTAATTATATTTAACATATAACCCTAATGTACTGGGGCCAACCAGGCATAGAGATGTCAGGATGAAGGAATGGATGCGTTGCCTGAAGAGCTCTATAAAAAGAGATCAGATCTTTCTTAGGCACATTTATTAACATGGAAGTGCTTTTAAAAGGTCAGTGTGTGACAATAGACCCTGTGGTGTGGTGATCTTTGCATAAATGAATTTGTATAGTAGGGCTGGGACGATAATCAATATCGCTGAATCTGAGTAAAATTTTACATGGACACAAAGCCGTATTGTTTCATGGAATACTGCAGGGTGGAATACTTAATATGATACGCTATCGATACTCTATCATTAATACGATACTCCGAGTCTGTTAAACAGTCAGTGTGCGGTCAGTACACTGCAGTGGTGGCACGTTCAATGTTGTGCGATGGTCATTTGAAAACAAAGTGATGCAATTGAAAGAAAGCGTGTTTCTTCTCAGTCACCCGGAGCATTCAGCACTCTCTCGAGCTGATTCATTATTTAAACAGTAAATATTAGGCTTCTGTTTCAAGAAGAGGGGATAACATCAGGAAAACTGCGATATAATTTTTTTTATTGTAAGGAAACCCTCTAATAAAAATGTATTATCAGGTGGTGGTACCACACTGAAGCAGATAAGTCATGGTGTACATGACAGCTCAGTGAAAAGTAATACTAATAATAATGTCAGAAAATGCTCTTATCATCTAATGGATTTACAGTGAATAGCAGGAACCCGACAAATTGTGTTAATACTACAGTAATAGAGAGAGCACCGGATCAGGAAATAAGCTTCTTAAAGGCAACCTTTTTGGTGTTGTGGTTGAATACACTATACAGAGTTGTGTACCTCAGTCTGCACTTGAGCAAGAATTAGACTGGCCAGTTGGCATTTATTTTTATATGATCCCATGTGAATTTCTCTTCTTTTTTAAGCATGATTTTTGAACAGAATGGCAAGTCCACTTTAATCGGGAGTGAGCACAACATCAACCACATTAAAAATAATTTTCTATGTTAAGCACATTTTTATAAGGTGCTCATTGCACCAAATCCTGCCATATTGTATTTAATATACTATTTTGTATGCTGATTGTGAGCTTGTGATTTTTCTTCTGTATGTCCAATGTCATGTTCATCTGGTTCACTTTGTAGGCCCCACACTGATAACAGAAGATGCTGTTCTGAGTTTAGGGAGCTTACCTGAGTCTTCTTTTGCCAAGCCAATCGTGTTCATAATGATGCCAAACTAGCATAGTGCCTTCGTGCCTTTGCGAGAAACACATGTTCGCAAGTGCTCTCAAACTTTGCTTCACTCTTGGATCTTTCATTTCCTTTATTTATTTTCCCCACTAAGCAATTTTTAATGGAATCCAGACATTTTTGGGTTCCACTAAATCACCAAAGCAGCCTAGAAAGGCAGGACAGAGACATCTGTTTGTCCAGGCAGCTTTCAGCTTTTCATGGCTGCCCTGTGATGGTGTGATGTTAAATGCAGAGAACACATTTCATTGTGTCACTGTGTGCTGTGCTGCAGTGTTTCACAATGACAATCGCTTCACTTTCACGTCTCTGGTCGCATGCACAATGCGCTTTTTAAGTCGAGAAAGTCTAGAAAATGGGAACGCTTGGTGTTCATCTCTGCGCAGCAGCCAGCAGCTATCATATTTTCTGTCATCTTAAAGGCTAAAGCCCTCCAAGAATAAGGGGATTAGGAAAAACAGCTCTGTTTTATATATACTGGAGCAGAAATATGTGTATGCTTAAAGCAAAGAAGCGTTTTCCTGTCCCATGCAGTGTATATATTTGCTATGTTGGGTGCACTGCTGTAGAATCGGGCTCACTCTGAAACCCGTCATTTCAGGTCAAAGTCATGCTCCGCGTGTGCCCAGTGTCACCCAACGAGACGGCCGAGTCCAGCTCCTTCCTGAAAGTGGACCCTCGCAAGAAACAAGTCAGCATTATGGACCCGGCCGCCAACACTCAGCAGAACCCCGCCCAGAAACGGGGCGGCTCCAATCAGGTCCCGCCAAAGATGTTTGCCTTCGACGCTGCCTTCTCCCACGACGCTTCTCAGGTATGGTGTCGTTGTGTAACCTTGTTGTTCCCCAAGTTATACAACATGGTGAATATAATAACGTTGTCCACTGTAAGAGACGTCTCTAACTAACTCGTTGCTCCTGGCCAGGCGGAGGTATGCGCGGGCACAGTGGCTGAGGTCATCCAGTCTGTGGTTAATGGAGCGGACGGCTGCGTCTTCTGCTTCGGACACTCCAAACTGGGTAGGGAGACTGTCTGAGTCTTTCTGAAAGAGGCATCTGACGTCATGTTTTAGAAATCTGCTATATAACCTACGGATGTCCAAAGTTACAGCGTACAGAATGTGTACTTTAGAGGTATTTTAGAATTGCAGAAACATATTACTTTCGAAAACCCATTAAAGGGCCATGACCTGCTATATTTGCAATTAATTGGAACAGGGCCTAGGGTCGTCTGTAGAATGAATATCAATATTTCACAGTGGATGCACATTCTCATATGCACAATGAAAATGCCTGTTTAAGCATTTTGCATTATCTCATTCATAAGGACTGTAAAATGTCCCTCTCCGCGCACACTACCACACGTCATCAACTGATGTACTCGTTCAGCATTCAGAACTGGGTGGAAATATGATTCAGTATCTGCCATGCGAGATGTACAGTGAAATGCTCTTGGGAACACTGCCCAGTTGTAGTATTGTGTCCAGCGAAATTGTTATTTTTTTTCACCCCATTGTCCTGTTTATGTGAATTGCGAGGATGTATGGCTGTCTGATTGTGCCACAGCCATTCTACTCATTGAAGCACGCTGGCCAAATGTCAAGATGAGCTGCAGCGTGAGCCGTGGGATTACTGTCACTTCAAAGCCACTCCAGTGCCACAGTAACTTGCTTTAAAGAATGGGCCCATAAGAGCTTTTTTTTCCAGAAGGCAATTTTTCTTGCTGTTGGAAATGAATGTCAAGACCTTAATCCATACATTGCAGTGTCCCCGTCTCCCATCTCCCAGAGCCCATGTTTTATATTCAGGAAAAGCCGTGGCAGCACAGATAGTGTCACTTTCTGTCTGCTGGATTGGATTTAGCCTGGCATGCATGGTCAAACACGGACTGAAGCCCAATGTCAGTTTTCGCTGGTGCTTCTAACGGACGGGCGTAAAAAAATTAAGTGGTAATTTGCTCTGAAAACAATCAAAAAATGGCACTGATGTGGTTACTGGCCTGTGATCAGATGACAATGCGCAATTTTTTGGCTGCCACAGTTGCAATTACCCCCGGGCCTGAGACCACAGGCAGTATCAAATGACGCCTGTAAAGTGCAACCATAACTCACACTGTAGTTAATTAACATACCTGTAGGAGCCCAAACACTGTGGTGCTAGTGGTTTATATATAATTATGTCTAGTGGACCCACCAGTAAATAAAGGTTAAACACAGAGATTGTTTCAAAAGATAAGAAGCATCAACTGTTGACAGTAAATAGTGAAAAGTCTTGTAAAAAGTAAATAGTAAAAAGTCTAAAAGTCATGTATTCAGGCGTTACGTCCAACATACTATAATGTCCTGGTAATGACATGGTCTAAATTTGAACACATCACATGTCCCCATTTAAACAGACCAGTAGTCACATGCTCTCCAGTTCTATTTGAACACTACAGTTGCACATGCACAAATGCAATAATTACAGTAAAACTGAACCACAACACATGTTTCACTCTCATTTTCAGAACTCTTTCACCCTTATGTGCAACTCACACTTAACCTACTGAAATATTGTCCTGGTTCTTGTTGTCTGGTCCTGGTTCTCCTTCTTCTTCCAAATCAAGCAAATAAATTATATTCTTCTAAGCAAAGGAATATGATTCATGGGAGCAATTAAAGCAATCTTAATTTATTATGGTACACTTCAGAGTGGACAAATACATAAAAGACAATAAACGATGAAGACATGTTGATCCTGGTAATGGATGCCTGGGCAGGCTCTGAGAGAGGAACGTCAGGATAATGGAGTAGTGTGGTTGCTAGCTCTAGATCACGTCATCCATGGCCCAACTGATCAAATTACTTGCTTTCGGCTTGGTCATCCGTTAAGCAGCATCAATCTTATTTTGGGCTTGGCCAGGGTTTAATTGATGTAAGGGTCCTCTGCCGTCAATGTGGAGCCCTTTAAAGTGACAGTTTATGGTTGAAAGGGAATGGAGCCTTTCAAAGGTCTGGGAGATTGAGCTTATAATGTGTTTGACACAAAGTAATCATCATGAGACACCATGCAGTAGAATGTCTCTACTTGGCCATTTCAGTTCTCCATATTTTGAATTGTCTAGCAATTGACTGTAAAATCTGCATTCTGTCCAGAAAGTGACTGATGTGTCGCATGGAATTGATTTATTTGAAGGAATGATGTCTTTATTAATAACACCAGTCATGGTGTTGCATGTCAGCAATAAATCACAAACAGAATGAAAAAATAATGGCTTTAAAACCTCTGCAAGATTTCAGGAAAAATATTAATAATTGCAAGTTATGTGTAAAAACTAACCTTAAATTAAACTATAAATTAAAAATGTTTAATGTATTATTATTGACCCATACAGATCATTGGTGTGTGCGGCCCTGTTAGAGCCCAGCAGTCATTAGAGCCCAGCAACTTTTATTGCATTTATGAGGCAAATTATATCCATGGCACTAAATCCCTGCAGAATAATACAATAAACAGCAGTGTGCAAACTTGTGTGCCCCTTTTATTATAAAATGGTGGATGCTGAAAACCAAATATAGGATAAAATACGGTACGTAATTCCTACATACTTAACAAACGGGTAATTCATGAAATGCGTTTTCCAGGTAAAAATGCCCCAGTTAACAGAATTGATTTAGAAGCACTGGTTGCTGTAATAAATGGTATTAATAACAGAGCTTAATAACAGAATTAATCCCTCACGCACACACACACACACACACACATACACACATTCAGCAGAGCATGTGAACAGGGGGAGTCTCACAGCGGCAGATTTGAACTCGGGGACCAACCCAGTCGAATGGCAGATGCCGTGGTTTCGGTTCTGTTGACTTTTAATGCATTCCGTGTTTGCTGAACCACAGGAACATATGGTGGTTGTCTGAGAGTGGAGGGGAGGACATCTCAAAATTATACTGGAAAGAATATCAAAATATGTTCCCATTGGTGATTATTATAATCCAGATGCTTTCCAAGCTTTTCTCCATGCAAATGGATGACATTCGTCACCTCAGATCATTTCACAAAATGAGACTGGGAATGACCGCAGGCCAGAACCAAAACACATGAGAGTTCGAAAAGCATGATGAGCACAAACGCGTATTGACAGCCATTACCGTGGTACAGGGCTTCCTGATCACTTCACCGCTCACGCCCATCCATCATGAATTTCCTGACAGGGAAGTCCTACACCATGATTGGGAAGGACGACTCCATGCAGAACCTGGGCATCATTCCTTGTGCCATCTCCTGGCTCTTCAAGCTCATCAACGAGAGGAAAGAGAAGACTGGGGCGCGTTTCTCGGTGCGCGTGTCGGCTGTGGAGGTCTGGGGCAAGGATGAAAACCTGAAAGACCTGCTCTCCGAAGTCGCAACAGGCAGCCTGCAGGACGGCCAGTCACCTGGCGTCTACCTCTGCGAGGACCCGATCTGCGGAATGCAGGTATAAATGAATCACTGGTTTCCTATGCATCTCCAGCGATATGGTGAATATTCAAATGAATTAATTTGAGTTATTATGGTGGATTGCACGATGGTGGATTAATAGTAGTTCCTGAGTACCTTTTGCCATGCTCATTTAAGGATTATCCTTGGCTAATTTCCTCCTGCCCCCCAAAAAACGGGACAACAAACGCAACAATCAGCTCAAAATAAACCCATCATTGTTACATTAAATGGTGCAACATGTTGAATGGATTAGGTTCTGGAGACAAGCATATCGCTGTAATCCCCACTACATCTTTAATCTTGTTCGGAAATAATAGCTTGGAGCGACTGGGCTTCCAGTTTCCCTGCCATGTTCACAGGCTGATCATCAGCCTGCCTCTTATTACTCTGGCAGCAAATAATTATTTAGATTAAGTAATAATTAAAAAAAGCTGCAGTTCACGCACAAGTATAGTGTTACGACATGATTCATTTTCTTTTTGCATTAGCGTATCCTGTGTTTACACCAAAGAGGAAAAAGATTGCTTTTCACAAATTGTATGTGGATTTGGTAGGTCAATTACTAATCGAATCAATCTGTCCCATTCAAGCTCCAGAACCAGAGTGAGCTTCGGGCGCCCACAGCGGAGAAGGCGGCGTTCTTCCTGGACGCCGCCATCGCTTCACGCTACAGCAGCAAGCCAGACTACGATGAAGAGGAGCACAGGAACTCGCACATGCTCTTCACACTGCACATCTACCAGTACCGCATGGAGAAGACGGGGAAGGGTGGGAGTGAGTGTCTTCATAAGCCCACATCGACCACTCCTGGGCATGTTTTATATGGACATATATTGCTCCCAAGCATGTGACCTTTAGCCAGACTTTTTACCAGAAGCTCCTTTACTTTAACTTGCTGGCCATGTGCTTGGAGCAACATCATTAGTGATTTTTGTAATAGTGAAATAATTGCCATCCAGGGCAATTAAGTGTGGCCGAACCTCATCTATTAAATGAGCTGCTCCAGTCTGGATAAGCTCCCCGTTTTCGATTCATCCAAGCAGAAGGTAAAACTTTCCGTTCTGATGATGCGTTGAAATGCTGCCAGCCTTTGTACGTAAATAGGCCGCCCATGATGATCTCTGGCAGAAAGTGATAACTTCATTGAAGGGAGAAAAAAAAAAAGTGCCGCTTCGAGAGACAGAGGTTCTAATCTTAGGAGCTGTCATGCTAATGATGGCTGTTTCCGGAGAGCACAACTAATTTCCCTTATCATAGGATGTCTCAAATTGGTGATGGCAGCTGCCTCGTACCAACAAAGGCCGAGGAGGCAAAGTTAAACCAGATGGGAATTCATAGCTCAGTGCGGTATTTAAATTAGACAGAAACCTAAAACATGCAGAAGGTAGTTGCACAGAAACATGCACAGTCTCGACACAGCCAAAATGAAATCTTAATGTTAGCGTATCTAATACAGCCTCATGTCTGTTGGCCCTATAGATTAATTTGCATTTGAACATGCATCAGTGTCAATTTCATTTTTACCCCCCTAACAACAGTGGCTCTAAGATTATCCCTTCCCACTGCCTTATGGGGCAGTGGTGGCCTAGCGGTTAAGGGAGCGGCCCCGTAATCAGAAGGTTGCTGGTTCGAATCCTGATCTGCCAAGGTGCCACTGAGGTGCCACTGAGCAAAGCACCGTCCCCACACACTGCTCCCCGGGCGCCTGTCATGGCTGCCCACTGCTCACTCAGGGTGATGGGTTAAATGCAGAGGACAACTTTCACTGTGTGCACCGTGTGCTGTGCTGCTGTGTATCACATGTGACAATCACTTCACTTTACTTTTACGCTGCAGTGTCAGGAGGCAGGAGCAGGTTGCACCTCCTGGACCTGGGAAGCTGCGTGAAGGTGCTGAGCAAGACCCGCGACAGCACCACTGGACTCTGCCTCTCACTCTCGGCACTGGGAAACGTTATACTGGCCCTGGTCAATGGAAGCAAGCATATCCCTTACAAGTATGTTGGACTGACCCAGTTGTCACTCTTTTTTTTTTTTTTTAACAAGTGCATCCTATGCAGAGGCTCTTTAATAATAATATTACACACAGGTGTGGCAATATGGACAACATTTATATACATATACATGTGTTTTAGTAGACCAGAGCGACATAGATCAGTACTTTGTAGTCGAAGTCTGATCATCATACCTGTATAGCGAGACAATCAGCTGAGTTACATACAGTCACAAACATTTGACCCGAGACCATTAAGTCAGCACTAAGAATAGGAACGCACCTTTTTCGTCACTCATGGGAAATCTCTTAAGTGCATGTTCTGCATGTTCAGTGAGAATACGAGGGGCAGGTGCTCTTCAATATTCACAACTGAACTCCTGTACCTTGAAAATGGCGCTGCAGCATTGTTCACTTGTATCAAAATTTCTCCTAGCGCATATGAAAATGACACATTTTCTTCATATTTTCTTAATATAATCTTGGAAACATGACATTGTATTTACATTACAAAAACTCCACATGGAGTTCAATTATATTGGAGACCATGAAGTCCATTTCCTGAGAAGGTCAATTCATTTATATAAATGTAATGATGTAATGATGTGACTGAACTGTTCTAACTACTAAGTTACATTTACAAAAAAAGTAATAATACATCAAATTAGTGGATGGGTAAGGAAATGGACTCGTAATTGGACGATTTTACCAAGGTGCCACTGAGCAGAGCACTGACCCCACACACTGCTCCCTTTGTGCCTGTCATGGCTGCCCACTGCTCACTAAGGGTGATGGTTAAAAGCAGAGGACCCATTTTGTTTTGTGAACCGTGTGCAGTGCTGCAGTGTATCACAATGACAATCACTTCACTTATAAACAAAGAGACATGAGATTCGTGAGGGTGACCTTAAACTCATTGTTACAACATTGTAAACCATCAGTTTGTCTCCACTTTCCTTACTCCTATGGTTGCCATGGAGAATCTGGGGAACATATTACCCATTTACTTATCTTATAAACTCAGTGCAATTGCCTGAGAGCTATGGTTTAAAAAAATTAGGACAGCAGCATGGAGTTGCAACAAATGAGCACCATGCCCCTCAGGGCCTCAAACACATTTTGTGAAGTATCGTTACTAAAACCTAGGCTACGAAATAGGACTTAAACATTTACAAATGGTTTCATGGTCGTTCTCATGACATTTTACATTTTTTCTTGAATCAGATACACTTTGCTATTTAAAGCCCTGCAGTTATTAGAATCGAAGTGAAATGAAATTAAATGAAAGTTTAAAGCAATCCTTTGACTTAATCCTTCTGTGATTCTGACCATAGGGACAGTAAATTAACGATGCTACTAAGGGAGTCCCTGGGCAACATGAACTGTCGGACCACCATGATTGCACATATTTCTGCATCTCCAAGCAACTTCTCAGAGACTCTATCTACCTTACAAATTGCCTCTCGGGTGCTTCGAATGAAGAAGAAGAAGGCTAAAGTAAGCGTGGTACGACCAAAACTTTTACTAACTGTCTTTTAGTGACTAGATTTACTCAATTACTTTAGTAGCTTTCGGTTTACTCACATATTTTGCCTTGTGCTTTAGCAATACACCTCTAGCTCCTCTGGAGGAGAGAGTTCTTGCGAAGAGGGGAGAATGCGGCGTCCTACACAGCTGAAGACCTTCCACTCGCGAAATGTGGTTGATCCAGAGATGCCCCTGCTACATCTCTCCAGTGACCCTGATGACTACTCAAGCAGTGAACAGTCCTGTGACACTGTCATCTATGTGGGTCCCAATGGCTCTGCCTTGTCTGACAAAGAGCTCACAGACAATGAGGGCCCACCAGAATTTGTGCCCATAATACCATCTCTGCATAAAAACAAAACGGAGCAGACACACCAATCTCTACAACTTAATTCAGTGCCGCAGCAGTCACAACCCTTGCAACCCCCACCTACTGTGCAACCAGTGCACCAACTGAATGCCCAACTTCCACCAGTTCCTGAGGAAGGGGCAGAAACTGAAAAACAGGACTGTCTGAAGTGCAACACCTTTGCTGAACTTCAGGAAAGGCTGGAGTGCATTGATGGCAGTGAAGAAGTAACTGCCTTTCCTTTTGAAGAAGTTCCAGGAAGCAGAGTTCAAGCCCAGGACCAGGACATGAAAAGTCTTGAACCATGTGCGCCCAAGAGGATTTCCAATGACCAGCAGCTGGAGGAGATCCGTGAAGTTGTGGAAGAGGCAGAGATTGCGCAGTCTATGATTGAGAGCCTTAATCAGTCCTCATTAAGCAGCTGTATTCTCACCACCAGTAGAAGTGTAACTGGCAGTAGTGGGGTTGGGCAGATCATTCCTCTCCAGAGAGCCAAGAGCTCAAGTCTTAATGATAGCAGGGAGTCCATCAGCGGTGACACCAAGCCGAGGCCCATGGGTTCACCCAGATTGGGTATTGCCAGCCTAACAAAGACTTCTGAGTACAAACCGCCCTCCTCTCCGTCACAGCGCTGCAAAGTTTACACACAAAAGGGTGTGATACCTGGAACGGCTCCTCCGTCTTCACAAAATCTGAGCAGAGACAGTGGAAGATCCTCCACAGAGTCTCTGCTCCAGTCTGAGTCCAGGACATCACCTGTCGGAATGAGTCCCAATGTGCTGAAGCACTCTTCCAACAGCCTGGACTCTGCTGAGACTTTGTGCGACGATGTGCCTCCATTTCCTCTGGACACTAATGAGAATGTAAAGAACATGGCTACAGTCATGCTGCAGCAGCCCCTTGAACCTAACGGGGAGGATGAGTTGGTGTTTACCCTGGTTGAAGAGCTTACAGTCACTGGGATCATGGAGAACTGCAGACCTACAAGTATCGTAAGTTTTAACAGTGACTGCTCGGTGCAGGCCCTGGCTTCAGGATCACGACCAGTCAGCATTATAAGTAGCATAAGTGAAGACCTTGAATGCTTCACCAGTGCTGTCTCCACTACTACTGCCACTTTCTCTGAAATCAACATTACAAAATTCCAGCCCATCAGCCAGATAGAGGGGGAGTCGCAGACTCAATACAGCCGACGCTCATCCATCAGCTCTTGGCTCAGTGAAATGAGCAATGGTAGTGAAGGGGAGCAATCCTGCCATAGTTTTGTAGCTCAGCAGTGCTATGGTCAAGGGGAAGGCCTGGCTGAGCTCCTGCAAAATGACCTTTTGGAGGACAGTCAGAATGACATAACTCGGTGCCTGAGTGGGTGCAAGACTCCAGAGTCTGGGGTTGTTTTGGCCAAAGCTGATAAATACAATGAGAACGCTATCTCTGCCAAGGAAAAACTGAATAAGATGTCACCCACAATTGGGAAAAAGACGGGTGTGCAAAGTGGGTTTGTGCCCTTTAAAACTAATGGCACAATGCAACCTTGTGCTGCTGTCAAGCCCATAGTTGTGCATGACGTATCTTCCTCCTCTACTAAGAATCAAAAAGACTCAAAAAGTCCACCTGCTCCTCTGTCCAGCGAAATAAATTTTGATGATCCCTGGATGAAAAGAGACAACGAGGACCCCAAGTCTAAGGAAATTATATGTGAGGTGAAACAAGAGAAGTTACTGGCCGATTCTTTTAAGGCCAAGAGCCTGGCCGACAGACACAGCTCAAGCAGCGGGGAAACTACCTACTCTCCTGATACCTTTAAGAGGGTGGTTGATGGGTGTGAAATGGTTTTGAATGCCTCAGAGAGCATTACCCCCGTGTATTCGGCGGACATCCTGAGAACTGGTAGCCTCCCACGAGGATGGCATCGTCTGAACAAGCACGACGACCTGGACGATTCTACCCTTCGCTACACAAGTGGCGAATATAAAGGCCTTGGGGTTACTACATCTACACCATGTAGTCCCAGAGCCACACTCGAAAGGAGAGGCTCATCATCAAAGCAGGGCCTTTTTGCCAGGCAGAAAGGAATACCTCCTTTGCCACCAGTGCGTAAGTCAAGCCTGGACCAGAAAAACAGGGCCAGTCCCCAGCATTCATTTGGTAGCATACAGGCATTGTCTTTTCTGGGAAGCACTCTGGATGACCTTGGTGGTAATGGGAAACAGAAAGGACCAAATGTGGAGAGCAGTCGCCTGTTTAGTGCCAAACTGGAACAGTTAGCCAACAGGACCAATTCCTTAGGAAGAACTCACATGGGACATTATGACTGCCATTCCCTGGAAAGGACTGAAAGCCTGACCTCTGTTGGCTCTAAAGGAGGTGTGGTGAAGGACAGCACCATGCCCCGGACTGGCAGAAGCTTAACACGTAGTTCTGTGTCATCGACTACCAATGGACCCAATGGAAACAACAACATCCCACCATCACCCAAAGCCAGTCAGTCCAAAATTTCAGCTGTTAGCAAACTACTCATGGCAAGCCCTAAAGCCCGGAGTCTTTCAACTTCCAGCACAAAGACCCTGAGTTTCTCCACCAAGTCCCTTCCACAGTCTGTCAGCAGGAGCTCCAGTCTGCCTCCTAATGGTAAGAACCAGAACCAGAGCTCATGGTCCACTCAATCTCTCAGCCGTAGCCGGGGGTCTGGATTAGCTTCCAAGCTGCCCCTAAGGGCAGTCAATGGACGAATCTCCGAGCTGCTGCAGGGAAGTGGAGGATCCCGTGCTGGCCCCACCCGGGGAGCTTCCGACGCAGATGAACGAACTGGTGGGATCACTGGGGAGGAGAGACCAGTGGTCAACACTCTCCCTTCACCTTACAGTAAGATCACAGCCCCACGAAAGCCACATCGCTGCAGCAGTGGCCATGCAAGTGACAACAGCAGCGTCCTGAGTGGCGAACTTCCACCGGCCATGGGCAAGACTGCCCTTTTCTATCACAGTGGGGGCAGCAGTGGGTATGAGAGCATGATTCGAGACAGTGAGGCCACGGGCAGCACCTCTTCAGCCCAGGACTCCATGAGCGAGAACAGCAGTTCTGTCAGTGGGCGCAGGAGCCTGAAGAACTCAAAGAAAAGAAACATTACAGGTTTGATTTCCTTTGATGCCTATAAAGTAATACATATCAGAATGAAAATGAATGCACAATGAATATTGGACAGAAAAAGGTCCAGTAAATCAAGTTTTGAAGTCCATAGAAAATGTGTTCTTTTGTTCTACCCATGTTTCATAAGGTGACCTTTTTTCCCGACAAACTGCTGTTGTAAGTGCTCCATGGGTGGCCATGCATACATCACCCGCTCTTTGTTCACAATCTCAAAATCTAATACTTAATTTCACTTCTGTCCAGACCCCTGCCACAGGGGACGTGTTCCTTCAGCAACCTGAATTTAAATCTCCTGCACAGTTCGCTGAAACAACAGTGACATTGAACTCTCTCCTTTGGCTTCAAAACTGCTGCATTTTTAGCACTGAAATTCAGAGAGAAGCAGTGCAGTACTCATTCCTGCTGGAAACAGGCCAAGTAGGTAAGGCCTCAGGGAGTTAAACAGAAAGCAAGGACATTCATGGGAAAAAAATATTTGGATTCAGTGTGCGTTGTTTGCATTCAAATGGCCCATCTCTGTTATCTTCTGCTTTATATGTGTGTTATTAAAATTAGCAAAAATCCAAAATGCTCCTTCAGTTTCCAAGCAAAAGCAAAAAAACTAAAAAATCTCCACAAATGAATTATCAGATAGATTGAGAAATATTGGTACAGTTAACCTTTCTATGCCATTTCAGACAAAGCGACACACAGAAACCCATTAGAATTACCCATGTCCCCCTGCTACATATCAGATAGTCCGCACAGAGCAGCTGCAGCTTCTATGCAAATGAAGAGCCAGGCCTGGCACAGAGCAGACCGCAGGGCTCATTTCTGCACTCTGGTCAGATAAGCCCCTGACCTGCAGATATTATCGCTGGTGTCTGTTCATATCCCACGAGTAGCCTGCTATCACCCACCAGAGCACTGGCAGAAACCAACCCTGCCAAAAATGTTGCCAAAAAAGTATTTTCATTTTTCTCATTCCAATTATTTGCTTCATCACCCATAAAGAGATACATTTTCATGTCTTTCTTGTCCTCAAAGTTTGCATATTATTATGCAGACAGCTGAACTGGCAGCGTTGATTCTTAAATGTGTACCATATCAGAATATTGATGCTCTTCAAACCCATGTGCTCTCCAGGGACACAAAGGCGGCGTTTAATCCCCAACCTGAGCCTGGACACGTCATCTCCAGTCAGAAAGCCCATCACCAGTCCTGGGGTGCGTTGGGTGGATGGCCCACTCCGCCCACCTCAGAGAGGAATGACTGAACCCTTTGAAATAAAGGTTTATGAGATTGATGATGTGGAGCGCTTGCAGCGAAGAAGGACCTCGGGCAACAAGGTGAGCATGACAAAGCAAGGTTATCCAAAAATTCCAGAAAGATCCATGAGGAAACGGTTCCCTTACCAACGGTGGACCTGGAGGGAACTCATGCTGCATGTTTTAACATACTTGATTCAACCTCTCTCCTCTTACCACCAAGTTCTTGAGATGAATCAGGTGTTGGAGCAGGACAAGGGTTGGTGACCCCTAGACTAGAGATTTCATCTCACACCATGTTTCCCATGTTTCTTTTGCCTTCAGGAGGTGGTCTATTTTAGTGCCAAACTGAAGATCCTGGAGCACCGGCAGCAGAGAATAACTGAGGTGCGGGCCAAGTATGACTGGTTGAAGAAAGAGCTGGAGCAGACCAAGCAGCATCTAATGCTAGAGCCAGAGAAGTGGACGAGTGAATGTGAGTGCCTTTCTTCAGATAATTTAAGACAATTAACTGTGTATTGCATTCAGACTTCATTCATAATGAAACAACTGGACGTGATGAACCTTAACCAGCTGAAGTCTTAAAGATGTTATGGCTTGTAGGTTTCATCCTACATTCATTGGTCAATATTAACGAATGTATTTTCACCTTACATACCTTATGATATTTGCAGTTGACCTTCAGCAGACATTTGAAGTGGATTCTCTGGAGTACCTCGAGGCCTTGGAGTTTGTCACAGAACGACTTGAGAATCGGGTCAACTTCTGCAAAGCCCACCTGATGATGATTACCTGCTTTGATGTCACCTGCAGACGTCGGTAGATGAAACGGGATCAGACGTTGCGAGCAGGCAGAGGACTATGGGAAGTGGAACAGCGCAGCTGTCGGATTGTATATGTGGGCAGAGCAGGCCACTGAAAATGGTGACAAAGCTGGATGGGGAAATAAGACTTATTTTTTATAAAAGGAGGATAATGGGAGGATTGTGTGAAAATAGAGAAGAAAGTTTATCAAAAGAAGGGCAATGCCCCCCAAACCAGGATATGCACTTTTATATTAAACAAACTCTTGGGGTCATTGTATGTATATACGGTTTGCTTGCTTGCATTGAACAAAGCCTGACAGTTGGGTAAAAACTATTGTAAGTGGAAAAAAAGAAAGTTTTAAGGTTAAGTGCCTTGCAAAACACTTAAAATAGCAAACCTTTTCCGTATTGTGTACAGATGGTGCTAGCTTAATTAGATAAGTAAAAAAAAAAACAGCTTGTTTTACTTGGTGTGTTAACATTTTGACTTTATCGTCTCTCGACTATTTGTACCTGTATTGTTATACACTAGTTTAATGGAACATTTGAGCTGTTATGTGTACGTTTTCTATTATTAATTTTCTATTCTAAGAGACAGTGGGACCACCAACAGTGAATGGCACAGGACAGGTTTTTTTTTTTTTTTTTTGCTGTAAAAAGGCCTGTGCCTGGCTTATTGATTTCCAAATCCCCCATGGATATGCTGGCATCTCTAGCAACGATCAGCCTCAGGCCAATCCACCCATGTGTGCTGCCATGGAGAGGAGAGGCAGACAGAAGGGTACTAAACAAATTCAACTGCTGGAGCCACAGGGGCTGTCTGAGATGCGTTACTGCCAACATTTCTGCCATGGATTTTTTTTTTCTTTACCCCTTGTTGTTGGCTACGTATGATGATTTGTGAAATTTCCCGACGCTTTCAGCAAATTAATGCACTGGGAAAAAAAAAACATTCTCAGTCACTTTCATGGTAATGAAGCCTTTCTGTTTTTACTGTCGGGCAGCATCCTCGTGAAAATGCTTCTCTGATATTGGTGCTGTGTCCATTCACTCTACGTGGTCTCGATGTCATGGTGCAAACACTTTGTTTAAATACAACAAAATATATATACACACACATATATATGGTGCTTGAGACAGTTTCAGCTCTAAATGTTTATACATAAATGAATATACAGTGTATAGTCTGTTTCTGATCCTAACGCCAGACTCCACATGCCTCGTCATAACACACCCATGTCCCCCCATGTCCCCAGCTTTTCACAGCGTAATGAAGGAAGGATATTATTTATTTTTGAACTCAGGAGGCCTGTAAGACAGATGCTTATATTCTATAATTTATTTACACACAGTGGTCTGCAAGATACTATGCATTAAAATTTTGTACAGTAGCTGATCCCATTTCATATATAAATATATATAGATATGCGTATATACATGGCGCATTTGTTTCATTTTATAAATGTTACTTGTTTTCCTACTCTTCGACGTCTCTTAATAAATCACCAGTCACAGAGCAACAGGAGGCTTGCGATGCTGAACTGCTGTTCCACGAAAAACCCATTTTTCTGTCATGACCCTGCATCTTCATGCATACTCGGACTGCTTTGATGAAAATTTATGCTGTGTGCTGTTCACAGAGGAGTAAAATTAGTTATTTTGCGGCCCTTGCGTCTATTTGTTTACAAATAGTTGCGAAACAAATGCGCGGGTTGTCCCTCCAGCGTCAAAGTGAGTCTACCCGTCTTCTTGTTCTCATTTTATGTATTAAAACCTATTGCGGTTTCTCATGATAATCACAGTTGGAAAAAAGTTCTGGATGAAAATGGTAAAGTGGCATTGAATTTCATGTTGCAGAGGCTTGGTCAGGCTATGTTGATTGACGTGTATTCCTCTTTTCATTGGAATGAGAAAGAAAAATGACAACAGGACTGATGTAAATAAAGTATGTTTGAAAGTGGCATCGTAGTTTGAATTTTTTCAAGCCATGTTGTCAAGAGAGGAATTCTAAAAAAGTCTGAATATGACCTTTTTCCTGGTATATTAAGTATCAAAATATCACATTATGCTGTGCTGTATCACAGTGACAATCACTTCACTTCTTATGCTCTTTATCTGCAAAGGCAGCAGCACATAATAGACAGTGCACTGTGGATTATGCTGATATGAAAACTTATGTCACATATAAACTATTCATATATTTTATGTAAAAATGTATATATTTTAGTAATATGAATGTTATTTCAGTATAAATAGGTTATGTGAATTATCAGATTATGACAATGAAATTATTATGGCCCCCAGCAAAAACTGATACATAAAACTAATAGTATACACACACACACACACACAAATCCTTTGTTGAAGGAATTAATCAACATGGTACATCTCAACTTGGTAATATATGCCCACTCTTCCTTGCAGATTATGAGGGCATATCTTGTACATGGTCCTATTCAGGTATGGGCTGGGCCATTCCCATACTTTCAATTTATTCTTCTAATGAAGCCATTGTTTTGCTTGGGATATGTGCTTGGGATCATAGTCACGTTGAATTATGAAATTCCTCTTTATCTATAGCAAACCCTGAAGGTTTTGGGTCAAAAGCGACTGGTATTTGGAAGAAAAGCAATCCCAAAGCATGATACTGTCACTACCATGCTGCACCATGGGTATGGTGATGCAAAGCGTTTCTTGTGCACATTGCATTACCTACAATGGTAAATGGCAGTATATGAGATGCACTTTACCAGTTTAAAAATGTCAATCACTTCATAACGTTTCAGTATCCAGTGAGTTGCCTGTTACAACCACTATTACCTGTTGCTTCACTCCTCCAGCATCAGGCTTCTGTTATTAGCACTGACCATATCCCTTTAAGATGTGAGAGCACCTGAGGGCAGGTCAGCAGGCTGTCAGTGGTTGTAGCTCATTTCCAGGAACGGGATCATGCAGAGCATCCGAGCTGATATCAGGATGTAGGGGGGCCCGAACAAGTCGACGAAGGATCGGCCTTAAAACAAATTACGTCTTTCCAAAGGCAGCTTTCCTGACACCGGGGATGTAGATATGTTTGAGTGCTGTTTTCTTTCCTAAATGCAGAGTCGGTGGGCTTGGAGAGTGCCGAATGAGATTGGTAATCCCCGTCTTTCTCTAGCCTTCCAGTCATAAGGTTTAAATAGACTTAACTAGGAAAACATGTTCTAGGAAGCTCGTCCAGAGAAAGCCCACGAACGATGGACCGAAAGCTCGGCTGTGCTGACCTCAGCGCTAGAAAAAGCATTGAGTGGTGAGGCAGAGACAACAAACGTACAGAGCTGGCCTTCCTGACATTTCAATATCCAATGTGAGGAAAACACACCGTCAGCGAGTGTGTCAATGTGAAACGTCAAACCAAGAAACAGAGCTGTAATGTGATTATTCTGATTAGTTATTAGGAGGCAATGAGAAAGAATACGCTGGATTAACATGGGTAAAATACCCATGGGTAAAATAAACATCAAATTGGGTAAAATAAACATTTACTTCAGCCAATGATTTTAATGAGAATTAATAGATATATTCAAGGTTAATGAGGCAATTTATGGCTATACAACATTATTAAGACTCGCTGGTGAAAAAAAGAAAAAAAAAAAGAATGAAAGAACCATTCAGATGCCCAGTGCATTATGGTAGAAGGCACTGTTTTTTCTGCCCTACAAAGACACATGACACGTGGCTCTCATCGTCTCTTTCTTGCTGCCGTGCAGTTCAGCTCCGCCCGGAACTCCTCCAGACTCCCCCTCAATTCGTTAGTCAGCGTGTGATCGCTCCCGTGGGTCACCTTCATTATATCATAGGCCTATAGAACAAGAAGAGAATTCTGAATGTGGACAATTTATGGCATTTGCTTTTTGAAATGGTGCCAAATAATCCTTAAAAACATTGATTTCAAATGCAAATGACAAAGCGACTCGAGCCTTTTCTGCAAACCACAATAAAAAAATTGAGATGACTCCACTGTAAACATGAAACAGAACTATGATAACTCGTTCAATCATCGATCTCAAGGCACAAAACGAACCATGAAATCAACCCCAAAGCTGAGTGGTCATAAATTCAATTTACATTCACATATTATTCTTGCTCATTAATGATGAAGGACAAAGTCATTCAAAGTAAAAAAAAAACACCATACACTGACATTTCTCAATCACTTGTTATTTTTTACTGCTTCTTCCTACTCAGGGATGTGGCCATTCAGAGACGCAGAATAGGGCACACACACACAAACACAAACCTACGGACAATAAAGAGTCGCCAATTCACCTAGTGTACATGCATTTGGACGGTGAGAGGAAACCCAGGTGACACCTGCGCGAACCCGGGCAGGGTAAATTTGATCCACTGAAAGAATGAAGGCCTGAAGATTTGAGTAGTGGCCAAATACGGGAAGCCATTGTAAAGACTCCACACACAGAAAGAGCTTAACAAAAAAAAAAGACACAACATGGAAGTCAATATCCATTGGACCCTTTAGACATGACTGGATAAAAACAAACAAAAAAAAAACAAGTCATCACAGCACACAGCCTCATTAGGGCCGTCAGCCCAAGAGCAGACAGGGGCGAGAGGAGGTGATAATCCACCTGTCTGAAGGTCTCCAAGGCCTCGTCCACTCGGCCCAGACAGCGCTGCAGCTTTCCAACCCTCATCAGTTGCACGGCTCTGGCCGGGTGAGGATCTGAGTAGTAGAGCCTGCAAGAGGAACGGAATTCAGTTCAGTCCTTGCACTGTAAAGGTGTGTTTTGTCATTTGATCATGTTCAGTCATGCTTATCCCACCTTAATTAATAAAACTCATCTGTAGACATTTTGTGGTAAATCTGAAAGCACCACGATACTTCATCCTGCACATGATATTTAGTATATTTAAAAAAAAAATTCTAAGGAGACAGCAAACGGCTTGATTGTTATCTATATCTTTGAGAAAAGTTTGTAAAGGAACCTATGTGAAGGGGGAGGATCCTACAGCCTGTAGCTCTCACAAAGAACACAGGTGAGGCGACCTCTGATCTCTGCTAGACGTCACATGAACAAATGTGGCAACTACCAGTAAATTTCTGTGGATTGGGTGTTCATTAGAGAACATTTGTTTCCCCCCACACAATGCCTACGTTTCCTGAAACAATGCACACCGGATCAACAAACTTAACGCCGTGTAGCTCCAGGGGCGATGAACTTGAAATTTGAAAATGCAAGTTCCTTATTTCTTGCTTAATTATCAAAATGTTTCAATATATTTTGGTTATGTTTCTTCCGCAGCAGCTTGCCTGAACATCAGTGTCTTATCAGAGAAGAGCCTTCAAAGCTTTCCTCCCACATTATTAATGGTGCTGAGCTCACTTCACTCAGTGCAGACGACGCATCGGTGTGAAACGAGTACTTTGAGCCGAGGCACCTTGCTGTGACGGTCATGTTCTGCAGATAAAAGGGTGCAGGAACCCTGCAGTAGACCCGGGAGGGACCTGCACATAAGCTGCTCTGAGAAACCCCCCAGCGTACATACAGCAAGCCTGTTTCTGTACAACGCGACAAGAGAGACGGGTTTTGTTCAAACCCACCGCTCCATGTCTCGCGCCATTATCATTTCTTCTCTGCTGAAGAGCAATGAAGAGTGCTGAAACACATAACAATAATAGCCTAAGCCCTGGAGGGGACGATGGCCATGTCAGCACTTTCGGAGAGAGAAGGACTGCGAGGTAATACTTCCTGTCAACGGCAGTGAAAAGCCTCTTATTGTACCGTCCTGACCATAGGAGGAGGTGTCTGTGTGTATGTGTGTGTGTGTGTGTGTGTGTGTGTGTGTGTGTGTTTAGGGGCGATTTATGAAATGCCTTCATATGTAAACCATAGTGCCTCCAGATTAAAACTGCACTTGTGGTGTAGCTCCAGGTCAAGCGCGCTGCTTCAGGACCACTGAGCAAACAATAATCTCCAGAAAGGCTCCTTTCACACTTCATTTTTTTTAAAAGCTGCTATCAGTGACATGAGCTGTAGCCTCGGATGCCATGAAGGGGAGGGTGGCCATTTCCAGAGCTTTTAAATCCCACGTTGAACACTGCGATCAACACTAATGTCCACTCCACATTCGGCCTGATGTAGTGGGGTAGTGGTGGTGGCAAGAGGAGAAGAGCGTCAATAGCACATAATGTTCCGCTTGTCCCTGTAAAACATCATACTATATTACTGTGTAATTAACAAATGTAATTATTTTAGGTTTTTCTGTAACTTTAATTGAATTTGCATCCAACGTGTACATATTACTTTAGTTGTAATATGTTGTAATATGTTCATCATGCTGATGAACTGGCGAGTGGACTGATGCCGGGTGGAGGCTTGTGTTGGGCGCCAACTGTTCTGGGGCCGTAACTGCTTGAATTGTTTTTGTTTATTTGGAAAATTTTCAAAAGGAGTCAAGAGGAAAAGAGTCGTCCCACTGACAGATGTGATGCATATTCATATCCGGAGGTAAATTATGCAGCTGCTTTACATTTGATTTGCATAACATTCTCTGATAATTCTACAGCAAATCGGTCTGAGAAAACTGGCAGGTTTTGGGCTGCCTTCTCTTTTGGGGTTCAAGAATGAGTTCTTCTTGCCAGCAGACTGTTCATATTAAGATGCCCCTTCCTGTCACTTAGTGAATACAGGAAATGCAGGCAATGTTGGGATACTGTTGATACTGCAGATCCACGTTACAACTGCCAATGTTACAGAAGCAATACACCAAACAGGCATATTAGCTTCAGAAAGAACATAAACATAATAAACGTGAAATCAAAGCCGATAACAGATGCATATGAAGATGCTTATAAAGATGATCACCAACACCATTAATATCTGTAGTCTTGGGAAGTATCAATATATTTTGCATTCATGCCAAAACCAGATAAAATAAAAATGCATAAAAGAGCTTTGTTCGGTTTCTCACGTTACACCGAATTGATTAGGATATTCACAACACAATACACTGGCCCTAAATGAAGAAAAAAAAGATTGATATAGCGCATATTGATATATTGACTGTCTGAAAAGGTCAAGACAGTAAAAACAACAATGCAGTCTTCCATTTGTCTCATCAACCACAAATGACAGCACATTTGTTCTTGTTCTGCAGCGCTGCATACTGTAGATAAGGGCAAGTGAGGTGAACCTACTGCTATTTTGTGCAGGTTGCTGCCATTTTTTAGTGATATGGTCTTTCTTTCGGATACAACATAAATGGCAACATATATTAGTGCATAAAAAAAGAAGCTTCACATATGCTATATTTAATATAAAGTTATTACATTTAATATTGTAAGATACATGCAGATTGTGGCTGATGAAAAAAGTCTTTAGAATATTAGAACAATTCTGAATATTGGAATACAATCTACAATCATCAAAAAAAACATCCAATTCAGAAAAGTATATTCTTTTATACAGTCAGTACTTGGCTGGGGCTGAAGGGTTAAAGTATCTTGTTCGTAATTTATATTTTGAAAAAGTTATCAGACCAGATTCAATTCCTTCAGCTGAGAAGAATGGAATTTGCAAGAATGGTAATAAATCTCCAATCTGTGACAAAATATATTAAAGATTTATTCCACCAGCTGTAATCATTTTTCACAATATTCTCTTGTTTACTCCTAGAGTGCAATATTCCATAAATGCTTTAATTAGGTACTATAAGTTACACTTGATGTTGACTCTCAAAATGAATGACAAGCTCATTGTATGCAGAAGTGCAAATGAAAGATCGGATTTTAATTAATTTTCAGTTTTGTGTTCCCTAAGAGGCAGAGATATGTATTCATCAACATCATCGTTTAATATCATTAGACAGCAATGTGAACACACAAATGTTGCACAATCGAGTGCAACAATAGGCCGTCGCAAAAAAACACAAGAACTCCTCATATTTTCTAGAGTGGGTCCTCACACTCAAGTATTTCTTTTGTGTTCTAGTGGCTTTGTCTCATAATGTGATTAAGACATCAGCCACTCAGCTGAAGGGTCCTACCACGACTTAACTCAAATGTTACAAATTGTCATCTTAAAAGCACACTAGGGTGGGGCAGAAAGCGGACACCGAAATAAGGGTATAGGTCTATTTCACGTCACGTCTATATACATGATACTATACATGAAAATGTATTGTATTTATATGAAATAATATATGACCAAACAAATAAACAAATTAACCAACTTTTTCTTACTACTGCGGTTATCATATAATAAAGAGGCAGGCACAAGTTATAGCCTAACCACGAAACCATTACAGCCCATGGAAAAATCCAAAAGGCACAAGGAAAGACTTTCCTTTTCATGCAGTACCAAACAACCCAGGCTGACAGACAACGTTTGCTCGCGTTGCCTGATCATAATAATCATGTAATCAATCCCATTACAGCCCGCGGCGAAGGGGTGCTTCCACTTAGGGAGGCGAGATAAATCGATAGATCACCAGCGCTGCTTCCCCCCCTGGTGGAACAGGCCTGGTCATCAAGCCCTTACTGATAACAGAAGAAAAGAAGAATGCGAGGAGTGTTAATGAACGCTAGGTGCTAATGAACTGTGAGTAATTGCTGGTCAGACCAAAAAAAAAAGCCGACGCAGCAGAGCGGGGCTGTAGGGCCTGGCCGGCCTAGCAAGTTGTAATATGGACGGTGGTGGTGGTGGTGTTGGTGGTGGTGGGCTATTACTCCGCGTTGCTCTGGCAACCGCTTGAGGAGGAGCAGGGCGCGGGTGAGTCCTGTTAGGGCTTTCATTACTGCCAAGATGCCTTTCTATTAATCTCCGCACTGGATCATTACAAAGAACAAAGAGCCCAAGGCTCCACTGGGACCACTTGAGGGGAATATTAAAACTGGTATTCCTCCGCCCGCCCCGGCACAGCAGGACACCGGACGCTCTGCACTCGGAAGAGGCTGCAAGCTGACTGCGGGCCGATTTCTCGCATCAGCACCATCAGAGCTGCGCAGTGGTCAATGCCTTCTGTAATGCAGCGAACTGGCGAATGCCGCACGAGGGAGAGGAGCCGACACCCAGATGATTCTTTTTCCAATAGGAAACTGGCATCTCCTCGCCGCGCCGCTGTTTCTCCAACGACGGCGGGACCTTGCCGTTGCCCCGGCTGGGCCCTGGAGACAGAGCGGCGCTGTGAGTCACGGTGTTAGCGTCCTGACCTCCGCTACCGCCCCCCCCCGCCAGTCACCTCGCCCTCAATTTCACCTCCAGTGCAGCGGGCCTCTGTAATAACGCCGCATTTGCATGGGCACGGCCTCCGGAGTTCTGTGTTCCGCACGCCCACTGCTTCCCTGCCCCCTTTTTCTGCGAGCTGACTGCGAACCCAGCCGGGTTTGATCTCTCAGCTGTGCCGTGGACTGGATGAGCCCCGTAATAAACTGCCCACGCTCAGTCTCCTTCAGCCCCCGCTTTTCCTCTGACCCCTCAAAACTTCAGAAGGTGCAGCTGGGTGTTTGCACCGGCTGTGGGCGGCACGTCCCGGCTCACCCAGAGGTCGGAACCGGATTCATCCGGAGTTCAGGCCCCGCTTCATGGCATGAATCATAACAAAGGCGGAAAGGACGAAGTAATGACTTCTGCCTCACACTGGCAGCTTGGAGGGATCTGTCAGAGCGGGCTGGAGACTCACACAGGAACGGCGAGGCGGTGCAATCACAACTCCTCGATATGTCACCTATACCCTACGCATCTGACACGGAACATGTATTTCCCAGGCCTGTAAGAGCTCAAGGAGGAAAACATTCCCACAAAGATTTGTCACAGTATAACTCAATAACACAATGAACGGCTATTCCGCGTATGGAATTCTTCAGCGAAAACAGAACTGAGCAGAAGGCACCAATACAAACCAAAGAGAAGAAAAAAAAATATCCAAGATATTTTGCTAACTTAACAGAAATCCCAATGGCAACATTGTAAATATTCATTTAACAGTTTATTGCAGAATGTCTTTATTTTCATGAAACAAGAACATGATGTCTTCAGAGAAAAGAGACTATCCTGTTCTCCTATTGTTCTCTGAGCAGCAATACAATAAGGAGATCATTCATTACTTTACAGAGTTGGGGGAGACCAACACCCAGTTCTTCTAAAACATCTCTATATATCAACATGAACAAAGTGCACACAATGAAATGTGAGCACCCATCTGACTACAGGGGCCGCTTCCTTAACCGCTAGGCCACCATTTTTTAATCATTATGATTTGTGTTTTACACTATTTCAGAGTTAGTGTTGGGAATATACTGCATATGTTTAATTCATTCAGCACCACAATTCGTCCCTTGTCAAAATCACTCAGATGCTGGAAGGCGCATGGTCAGTCGTAGCCCTTGACAAGCTCAGCAGACACGGCGCTGGCCCGGCGAGACAGGCGGCTCCAGATGCTACCGGGCATTCTTAGCGGCGCATGGCATCTTGAGTCAGCATGGTCAGGTAAAAAAAAAAGAGAGTCCACCATGCCAGCGAAGCCCGGCTACAGACAGGCGCTGACAGATGTCGCAAGGTGTGAGACATCTGAAGCGCCTCAGGACGCTCTGTCTGAGACTGAGCTAATTTCCCATAATATCACTGTCAGAGTGTCACTACATCCGGACCCATTAGTGGTGTAGGGACCTGGCGGGTTGCACAGTGTCTTCAAAAAGGGTTTTATGTTTATGTGGTACATTCTAAACATTCATATTCATCATTTTTACATAGGCGTTTATATAACGACTTTTAATTTAAAGATTTATGTAATGTAGTAATTTACATTTTATATAAAATATTCATGTACATTTATGCACAGACTTGGACAGACAAAAAGGCTTTTTACTCATTTTTATTTATGTTAGTTCAAAGTTTGTACGTTTTAATTTAATATTTAATATGCGCATATTACCAATATATTTTTTTAAAGATGGTAGGAGTCAAAAGCCCCAAATTTAATTCTCTACGTTGACGACTGGTTATTTTGCTGTACAAAGTGATCATATTCTTCTTTTATATTTCCCAAAATAACACACTGTATTATGTGTAATTTAAAAAAAAAAAAACTTTGTTAATTTTATTTTAATTTTACTTCTCTTTGGAACAGAAATATTATAATTATTTTGGCTTGGAAATCCACTAATGCTAACATGCTAATAAAAAAAAATAATTGTCACCAAGTTTTAGCATGAAATGGACCAGAGGGTCACCACAGCCACCACCACCGTAACAACTACAGCTTCAGGGATCTTCAAATGGACCAGTAGCATCATAATGACACTGGACTACAGTTTGGACTTCTCCACCTCTACAACTGTAGGACTTTTTCTATTACTGGACAAACCATCTCCAGCCCTGCACTGACACCACTTGCAGGATCACTCTACCCTGGAAGGGCATCCCTCTCTGTATCACTCAGTTTTTTGTGTGGAGTTTTTCCTTGTGTGCAGAAGGGTCAAGTGTGGGGGTTGTCAACTGTAGGGTCTGTCAAAGCCCATTGAGACATACTGTATGTGATTTTGGGCTATATAAGAAATAAATGTTGTTGTTGTTGTTTATGACAATTGATCATGGCCATGCCCCACGGTAGCGTGCTAGTATGCTATGAAATAAACTAATTTATCAATGATTCCTTCAGTCTTTCTTTTTCTCATCTCTCATCTTTTTATAATTTCAACCATTTCACGAAATTAACTAATTTAACAATAATTCCACTCTTTCCCTTCAACCTTTCTTCCTTTCATCTCTTAACACTTTCTTTTACTGCTTTCCAAGCCAAAAGTCATCTAGTGTTTAAACACAAAGGGCGACCCCAAATATTTTATTCAATTTCTTACACGGGTAATTAGATACTGTGCAATATAAAATGCCATACTGACATACTGGTTTGTGAATAAGTGAGTTGTGTTTGGTATCTATACACACCACACTGTACTGTCTCATTCCTAAACAGCCAGCAGGTCATGCTTTTCCCAGATGCGTCACTTCACACCTGGACCCTGCGGCCCCCATGAAACAGACAACCACAAGACACAAGATTAAAGAACGGCTCTTGAATCTGGACGAGCCTTGTGCAGACAGTCACCCCAACTCCTCATGAGGTCGTGAAAAGTTTAAGAATCAAAATCAGATGCATGGGGTGTGGCTTTCATACTCCGTTACATAAATACATGTTTAAACTGTGCCACAACTCCCCGTCTGGTCACTATAAAAAGGTGACCGGGACAGGAGACCCGCGGTGCCAACAGGAGCCAAGAAACCCACAGCCACTCATCTCTCCGTACGCAGGAATGTCCCTCTTCTTTCCACATCACTGGATTAACTGCCTAATGACACCCATTTACATATTAATTACATGGCAGCCCGTTTCGCTTTAATGGAGCGCAGGCCAATTGCCCCGTGGCCGGGCAGGAAAGATCTCCTGCAGGGTGACCTTCAGTCAGGCTGACCTTTAACCCTGCTGAAAATACCCAGGCAAAAGACACAGCGCATCTTCTGTGTTTGATGATCAACTGATGATCAAAAAGTAGTCTATGAATAATTGAGCCTAGCCTCAATATCTAATGCAAATTACGTTTTTTTGGGACCATTAAAAAAGGTCACCACCGCTAATTACTGAAAATGACTATGTTAAAACGAGACCCCTACTCTTGCAAAGAAAGCAGCAGCAATGGGCGGTGCAGTGACTGCACGCAGTGAGAACAAACCAGCGCCTTAACATATCGTTAACAACCCTCGCTACAGTACGGTAAGCGTGCGGCTGCTAATGAAGGCGCTGTCACCCGGATCAGGGAATGCTAACGCCACCGCCCTCCGGACGGAGCCACACTTACGGGGGAAGCTGGTGGGTCACATTACGAGGCAAATTTTAATTACCTGCCTGGCTCAGGTATACAACAGGACTATGCATCTTGAACCCATGTATTATTGTTCTCACACTTATTAATTTGAAGTGAATTCAAGATATATTATGTATAGTATTAATGCATACGGAACTGTGCATTTTACATTACTGTATAGGTGTAGCGGCAGTTACAGTAAATAATTAAAGTGGCAGTTAATAATATAAGCTTTGATTTTGTTATATGAAAAAATGTCTGGTGAGGCTCAGATATACAAAACATACAACCAAATAGACACATCCTAGGTGTGATGTATGGAAATAAATATATTTGTACTTGTTTAAATAAGCTGTAACAAAGCTTATCCTCATTTGGTTGTAAAAACACTAATCTATAGCAACATCACATTCGAACTCGAGAACATTCAGTAAAACAATTATAGATTTAAATAACAGCATATTAGAACATGATTACTAACCAATTAATTAACAAAGGCACATATATTTAATGTCATTCTTGTGGCAATTAGTATGACAGTGTGGGTTCTCCTAGTTTTAATTTAAATTGTGTGATTAAAACGAAAGATCAAAGTATAATGCCAAGCCATAGATGAATAATGAGGAACAATATTGATTTAATTGTAAGATGAATAATTATTAGTTGTGATCTAAAAGCATCATGGCCTAATTAATGTTGTTGCACAAATTGGGAACTAACCAAATTAAAACGATTTCACAGATTAAACCCAACCGTTTAATCAGATTTCTATGTTGTACATAAATATATGTCACTGTGCAGTTAACATCTAATGACCATGGGCAATGAGGGAAAAAAAAGTCATATTTAATAATTCACTTCATTACAAAATCTGATCATAAAATGAACATTAATATGATTAAGTGATATAGGGATGGCTTAGTTTTACTGACACATTGTTTTTTTTTGTCACATTGAACTTGTAAGGATCTCAAAGTGGTTTATATGTCCATGCATGCCAACTAAGCGTGTCATAGATTTTCAATTCATGTTGCTGTTTGACGAGCATGCTTTTTATTAACTATGTTTTTCAGACACTGATGCACTGACTCACTAAGTCAGCCTTCAGCAGAACTAATGTAGAATAAATACTTTGATCATACTTGTTTGTATATACACAGTTAGACTTTGCAACTGATAATTAGTTCTTGTTTGTTCAATAACAGCCATTTATTGCTATTAAAAATGATGATTAAAAAAAATAAAATTTGACAAAAGGCTTCTCAAAAAACAAAAGCAGTGAGCCACATGTTACAGTAATCTTATCACTGTCTATTATGAAACATGAAATTTGCTAACTGCCCTAGATTTTAGGAGAGCTTTATGGCCCCAGAACTGCTGAAAGGTCTCTACATGGGCAGTCATTTTATCACAACTTGGCTTTAAAGCCTCACCGTTCATCTCATGGGGATAAAAGCACTCTATTGTTTTTTTTACATTTCTTAATCTCCTGGATTACAGAGAGATTAAGGCCTTTTTATGTCATGCTTTGTAAAGTCACTCTGCGTTGCATTTCTTGGAGAAACCACTGGATGCACATGGAGAACGTGGCTGGACTACATGTTGTCCGGTTTTAACCATAAAAAACTTCTTTACAGCGTCAAATGGAAGTCAATTATACACGTACCTGCAAAAACGAATAAATAGTATTAAATATAATAACTAGCAGTTATATAATATAATAAATAGCGGTTAAGGAAGTGGCCCCGTAATTAGAAGGTTGCTGGTTCGAATCCCGATCTGCCAATGTGCTACTGAGGTGCTAATGATCAAAGCACCATCCCCACACACTGCTCCCCGGGCACCTGTCATGGCTGCACACTGCTCACTCAGGGTGATGACTTAAATGCAAGGGACAAATTTCACTGTGTGCACCGTCTTCTGTGCTGCTGATTATCACAATGACAATTAAAATAATTAAAAGCTATTTTTTATGACAATAATAAAATAATTAAAAACTCAAACTATAGTTTCATGCTCAACACAGATAAGACTGAAGTGTTAATGATCGGTCCCAAAGGGGCGAGATGTGGATTGACAGAATATAGATTGGAGTGTGCTGATCTGTAATGAATTTGGGTGTGACATTTGATGCTGTCATTTGATTGTCACATTCCAAATATTTCCAGGACGACGTACGCCCACCTAAGAAGCACTGCTAGAGTTAGGAAGTTTCTCTCCATCTCGGATGCAGGGAAATTAGTTCACACATTCATAACACCTCCTTTTTTTTTTTTTTTTTAGACCGGGTTACAACAATTCTCTGTTTTCTGGTTGCTCTGCTGCTTCGTTGAATAAACTTCAGCTCGTCCAAAACTCTGCAGCCAGGGTTCTTACACGCACTAGAAGGTATGATCACATTACGCCTGTATGGTCTTCTTTGCATTGGCTTCAGGTTAAGTTCAGGTTAAGTCAGTTACTGTCATTTGTTGCTCACTCATCACTAACTCGCCCTGCTGTTTTTTTCTATCCTTCACCATCCATCCATTATACACACGTGGACTGCAATAAACTTCATATGCCATCATTTTTTGGATGCATTTCATTTTAGTCCAGCGCTGACCAGAGGAGGATTGGTTCCCCTCGCTGAGTCTTGGTTCCTTCTCCAGGTTTTCTTCCTGTTCGAGTCAGTTTTTTACTTGCCACTGTTGCCTCTGGCTTGCTCGCCTGGGGCTTTGATCACTGTTTTATTTGTTAGGCGTTCTGTGACAATGTACATTGAAAAAAGCCGCATATAAATAACGATTGATTGATTGGTTCATAGATCACACTAATCCTTTTCAAAAGCCTTGAAGAGCCCTTGAGCAGTCAGAAACATAACGGCTTGTTATGATGCTTCCTCAGAAACCAGCGCACCTCAAGCCTGAACAGAAAATAATTGGGCGATGTGGACCTCACTAAGCCCCTCCACACAGGCATGCTGGGAAGAAGAACCTGGCGGCGGAGGACAGCGTGGTAACAGGAAGGCCGCACAGCATTGTTTAGGGAACCTGCCCATGTGACGGACACCTGAACGCGCGTTCACCATCCAATTACAGACCCTGCAGCCAGACAGAATGTCTAGTCATCCAAAAACCAGCATAATTGACAAAATGCAGGGGTTAACAGGGCACAGTGGGCGTGGCAGAGGAAGCAGGGGGGGTGGGGTGGGCTTCATACAATCTCGTCTGCTTCTTATTTCACAAACTGAACAGGAACCGGGAGATGCAGCAGAGGCGCTTTACTGTTTACATCTGGTCCATCACTTGACAGGTCAGAGCAATGAGAGGAGGCGGGTTGGGAATTTGGAGGCGAGAGGCCGTGTCCGCAGGGACTGGAGAGTTTAGCGGTGCAACTATCGCATATGAAAGCTGTGTGTGTGTATATGAGCACGTTTTACTCATGCCAATGCTGGGAGCATCTACGAGTATCGAGATGACTCTAGCACGGTGTCAAAAATAGTAATGTGGGTTTTGTCGTTTCAGCTGACACCCGGCTGCCATTCAGACATTATTCTGTCATAAACGTGCAGGAAAAAGAAGCTAAGCCCTTCAGTAAATGGTGGCGTGGTACACTACAGCTAAAAGCCCATTTATGCTTCTTTAGAAATGGCACCTAAAAGAGAAAGCTGAAAAATAGAAATAGAAAATGCAATAGTATTTCACCGAAAGTCATTCTGTGAGACGTAGCTTTATTTCCAGAGCAGAACGTGTAAATTCCCCTGTCCGTCCCCCACCGTTCTGCTTTGGTATGCAGAGCCAGTGGAGCTTTAACACTGCTTCAAATTGACATCTGCAGGAGCTTGAAGTCAATAATCTCTTTGTGTTTAGCCTGAAGGTACGTATTATTCTTGGGGCAATGGAAAGCAGCCTTTTTAGAAATGGCTTTTCCATCTGGTTGCAAATTGAATACCAACATTTATATCACACACACACACACACACACACACATGCACAACACACACAAAAAAGAGCCTAATGGACTCAATAATATATATAACTAAACTTTAGTACAACTGAAAGTGAAGACCATGATTCCTCATCACTGGGATCCACCCAGGTTGAGACCTTCATCTGGCAGCATCAACATCTCTTTTAGCAACAGCCAAGTTCTCCAAGGTGGCCAGGACCAAGTTTGCTTTGAACATTTAAAAATGCATTTAATTTAACCGTACAGTCTGACCAATGCTGTTTTCCCATTCAACTTTTACTCCTCTCAAAATTCAGTGCTAAATGACTGGAAATTGGAGATTCTGGGAGTTAAAGCATTTTAAAAACAGGATTTAATAACTAACCATTAAACATACCATGTAACGTAATATAATAATGTGAATTTTCCCTGTAAATGTAGAATTTTTTTTCCATTCTGGCAACACCTGATTTGGTTTTAATGAGACAGCATTTATCCTGCCATGAACCCAACACTGTCACTCTCACTTTCTGGGTTTTATCAGCATTGGCCAGATATTTATTTTCTGCTCTACAGAAAGAGGCTAAAATGCATACATACGGTGGTCAGAAGTGATCTATAATTTAAAGCTCTCAGGGTGGTCGCTGTTTACGAAAACCACAGCTCGGGAGAGAAAACACATTTAGGATCGCCTTTCCTAAACTCGACCGAAAAAAGCCAGATGAAAAATGAATAAGACAGTGCAGGCAAATCAGCTCTCACAACACATTTCTCTTCCTGTGCTGAGCAAGGCTCTCTGAGGACACGATTAGATGCCAAACTGGTGAATTAGTTGGAGTGCCAGACTGCATTTCACACCTGAACCATTGCGCTACTGGTAACACTGGGGCCATTTCAAATCATCCGACTGATGAAAGAGGCCAAAGAAGTAGCATTACTCACACGTATGGTTTAGGTTCATGGCGTTTAGCAGATGCTCTTGTGCAGAGCAATGCATAATTCAGCATTCACGTAAACAGATTAAATAAACAAACAAACAGATAAAAAAAATAGTAACTCTAAATTGCTGAGGCTTAAAGGCTTTCAGTGTCATATAAGGAAGTAAATTAGTGGTTACAGATTATCAGGAGTTTGATTAATGTCTCAGAAATTATTTTTAGACCCCTAAAGCATCTTTGATTGCAACATTTTTTTTGTCAAGCCTCATTTATTGTAGGTATTGCAATCTTACACACATAGACACACACATCAGAACAGCGACAACCATTGACAGGAATCTGCGGGTCTGATGGCACCCACTCACTCGTAAGGCTCCAAGGTTCTGCGGCCCCACAGCAGGGCTCTCTCAAACTGGCCCAAGCTGATGCAGGCATCCAGGGCCAGGTCCAGAAGTCTGAGCAGGTAGACGTTCCTGTCTGGGACAGCGCCTCCATGTCTGCCGACAAGAGCCTGGCACTCAGTCAAGATCTGATCCCACTCTGTTATTAAGAGCAGTTAAGGACGCATGTTTAAAAAAAAAAAAAACAGTAGGGAGTTATTAGGGGGAGAAATGTTATATAAATGGTTTCTTAGTGAACTATGCCCTGGGGTGAACAACAACAATACACTAGGTGAGGCAGACACACACAGAGAAAGACGCATTAAAACTGTCTCAGCAGTCAAAATCCTCCCCGGCTATTCCAGGGTCCTTGCCAGCAGCCAGTATGACTTCGTAAGAAATGAAAGAAACACCGAAACGACACGCTGGTTTACGGATACTCTGCTCCAACTGAAGACTCTCCAGCCGTGGGACGGCGTCCTTTAGGCTGATCCATGCTTCTTCGTCCCCAGCCAGCATATCTGCATCCTGTACAGAAAGAGAGAATCCCATTAGATTCTCAGGTTTAAGTGTCTTGCTCAAGGACAGTAAGTGGGAATCAGGGTAGAAAGTGTGTCCTGTGTAAACCTGTGTCTTCTGGTTCACAGGCGAGTGTGTTACCCACCAGGCTCCTACCATCCTGTCAGTCAACAATATTTTCCTGGTATTATAAGAAAGAAAAACCTTGCTGATCTCAGTCCCACAGCTAATCAACCAAAATCTTGCCCCCTACACACACACACACACACACACACACACACACACACATCTATATATATAATCATTAGGCCAATATACCGCTTTGTGAACCTCTACTGATTATGTTGTAACAAAATGGGAGAAATATTCAATGAACTTTGTTAACCGATTCCATAAGTTTGTCTTCACACACAGTGCTGATATTATGTGCAAGTGGAGTGGAAAAGCAATCAGTTACGGAGCGCTGACAGAGAAAGACATCACGAGAATGAAACACCTCTTTCACTCCCAAACAGCACCGGCATCCCATAGATCAAGTCCCAAGCTCGCCCTGGCAACCGTTCAGGCCGAGAGCAAAGCAGCAAAAGTTAATCATTCCCAAACGAGCCTGGATAAATCACAAACAGAACGTGGAAAGGAAAATGGCGGAATGCCTCCATAAAGAGTCTTCTAATGAAGCACGAGAACCCATGATCTCCATTCGGCTCCCTGGACGTTCTTCTGGCAATGGCTCATATCAGCCCAGTATGATTTATAACGAATATTAAAGACTTGTGTTGGACATTTCACAGATACGTGTAAGAATGGTCAACCCAGAGCTTCCAAAGCGGCTCCAGCGGCTCAGAGGGAATCATCATCTCAGTAATGGTGCTAGAAGGTGGAACAAACAAAATGTTTGCCAGGTTTTAAAATTAGATTAGATTAGATTCAACTTTATTGTCATTACACATGTACAAGTACAGGGCAACGAAATGTAGTTTAGGTCTAATCAATCATCAATACATTTTCTGATGGTTTTATTTAGTTGGCTGATGATTGTTGTTAGAGAGGGTGCTGGAGGGGTGTAACTCTCCCCAAAAAACTACAGCATTGAACCTTGTAAGGAGCACTTTGACAATGTAGGTTTTTTGGTGGTCAGAATGAGATGACCTTGGGTGTAAAGTGTGTTAATAAAATGGTTGAAGGCTCTTATTCCCGATTCCCAGGCTTTGCTCCTCTACTTGAAGGATGAGCACCATTGTTTCAAAAGATGTTCCATCATTTAGTGCTTTTATGTTTGTGGTGGACATGCTCATCACTCCAAAATATTCTCTAGGGGTTCGGATCTGGTCATACTTGTATGGACAGGGGCATTCTATAACTGCGTAGGATAAAGGTGATCACTCACAGTCACTTTCTGTGACCCTTTCCTTTAAGGTGACCCAGCCATCAACAGGCTTCTTCAGCATTTCTTTCTATATTTGACCTGAACTTTCATTTATGAATGTGTAAGGCTGCAGCCTATGACAGCAGAGAGAAGCAGAATGGAACGGAAGAGCGGTGCACACAGATCTCCACCGGAGTAAAACTGACACAGATTACAGATGACAATTTTCCATCCGGTGGCGACTCAAAAGAGACAGAAATAGTGATTACATTTTCTCAAGCGCTTTTGGTGGCACTCCTGTCAAGATTTAAAACTGATGACTTACCAAGCATTTATTTTGGTGTTATTCACATGTGCATGCCTACACCAGGAACACATCACCACAATGGACAACTAAAAATGCAGCAAGCCGCTGAAAGGCGCATTAAAAACCTGCCTCATGGCACGCCCTTTATCTAAGCGCAATAGTAAGACCATTTCCCACATGCATAAGACAGCAGAGGACAAAAACTATGCTGTTATGTGTCTTGCTGTAATGTAACATGAACTCTGAGAGATAACTGCATTCTGAAATGCTCCACACAGAATAAATCAGTGCACTAAGCCACCGTTGTATCCAGCCATAGAGAGACTGGGTCTCGCTCTGCTTTTATACACGAGGAGAAGCCATAAATCACCACACACACACACACACACACACTACGTCCCGTTACATCCATTAATAAACAAGGCAGGGCGGCGGTGGAGAGAGTGTGCCATCTGGTTCTGGCAAGACTGACACCTGCTGGTCAACAGGAACACTGCCTGCTCCTGAGCAGGGTGAGAATGGGACAAGATCCTCCCTGACAGACCTTCTGAATTTAAATGGTGTTTCAGTGTATGGCATCACATACCCCATATCTGATGGAATAATCAGACTGGAATATACAGGACAGAGTTGTGAGAGAAAAAGCTAAATCTTCCTAACCTGATATTTCATGATGCATCAGACAGGCTTTTCTTATTCTACGAATTAAATATACAGAAAAACGACATGAATATTGAAACTGTACACCTCATAGACCACTTGTTTATCCCTGTTTACTGTTTTTAAGTAGCATAATCTAAAATGCTTTTTACATTATTTTTTAAATTGAGTTACATGTAGATGTTTCAATTGCATTTCCATATTTTTCCATACCGAATCCTTTGCAGAAGAAGAAATATTAAATATATATACAAAAAGTTTACAGTCACACAGTGGCTCTGTGTATTTCAATAAATAAATGCATGAATGCTATAAAAAGAAAATGGATTTGCAAGCCATGAAAACAAAAACAAAGGGTGTATTAGGTTATCTTTGTTTTGTAAAAAAAAAAAAAAAAAAAAAAAAAAAGTCGCTGTCGTTTTTTTCTTATGAGACCCTGGAATTCTAACAAGGGTTTCAACAGCGAGCTGAAGAACAACTCATAAAATATTAAAGAATCTGAGTTTGACACAACCACTGCTAGCCCTGCTTTATTCTACACAAAGCCCTTCAGGTATTGTACTTCCTGCGCATTGGTGTGTGGAGACATGACACTCCTACATGTGACTGTTTTCCTCTTTCTCTGCGTGGCAGAAAAAGACGAGGTGCTTATTGTGGCCCATCTGTCAACGCGCTCCAGCCTCCCGCTTGCCTTCTTTCACTGCCTGCCAAAGCCCATCAAACGACAGGCGCTTAACGAAAAAAGATAAAACGGTATCGAGCGCTCTAATTAACATGGTGTACATTATTCATACTCTTAAAAACCAATGAAAGGCACAACCAAGGCCAGGTCGCAGCTTCCCTGTACAAAGTGTGTGAAAAATTACAGGTTCGCTTTAAATTTCATCCCGACTTGTTTGAAATGCAGCGTTGATCTGTGTGTCCATGAAACAGCCCTGAAGCATGAAATTATCCCACTGATTGGACCTCATGCACAAGGAAGAGTAACGTTTCTGTGAGCGGCATGCTGTTAAACCAGCAGAAAAAAAGGTTTAATTATAGGACAGGCAACACAAACTAATGCATTAATTATGGCTGTCAACAGGCTTGCGGTGACTATTTTGTGGTAATCAAATAATGAACTAATGAATGGTTTTGTTGGAAATGAAGGAACTGTAATTCTAAAAGACAGTTCAGGCTCTAAAGATTAAATGGAAAGAGGAAAAAAAGTGGATCTAGGATCTACATTAAACTTCAGTGGACTACCCAGCGGGAATGTAGCTGTGTCTTGGTTTTGATGTGGCTCAGCGACAGAATTCCGGACACCCCCATTCAGCTGGACGGGCTTACTTGTCGACAGGAATGCAGAGCCGTGCGGTAAGGCCCTCAGCATCGGCCTGTGTGTTTACATCAGCGCGGAATGGTGCAAGAACTCAGTGCTAGTCTCTAGCTATTGTTCATCGCTGGTGGAGTTTGTGACTGTGAGACGCAGGCCTTTTAATCTACCATGGGAATTCACCTTAGTTTTCATTATCGAAGTGCACATTCCATCCAGCGCTAATGCGAAGGAGGTGCTCTGTGTACTGCACGGAGCTATTAGCGATCTGCAGAATGCACACCATGACTTGACTGCTGATTTCAACCATGCTCAAGTCAGTTCTCCCCCCAAATTCCATCAACACGTGGACTTTCCGACAAAAGGGGGAAAATGCTCTGGATCTCGTTTACACAAACATTTCCGGCGCATACTGGGCAGGGCCCCGCCCCTATCTCGGCCAATCAGACCGCATTACTGTGGTTACTACCACCCTTGAAGGGTTACACGACATCAGTCATCAGCTACATCAGCAAAAGCACCAATGACGTTTCAGTCTTCAAGTCCATCACCATATGATCCAACAAGAAGCTCTGGATGACTGCAGAGGTACGGAACCAGCTCAAAGCTTGAGATTCAGAAAGACTCATTAAAGCAGCAAAGCGTGCACATTGGGCGGAAAAGCCACAGCCACTTCCAGGACAGCAGTGACACATTGAGCATGTGGCAGGGTATCCAGGCCGTCCCAAACTACAGGACTAAAACCACTCCCTTACAGATGTGCTGAATGACTTCTATGCAAAATTGGACACACAGAACAACATGAATGTGACCCTCCTCCCAGTGAACAGACGTTGTGTTTAACCACGGCGGACGTGAGGAAAACTCTTCACAGTTAACTCATGAAGGTCTGCTGGACCAGACAACATCCCTGGAAGATGCTCCAAGAATGTGCAGACCTGCTGGCAGATGTTCTCACAAACATCTTCAACATCTCACTGAGCACTGCCCTTGTTCAAACGTGTCTCAAGCCCACCACCATCGTGCCTGTGCCAAAGAAGTCTACAGTGTCGTATCTCAACGACTACCATCCAATTGCACTTACACCCATCATGATGAAGTGCTTCAAGGGGCTGGTCATGAAACATATGAAAACCCTGCTGCCCTCCACCCTGGACGCACTGCAATTTGCCTGTCCAAACCTCGCCACCATCCTGCATCTGACCCTCACCCACATGGACAATAAAGACACATATGTATGATACGAATGCTGTTCATAGACTTCATTTCAGCATTCAACACCAACATTCCCCAGCACCTGGTTGAGAAACTGAGCCTGCTGGGCCTTAACATCTCCCTGTGCACCTGGATATTGGACTTCCTGTTAAACCTCTGTTATATTGAGTAATTTTATCTATTATTGTTCCATTTTGCACAGCAGTATTTGCACAATTTTACTTTTACTATAAATATCTAAAGGTCGTAGGAGTTCACAGGTTGTGAAATTGTAGACTGATACAGATGTTAAAATAAATAACATTGCCAGTGCATACTGTACAGATGCATATTTATCCCTTAAGACCCTGCAGTGACATAGGTGTCACAAAGGTGACACTTTCTGGTGCAGTCATGTGATATTGGTATTCCCATGACATCATTTCAAAAAATCTCTGTGTCCCAAAAAGGTCAAAGGTGACTGCTGAGTGGTACTAATTCTTTCCACCCAGCTAAACATTCTCATTCAACCTGTTTTGACTAAATATATAAATTAATAGACACATCAAGCCTTTAACCTTAAAAAGGGCACAGAAAACCCAATTGTTGAGAAATGGTGATGAGCCTTCCAGTTCATTTTGCAATGTCCACAATGATTCCACCAAAAAGTTCAAAATGGGACTGGACTTTAGGGGTTAAATTAGGTTGAACAAGTCAATATCTTGGCACTTTACACCCGGTTGGTCATGGTGTAATATATACACAGCGAGAGGAAGTGGCTCTGAATCCTCTCAGAGGGGAACAGCTTAAGTGCTGCGAATGTGATATTTTTCTTCAACCAGCGTGAACCCGCGGTGCTCTAATGAGCGACCCCGCCAGGCCTGACAACGGAGGTGAAATTGTGGCCACGAGGCCCACAGCCTGCAGGGAGCAGCACCTGAGCTTCAGCTGTGCCAGGGCTAATGGAGGCTTCTCACAAATTCACTCTCCACCAGCAGCAGCAGCAGGACACCAGCCCAAAAGCAGCTTCCGCCCAGGTGTACAACAGCAGTCAGCCAACATCACTTCTCACCGTGGCAATGAAGGTACAGGATGGTATACGCGACCTGATTTCTTATTATGGCCATTTCAGGGTCAAAGGTGACTGCTCGGCGCAGTTGACACACTTCCTACACACCAAACTGCATTCATGCTTCATCACGTCATGCTATCTTGGATTTATCGTGTTTCCTGGAAAAGGCTGGCGGCCCTCCCCTTTTCCCCCAGCTTAACTGCTGCCTGTCATGGAGACGGAGCACATCCTGAGCCTGTAAAACCTTCCCATAAACCCCTGGCCTTGCCCTCCTCTCTTTGTGTAAGAGGATTCTTTCTTGCCTTTGCCCTCTTCACCTGGTGTAAACAGGTGTCGAGAGCCAGAGCCACCCAGACTGTCATTCACACAGCTGAACAGCCATGAGTCATGGGCTTGTTATCATCGGCGTGCCGATTATCTTCACCCTCCTCACGCCCTTCGCCGCGCAGGTCCCTGCGCATCTCTCTTCTAATTATCCCTGTGTCATGATGTGTCTGTGAACAGACTCGGCTGCAGCTGAGGAACGTACAATGCAGGTCGTTGTGCTGGAGGATGAGGTTGCGGTGCAGTGATACCATCCACAGGTATCCAGTGAACCCCAAACTGGGTTTCCATGTATCAGGCGAATGCATAAAAATTTACTTCGGAGTCTAGCGCTTGTACCATGTAGTACCCCCCTGGAGCTACATAGGGTTAAGTGTCTTGCTCAGGGAAACAATGGTAATAAGTGGGATTTGAACCTGGGTCTTCTGGTTCATAAGCGAGTGTGTACCCACTAGGCTACACTAGGCTGTAGTTGTCAGGTCGGATAATTTCGGGCTCGGGCCGGGTCAGTTCTAACTTTCAGGCCCAATTACAGCTCTAACTGCTCAATGCACATATACAGGGAGTGCAGAATTATTAGGCAAATGAGTATTTTGTCCACATCATCCTCTTCATGCATGTTGTCTTACTCCAAGCTGTATAGGCTTGAAAGCCTACTACCAATTAAGCATATTAGGTGATGTGCATCTCTGTAATGACATCAACACCCTATATCAGGTGTGCATAATTATTAGGCAACTTCCTTTCCTTTGGCAAAATGGGTCAAAAGAAGGACTTGACAGGCTCAGAAAAGTCAAAAATAGTGAGATATCTTGCAGAGGGATGCTCTGCAAAAATTGCAAAGCTTATGAAGCGTGATCATCGAACAATCAAGCGTTTCATTCAAAATAGTCAACAGGGTCGCAAGAAGCGTGTGGAAAAACCAAGGCGCAAAATAACTGCCCATGAACTGAGAAAAGTCAAGCGTGCAGCTGCCAAGATGCCACTTGCCACCAGTTTGGCCATATTTCAGAGCTGCAACATCACTGGAGTGCCCAAAAGCACAATACTCAGAGACATGGCCAAGGTAAGAAAGGCTGAAAGACGACCACCACTGAACAAGACACACAAGCTGAAACGTCAAGACTGGGCCAAGAAACATCTCAAGACTGATTTTTCTACGGTTTTATGGACTGATGAAATGAGAGTGAGTCTCGATGGGCCAGATGGATGGGCCCGTGGCTGGATTGGTAAAGGGCAGAGAGCTCCAGTCCGACTCAGACGCCAGCAAGGTGGAGGTGGAGTACTGGTTTGGGCTGGTATCATCAAAGGTGAGCTTGTGGGGCCTTTTCGGGTTGAGGATGGAGTCAAGCTCAACTCCCAGTCCTACTGCCAGTTTCTGGAAGACACCTTCTTCAAGCAGTGGTCTGCATCCTTCAAGAAAAACATGATTTTCATGCAGGACAATGCTCCATCACACACGTCCAAGTACTCCACAGCGTGGCTGGCAAGAAAGGGTATAAAAGAAGAAAAACTAATGACATGGCCTCCTTGTTCACCTGATCTGAACCCCATTGAGAACCCCATTGTGGTCCATCATCAAATGTGAGATTTACAAGGAGGGAAAACAGTACACCTCTCTGAACAGTGTCTGGGAGGCTATGGTTGCTGCTGCACGCAATGTTGATGGTGAACAGATCAAAACACTGACAGAATCCATGGATGGCAGGCTTTTGAGTGTCTTTGCAAAGAAAGGGTGCTATATTGGTCGCTGATTTGTTTTTGTTTTGTTTTTGAATGTCAGAAATGTATATTTGTGAATGTGGAGATGTTATATTGGTTTCACTGGTAAAAATAAATAATTGAAATGGGTATATATTTGTTTTTTGTTAAGTTGCCTAATAATTATGCACAGTAATAGTCACCTGAACACACAGATATCCCCCTAAAATAGCTAAAAATAAAAACAAACTAAAAACTTCTTCCAAAAACATTCAGCTTTGATAACATAGTTGTTGTTCAATAATAAAATTATTCCTCAAAAATACAACTTGCCTAATAATTCTGCACTCCCTGTATTTTTCACTTCTGTGGCATCAGATGCAAGAAGTGCATTTTTAAGTTTGGCTCAAAAACATGAAAACAATTTCTTTCATTTATTTGTTTGTTTATTTCTGTATTTATTTATTCGTTTGTACAATTAATACATTTCTTTATTTGGTGTGTGTGTGCATTTGTGTGCATGTATGGTGTTCTGGCTTTTCTTGGTATTCCAAAAATATATTTTTTTTCCTGTGTTTGATCTTTCTCCCCCTGTAGTATCGAAAAGTATAGTATCAAGTATAAATTAAGAGTGATGGGTTAAATGCAGAGGACACATTATGTTGTGTGCACTGTATGTTGTGCTGTAGTGTTTCACAATGACAATCACTTCACTTTCCCTTTTTACTTCACTTACATGCATCTTAACACATAATAATACACAACAGCTTTTTCTATACAGTGCGATTTTGCCACTGTTGGAAGGTATTTTAAAACTAATTTTTCTATTTGACTGTGAGGACACTGTTGAGGAGATGATCGACATGATGAAGAAAAAAAGGCAAGGGCCTATGTCTAAAGCAGCAGGAGGCTGAATCACGCTCCCCGCAGCTGAGCTCCCTTTCATTTGGTGATTCGATGACTGATCTCCAACTGCCTCCCCACACCTGCCATTTTATTGATCAGTCCCTGGCATCGTCTCATCCGCTGCCATCTAGAAACCCGAGGAAGCGTTGCACTTTTCACATCTCAGGGCTCAGGGCATCCCACAGATTGCCCTGAATGCTCGAAGGGAAACATTTAAATGGAGGTCCCTGCACACAGACTCACACCTCTGCCCGTCTCACGAGCAATGAGAGATACAGACACAGAAGACTTGCCCCCCCGCTCTTCACGGGGAGCTGGAGGAGGGTAGAACCGACTCAACTTCTTTGTCTTTCGTGCACATGGATCAGTGCAGTGACTCGAAGAGAGGTCACTTCCAGCAGCTGTGTAGGCGTTGTGCCTGTGAGCGATGCAACAAAGTTTTTGAGAATTGCACCTCTAGGGCGTGGTTAAAAATGCAAGATGTTTTGGGACATGGGTAACATTGTAATGCCAGTCAGGCTGCTCAAGGAGCTCAACCAGAATTGTATTCCTCATTTTGCTTTCACATCAAATTCTCTTCAGTGAGGAGACATTTTTCGCCAGGATTTGCAACATGACATGGTCATGGATAGTCATAGAGCAGCTAAAAGACAGATGCAACTGACTCCAAACAGCTCAATGAAAGTGTTCTCAAAAATATCAAAAACTCTCCAGGGCCCGTTTTTTGAGTGATCATCAAGTTAAAAGCTTCCCGAGGCATCGATCAGACCAGCGGAAGAACACCAGACAGCAGTGAGACACGTTTTGTCAGGTACAAATTTTGTTTTGATGTATTAATTTGATTGTGGGTCATCTAGCGAAACATAAGAGTCCAATCCAGGTTTTCAATTTTATAACGGTTCTGACAAAATAATGCTATTTCTAACAGCATTCACGAGGCAGCAGTCATGCTGGGGCTACGTTGCCGTGGCGATGATGAGAGATGATGGGTGGTTCATAGCACAGGATGTGCGGGACAGGACACGCCGGACTGACAGACTGACAGATGGGAGCACGGGACACAAGCAGCAGATGAGGGAGAGCGAGGGAGAGAGGGAGGGAAAAGTGTGATGGATGGAGACAGAGCCACAGGACAATGAGGCAGAAATTTTGACGGGAGGGCGGGGTGATAAAGGATGAGCGATTGTGCCGATGGAGGGGCGTGATGAGGGATAACACATGAAAAGACAGTGAAGAGAAAGAGTGTGAGTGCACAGAAGTTGTTGTATAAATGTGTGTGCATGTGGGGGTGTCTGCGTTTAATTAACCATTTGCGTATCTGTGTGTGTGTGAAGGATGAGTGCCATTGCACATGCCAGTTTAAAGAACTGTATGCATGTGATTGTGATGTGTATTTTATGAAATTATGTACGTAAATGGGTACAAGTATTACGTGTGTTTTTGTCCTCTACTGAAGAACACACGTCATCAAAAAGAAAAGAACACAAGGTTGGGCTTAGTTTTCAGAAAAATCTGTACGACAGTAATAACACATAAGTGATATTGTATCACTTATGCTTACACAGGCACTCACCTGTTCAGCTGTGCTGCAGTGCTGACACACACACAGGAAGTGGTACTGCTCCTGCAGCCTCCTGCACCGCTCAGCCCGGGGGAAAAGGGCATCTGTGTAGCTGATGGTCAGCTGAGGGTCCAGGGATTCAAAGAGGAAAGAAATCAAAAGTTACGGATCCACACACACAGTATAACAAACAAACCAAACCCTGGACCCATGCTTCAGGAATATAGTAGGTATTATTTGCGTCAATTTTGGATGAATGCACATCATTGTCGGTCCATGTGTTGTCAATTAATTATTTGTAGGGCTTTCTGATAGTCACACAACTAAATACACAAAAATCAAACCATAACTGTAATGACCACTAATAAGAATAATTCATACTCATAATTACTTCTTAATTTATTGTTCATAACGTAGGCTGTGGTTGCCTAGGAACATCAAAATCAACATAAAATCTTTTGGTGCATGAATGCATAATTGTGATTCACAATGAAAGTGATTTCCAGTCAGGTTATGGGGGTTGAGGGAGGTTATGATGTACTTTAACACAACCAATCAAAAGAAACCTTTTTGAGAACTGAAGCTGAAATACAAGACTTCATATAAACTTTTTTTTATAAAAATGGATTATAAAACTTTACAAAAGTATAAAATTTTGTTCTGTACCTCCCACAGAAACACACAATGGACAATGGTGTCTGTGTAAAGTACAGTCTGATTTCTGTGTGTGTGTGTTGTTAAGCGTGGGTGGATGAGTGCTCCTCCAGCAATGCTATTCACCTGCAGCTCCTTTTCATTACCTTCTGCATATGGAATGTGTGCTTTCCTGCACCCTCATCCCCAGGCTGTCACTGGGAAATTAGGCAGAGCAGATGGCAGGCTTTACGCTCTTCAGGTTAAATAAACAGCACATGAGCAGAACGGGGTGTTTCCTGAGAAGTCTGATCAGCTGAATCCCCAGAAATATTGGAAAAGCGTCTGTTTCACACGGTCTTCCTGCAGGCAGCCCACGCGCTTATCAACCTGAACGTTTATCGGATCCATCTGAGCATGAGTGGATTTTTTTTAACAAAGCAAAAAAATTACCTGAGATCTATACCAAAGAAAAGAAAATTTACTCCAGCACAAGGATGGATCATATATCATTCCATATCTACTGCAGGCCGTATTCTCAGATTCACAATGGATCTTGATAGCCTGTCCACAACTATTAATGATTTAATGATATAATGTGGATCCTCGGCACGTGTCATTTAGCATAAACGCAGCGTGGTAGTAGCCTAGTGGTTAACACACTCGCCTATAAACCAGAAGACCCAGGTTCAAATCCCACTTACTACCATTGTGTTCCTGAGCAAGACACTTAACCCTAAGTTGCTCCAGGGTGACTCTGAACCCTGTAACTACTGATTGTAAGTCGCTCTGGATAAGGGCGTCAGATAAATGCTGTAAATATAAATGTAAATCTAGACACTAGTCTGCATTTGTCCAAATTTCGGCGTCCTTAATTCAGAAGGAGATTACCTCTTCCTGTGCCTGTATGTCCCTGATGGCCCGCAGGTAGATAGTCTTCCCTTCAAAAAGCATCACACAGTTGGGCCTGCAGTTGTGGTTGAGCAGGGACATGCTGTGAGAGATAGGGAGACACCGTGGAACATAACTCTCATATGCTCTCATATTGCCACTGCTTTTCCTTATGATATATGTAACCCAACCAGGCTTCACTGTTAAAGCCCACCATAAGCAGTGCAGCAGAACATGTGACAATGCATGCAGATTCAATGAAATGACATACAGGAATAGTCACAATCTATATTAGGGCATTTAATGCAACAATTCAAACAGGTCTCTACTGCAATATTAACACAATATTATATTGATTTCATGAACAAATAAAACTATGGAATAACTGTTATGTGTAATTACATATATATATATATTGCTTATGAGGTTCTTTTACATATGCATAAATGTACATTCATTGTCCACAACCTTAATCCTCAGTAACCAAATGTTTTCAGCTCTTTAGTTTTCTTATAAATGAACAATCAAACTTAACTGAAATTATGTTTCTATCTGTGATAATCATGGATCACATCACCTTAAAATCATAACAGATAAAAATGCAGACATAGGAGGGTTTATTGGGAGATTCTTGCCGAAGGGATATTTTCACACATACAAAAAGTAGAATGCGTTTTTTTAAGGTAACAACTTCTATTCTGGCAGCACTGATAGAACTGATAGGAAGTGACAATGTAAAAGTGATCGCAGGGTGACAATGATGTGCCATGGGTGACAGGTTATGATGGAAAAAGCCAGGCATCCATTTCTTCTGTCACTGGGAGGCATGTTGGCCTACATGCTAATGTTGAAGACTGGTCAACAGCAACTAATGGGCACCGGGACAGCAGAGACATCACATTAAAATAGTAAAAGAGTTGCAGCCCACATCTAGCATTTCCAAGGAAATTTACAGTGATGCAGTGATACAGTTTTGTGGTTGTAATTACAGTTTAAAATTGCAGCATACATAAAGAGTTCTGCTGTGGTGCTCTGGTGTTTACAGTCTGCAGGATGTCTCCGACACACACACACACACACACACGCACTTACTCATATATATGTACACAAACACATGCATGCCTGCACAGAAGCGAAACTGATTCATGTTTTGGCTTTAATGTGTCGGAAGTTATTCAAACAGCCGACAAATGATTTGTGTTAGTCACGGCCTGCTGAAGACTGAAGGCCTTACAAACGAACTGGAGCTTAAAGTTTGTCTGCTGCTCAGCCCCCCCTTGTCTTGGTAAACAGTGGTGGCCGTCTTCTCATGGGAAAGTGACATTAATCGCTTTCAGAGCACCGTAACAAACCCTTTTATATTACTGTTATTATCCCTGTAATCATGGGCTAAATCTTAGCGCGAGCTTCAGCAACTGCCACAGTAACGCTGTAATCCGAAAACTCATCTCAGACTTCCCAGAGGATGTTGAACCAGGAAGCACCCACACAAAACGTGAAGGGACACAGCAAACATCAATTACGCAGGTACGTCTCCGCAGGCAATCTCTGGCAAAACCTATTAGGTCACATCAGCTATCAATGGTACAAGACAAAGAATTTTTAATTGCGAGAAAGATTGCACGTCAGTGTCAAAAGATTAAAAAGCACTTTGGTGGTTAAAAGGGTGGAGCAGTGTACTGTGGGAATTGCGTTATTCCTACAATATCTCATTTATCACTTGGCATTGTTCTTCACAAAAGTGAAAAGTGCAGCCTTAAAATTAATTAGACATCTCTTGGTCTCAAATGATAATACCACATTTGCATACTAATTGCATTAGAAGTGATATTAACAGACCAATTCAAATTTCCTGAGAGGAAGGTTTAACTACCCGGTCAAACCGCATACATAATGTAGCATGATATTCTGAATAGTTTAAATACACTCACTGTTCTCAACCCTTTGTTTTTTAATCTTTATTCGATTTGCAAACATATCATTTGCCCATTAAATTTAAATATCACGTCAAATGGTGCTGTGGATTTATTTTCTGTCAGTATGGCTGTATGGTTATTTATACATCTCGTAATCAGTATATTTGATGTCCTCTGTAAATACAATCTTAACTGTACAGTGTCTTGGTTATTGTATTGTTATTTAGACTGTAATGCATGTAGAATGATACTGTTAGACATTACATATTATGCATCGCGTTGTGTTGCTTGAGATAGAATTCTTTGTGTGAGTATTTGGGCAAAAAATTTGATTCTGATTAATATGATTCTGATTTAGACATACTGATCATGGTAAACCTAATAAATTATATATCATGAACCGTGGGGATGCCACATAATATAATAGATTTATTTTTGATAGGAACAACACAACGAGGCATCAATTTCTTAAAAAGAGATTTTTTCATGTATTTTCTGTCTTTTTCAGAATGGAATTTGTCTTTTATTTTCTCACAGTTTTCAGTTACATATTTATTGACTCGTTGATAGTCGTCGTGATCTGCTGAGCAGACAAACCGAGAGCACACCTGACTTCACCTGAATCCCTGCCCACAAATCTGGGGGCTGAAGCGGCAAAAAAGCTGCCGTTGTCCATGAACGAACACATCCCCGTGCGTGCTGGCTTTTAACATCGAGCGAAACTGCTGTTCACAAACAAGCACAGAGCATCTCAGCAGGCTTCCTGGAGATGGCTGGATTTGCGGGGTCTCAGAACAACGCGCCTGTTAGGGTTTTAGGGGGGGGGGGGGGGGGGCTTAGCAGCGCTGCCCTCGACATACTTTCTCTGCCAGCTGAGGTCTGGGTGGTGGCAGTTAAAGCTCAGAGCCCCTGACATCTCAAATCCCGCTGTGTCCAACATACTAAAGCCAGCAGGATTATTCAGAGCGAGGGCAGAGGAATTTCACACACCTTCACACTCCATGAGAAGAAAAAAAAAAAAAAAGACCACAGAGCTGCCATAAACATGTTAAGACCTTTAATTCTATTCCGCTGCGGATTAAACGACCAAATAGCTATTTGTAAGAACGAGTGGTATTGAACAGCGGGATGCCGGCGTGCCGCTGCTCCCAGTGCCGAGGTAGCCACCTTGCCAGCAAGGGAGCATCACTCAGCGGCGATGGCAGACGAGCGGAGTAATTATAAGAGATGTCAGCATTGATAAAACTGTAATATAGGAGCCATTCATTTCCCTTCGCTCATTCACGTCCTCAAAGAGATAGCCAGGCGTAATCATGGCGAGCTACTTGGTACCTGATACTGTAAACAGGTGACCATGAGAATCAAATGAAGAGAGGGAGGGACGAGGAGAGACACCAGCAGTCAAAAAGGGGGCGTTACTCTAGTTCTTTTTTTTTATTTTACACTTCTGGTTAGTGGAAATAATAAAAGGCTAATAAAAAATAGCCACTCTCTCAGGCACTGTCTGGTTTCTAGCAAATCGTGTCCCCGTGCATCCCATTTGCAGAAATTGCTGTAGGTGATACCAGGTTACAGAGCGGCTATTCGGCGGTCTGTTATGATGCTCTTGAGACATTGTTTGAATGTCCCAAGATCTTGCACCATTTGCCTGAGCGCTTTGCTTTCATGATGATTTCCCTACACGCTCCGGATGCAAATTTACACGAACAGAACCTGTAGCAGAAACAGAAGCGGCTTTTGGCAACTGTCCATGCTTCGCTGCTTCATGACCGGTGGTGGAAAGCATTCGGCTACTTGTCCTCAACAAGTTCAGCGCCAGCTTCACTTAAGCTCACATGGCAGGAAGGTGATGTGGTGCTCCGAGTCACTTGACGTGAGGCGGCATATGTTGCGGTGAATTAAACCAACCGTAAGCCTCGAACACATCTAAAGTTGGTCTCTGTGGCCGTGTGAACACGGATTTCTGGCCACGCCCTGAAAACTCTGTTGTTGGGCAGACAATCAACAATGAAAACAGCAAAGAGCCTGGCACACCCACCAACTGTCTGACCACCCAGGGAGGATTTAAAACAAACATAGAATTAATATTCCTATCATCACCAATCGTGTTCATTTACGTGTGGACTTTCTGAGGAATTCCATGAATGCTTTGACATCTTGGGTAGTGTCTTGAGGGACGTGTAAGTGCTCCAGTGTCACTCAGGGTAGCGGCTCTCCGACACCGGACAGAGTCTCAAAGACGGCGAGTGCAGACGCTCCGGGTAATGAAAACACTTTTCCCTTTTGAAGAGGAAATCCCCTTCATCTTGCAGCTTTCAGTATGTCTCAGCAACTTGTAATTTACTGACAATAAACCTCAAAAACAGTTTGAGTGTAATAACTGTGTGTGTGTGTGTGTGTGTGTGTGTGTGTATATATATATATATTTTTTTTTTTTTTTTTTTTTACTGTGAGAGTGTGTGTACTGTTGCCTGAGGGAAATTCTGGGCCACAGATCAGTGTGTGAATCCCCATCTCACAGCGCCTCGCCTGACTGCTCTTATTGTCGACCATAGCACCCAACATACTGTGTGTCTGCACTTCATTAAGCCTCACTGAAGGTTCAATTAATCTATACACAAAATTAAAATAACCTCAAACATTTCATCATCATGACAGCTGACTGGGATTCGCTCTGCAAAGTTAAGGTTCTCTAGCTGATTATAAACTTTATCAAATGTTACATTTCTGTTCTTAAAATGTGATTGTATAAGACTTTAAACTGTTAAGATAAGGGAGGTAACTTAGAATTCACAAAAATCTGATCTTGAGACCTTAATAAATAAATCTATATTAAAAAAAAAATTATGTATAAATGCAACAAAAAGTGATTTATGCAACGCTTATACTGAATATTACTGTTAATCAATTAAAAGATTTATTGGATACTGGATTTGTGTCACAACAACACACAGTATCAACCTTTAACCAAGACAAATTCAGTGGTCCTTATTCAATTGACTTAAATAAGGTCACTGTGGGACCTTTGACACCTTCAACATATAAAATATAAGTGAAAAAACATTGGCAATGGCTTAGTTTTAAGCATTCCCATCAGAGAAAAAAATACCATTAACACTGAATAAAAAAGTCTAGAAATGGAACTGCTATTTCCTCCAAATATCATTCTGTACCAAAATAATTATAAAATTGTTTAAAGAATTAAATACATCAACATTCCTCATGGAAGATCTTTGTGGAAAAATCAAACTCTTCCCCAGCGCGTCACTGGATTCACCCATTAGCCATGAAGTCTACTCTGACATTATAAAGGAAATCAAGAAGAAGAGAAAAAAAAAGCAGAAGAGCATAAACCTTCATGACATGCTAATAAATAATTGGCATTACTCTGGCAGGAAATGTGATTTTCTAAAGAAATCAAACGTCAGAAAGTCCCATCGGTATAAACCAATAAACACACATAGCACAATTTCGAGAAGCGGCAGCTGTCACAACTGTCAGCGTTTCTGCAAACAACGCGTTGAAACACCAACGCCCGATGTGCTACATCGAGCACTCATGGGTTTACAGTTAACATGGGTTTACAGAGTCGCTCTGATATACTGTACGTATTTATTCAACAATAAACTAATATCGGTTATGAACTAAAAGCTCCAGAAACAGGGCTTAAGTAAGTGTAAAAGTGTACATAAAGGCTCTTGTTCCTTATTTACCAACTTTTCTGTTTCTCCTCTGGTTGAAAATGGTGCCTGGCAACATGTACTTTTTATGGGTTTTAACATCTGTAAATGTCCCAGTTGAGCTGGGGTGAAAACAAGCTACTGATTGGTGGATTTATTTTTACGGCATTTATCAGACTCCCTTATCCAGATCATCTTAGTGGTTAAGGAAGCGTCCCGGTAATCAGATGTTGCCAGTTCGAATCCCGATCCGCCACTGAGGTGCCACTGAACAAAGCACCATCCCCACACACTGCTCCCCGCCTGTCATGGCTGCCCACTGCTCACCAATGGTGCTGTGCTGTGCTGCAGTGTATCACAATGACAATCACTTCACTTTCACGTACTTCAGTATCAAACTTGATGTGGTAGCCTAGTATGTAACATTCTTAACTATGAAACAGGAGACCACAAAGTCACAGGTTCAAATTCCACTTACTACCATTGTGTCCCTGAGCAAAACACCTAACCCTGAGTGTTTCCAGGGGGACTGTTCCGGTAACTACTGATTGTAAGGTGCTCTGGATAATAGCGTCTGCAAAAATGCTGTAATTGTAAAATGTTCTGCGTATTTATAAAAATTGTTCCCTGTACAGGTTTTAAAAAATAAAAATAAAAAAATCAAGTCAAGATGTGATAGATGCTTCCTACACAGGAAAACTGTATTCATATACAAATGTGCTCACCTTTGTATTCATATACAAATGTGCTCACCTTTGTATTCATATACAAATGTGCTCACCTTTGTTTTTCCATTTAATTGTATGGGTTAAGTGCTTCATTTAATGTGGATAATGTTACAAAATTATTTATTGTGGTCTAGTTCTTTATATCCCAAAAAACGAGAAATATCTACTGTGTATCGGTTTGGTTTTGTTATGTCACCAATGTTACATTTTAATACATATTGATACATTTACAATCGATATGTGTGGAAATGTTGGCAATGACAATGTACTGTCTCATGTGGCGTAAGGAGTGGAAGTGGTACCATGTCATTACTCTGCCCCAGAAGGGAGTCTTTCAGTCAACCCAGCTCTTTTTGCCCAGTTTTCTCTTGTGTTCATAGATCTAAGTTTTGGTGTGTCATCTGTAAGGGTCTGTCAAATCTAATTAAGACTTACTGTTTGTGATTTTGGGCTGTGTAAGCAATAAATGTTGTAGACAGATGTACCTTGGGTATAGACCCACACCGATCTCCTGCAGCTCGCCGTCACTGATGGTGAAGCAGTTACAGGTGACCTTGAGGGGGGAACAAAAGACAAATGGGGACAATAATGAACACAAGGAACCAGACAGGATTGATATTAAGTCGAATTAGTTTCCCTGCCTTCTTGTATACGCAGGTCAGTGTAATGAATGCATGTCAGCGGTAAAGCATTCATGACTTTTTAATTACGAGAGGCCAGGAGGGACCGGCCTGGCATGGTGCTCAGCGCCCAATAATGCATCACCAGCACTGGGCACATTTCAGTGACAACCGTGAAATAAACGGCTCTGTTCACCCTCTGCTTTTTCCTCAGGTCAGAGTATTGCAGGTTCACTAATGAAACAAACGTGCACTTTGCAAGGACGGTTCGCAGAGTGCATGAAGGGATTAATCAGAAGAGAGTGAGAAAGTGTGTGTCCTCACCGCTTCTAGCGAGTAATATATTATTTGCACCTCATCACATAGAGAGTCCCGACGCACAAAGAGTCAAGCTACAGCATTTAACGGGCAGATGTTGCAGCAGGATCGAAACTGCGACAGCAGGCCTGGGAATGCGTGCCAGCACCAGAGCTGCTTATCTGAGCAGTTCATCATAAACACACAGGGTCCATCAGTCAGAACGTCCTCCAGACATCTCTAAGATGAGGCCACATCTAGCAAGAGCTCATATTAACCATGTTATGAAATATGGCGGCAGTGCAGATTAAAAGCCTGTTGGCTACGCTGTACAGCGTCTGCACTTGCATTGGATTTGCATTGATTAGAGCATATTAATAATCCTGGCACCAGAAGACACAATGTGGTCTGTGACAGGCAGGGGAAACACGAAAAAAACGAAACTGAAAACCCACAACAAATGCACAGTTCAGAAACTTGACTCATATACTTTTTTCTTCTTACTACAATGATCAGCCCTGAATGTTGAGTATACCTAGAACTTGACCAAACTTCATTGTCCTTGATGGACCAGAATGAATAAGGGACGTATGCCTTTCTGTTCCACGTGGTTGTGGTTAATGTGGTTTATGTACGTGGTTTTATACCAAGCTCTATCTGTTATGATATAGTCTGATTCTGTGGGATGCGGTCATCTTTAATTTCACTGAAATAGGATAGCACTGTTCGGCCTGAGTGATGGTTGAGATCACAAACAGCCACAACATTCTCATAAAACGCCACATCCGACCCAAACCACTTCCAGATACAAGTTAAAGAGAAAGTGAAGAGATTATGATGCACAGCAAGCACAGCACACAGTGCACACAACGAAATATGTCCTCTGCATTTAACTTTAACTCCGCATCACTTTGGTGAGCAGCGGGCAGCCATGAAAGGTCTACTTTATGGCAACCTTCCAATTATGGATCAACCAGCGTCCCTTCTCTCACAGTGGTCATTGATCAAGTCAGAAATAAATTTTAAAGAATTATTTGAAATAAGGATTGTTTTTCTTCCTAAATTTACTTAAATCAAAGTAATTTACAGTAATTAACGCTTGGCACACCATTGCAGACTGCATGTCAATTTATTGAGGAAAATAAACAACTGTTTTAAATGAAATCAGTTGCATTAGTGAACTGCATTAGTGGATTAAAGTTGCTGACAATGGGCCTCTCTACATTAATGAAGATATTCCACTCATTAACAGTCATTTCCAGTGGATAAAATAATCCAGGAAAGAACAATTTCTAAAGGCCCCACAAAAAAGATGGTGTACTGGACTGATGGTTAATTAGTCAGATAAGGGAAGATTTGAATACAGTTTTGCCTGCCGACCAGGAAATTAACACCTAATATATGAGCAGAAAGGTATTAAAGGCAGATCTTAATGTGGCGCCACTGCCTGCTTCTTTAAAGTGTGGGGGCATGTGGTTAATCCAGCTGCCTGGCTGAGGTCTGACTGCTGACAGGTCGGAGTGTATGTGTGTATGTGAACACTGAAGCCAACAAAGCAGTGTGAGTGTATCAACATCCCCACAAAAACACAGACATGTCCCCAGTCCACGGCCTCAGGAAACCCATCAGGATGCACTGATGGGACGCAGACCTCGAGATCACTGCATTTCAACATCTGAAGTGCTACATGCTGTGATGGTGTGTGTGTGCTGCTGCTCCAAGGCAGAGGGATCCCATTTCACAAAGGCTGCAGTTTTCTCTAACTCTACTGTCTGAGGCATTTTTTTCAGTAGTTAAATGTAGAGAAAATTAGCATTTGATACACTGACAAGTTTTCAATTTCTCACTTACAAAGAATGGTGAGGTACACCTCAAATGTAAAAAAAAAAACAGTCTGTGAGGGCTATGATTCTTGTTATTTGAAATACTTATAAATGCAATTAAATGGAAAATAATAATTTATTTCTGGATCCTGTCTCTATAATGTCCTATAATGAAAATAACAGATCTCTTTGAAACTTGAAAAGATTGGCAGTGTATCAAATACTTATTTTCCCCACTATATAGCATAATGCAACAGTCATATGTACTAATACATACTTACTAAACCATAATGGGGCAGTGGTGGCCTAATGAGTAAGTGACACCACCTGGGTCACTTGGTGCCTGATCACTAAGGATGATGAGTTAAATGTAGAAGACACATTTTGATGTGCACTGTGTGATGTGCTGCCGTGCATCACAATGACAATCACTGCACTTTCACTTACAAATAAGAAGACCAAAGGATGCACAAAGGCCTTTACATCACAAATAAATGACACTGACAGATGGATGTGAATGACCAAGGAGCTCAGATGTGTGGTTAAAACATGCAGGGTTGTGGGATATTGTTACTCCTGGATTTCTCACATCCTGACATTCCTCCACATTACCGTGGCAGGCACCTCTCAGGTTCTCTATAGAGTGGGTATGTGGGTATAGAGTTGTGGTTGTTACTGTCTCTCTCCCTCTCCCTCCCTCTGTATGTTCTGTGCAGGATTGCAGGTGGTCTGAGCATGGTTGACTCCCATTCCAGGTTGTGATTGGTGGCCTGAAACATGACAGAAGATTTAAAATGCCTGTAGTTTACATTGGGGGACGGGGGACGGGACAGGATAAGGACTGTCATGTCTACACATGCTCTGTTTTTGTTTTGTTTAATTTATAATAAATTCTTTAAAACACTCTTTGTCTTTGGCGTGGCTCCTCTCCATCTCTGTTGCATCTCTGTCCCTAGACCCCATTGTAAATTGCTAATTTTCTTGCATGAATTGTTCAATTATTAAAAAAAAACTACATTCAAGAAGTCTTCACTCTCCAACATTCCAGGGAAATCTGGATGGATGGAGGCAAAATGTCTGCATGTATGCTGGGGATGATGGAGGAAAAAGATTTCAGCGATATAGGAGATGTGTGTGTGTGTGTGTGTGTGTGTATGAGAGAGAAAGAGAAGTAAAGGAAGTAAAAGTGAAAGAGAGATAGGGACAGAGAGTTATTTTCAGCCAGCTTGGCAAATCAATATGATTTCAGGCGTGATGCGAGAGAAAGGCCTGAGGGGAAAATAATGAAAAACAGAGTGTGAATGAGGAGGAAGGCAGACCAACAGCTGGTGCAGCAGCCTAAATCTAGTGAACAGTCCACAAAAGGCAGAACAGACATCAGAGGGGGAACTAAAAAATAAAGAGCTAGCGAGAGAGAGAGAGTGCAAAAGGACAGGGTTAAAGGACACAAAAGCATACATGAAGACGTTACACTTTGACCTTTGGAGGTTGGTAGAGGCTGAAGGCTCCGCCCTGCCACAGCTTCCTGACATGCTTCATCATACCCACTCTATAGAGAGCCTGAGAGATGCCTGCCACGGTAATGATGGGAGATTGTAACATGCTCACATTTGCCATCTTTTGTCTGACATCCTGTCAGCTTTTCAGTGTAACGCTCTGCTTGAGACGAAGCTATAATGTCAAATGAAGAGCTCATCTGGCTTTTTAACACACATTCACTGTCACTCTAAGCCTGAGGAAAGCTGTGGGCAAATATGCTTTTTGCTACCATGTTACCCCAATACAATCTAATACCAAAGCAGGAAAAACCATGTTATACCATGTGTTTCTGAAGTTTCAATATGGGCATTTGTGGTATGATGCCTTTGGCACTCTAGCCAACTCACTTGTTTCAGAATGATTCAACTATCCTGGTAAACTAAATGTAAGATGGGGTATGATGGGTAGTAACTGCCTAGTGGCCTTTGACACCCTCAGTGTCACAGGTCCTGTGTGCAGCACAAATGAACCATGCACAACCATGACGCATGAGAGTTTTCAATTATTCCTATTGCCTCCTCCCATTTTAAACATTGCCTATGAAACACAATTGAAGTAGATATCGATGACCAGTCTTATCCATACTGGTGAATTTTGCAGATCCAGAAGACGTACTTCATGTGAACGTGGCCCACGATCTTTAGAAGCAGGAAAAATGGCCCTTAGTGTTCTTATAATAATCATATAGTTTTTTTTGTCTGTAAACCACTTCAGACACTGCCTATGTATTTTTTTTATTTGTTTCTTTGTTCTGCTCTCTCAAACACACACACACATACACACACACACACACACACCTTGTTAAAAAAACGCTATGTGATGGACAAGTGAGAGAAGAGCGAGAAACTAATGGTTCAAAGCTAGCGTTCCAGTCAGTGATGACAGCTCAGCTCTTTCATGTTGACATACAACAGAACTGGGCTCCTTTGAGAAAAATAGGAGGAAGAGTTTGATATGATTTTTTTTGTGTCGCACATTATTCAGCTCAAGTCTCCTTAGATTGGCCACTGTGGCAGCGGGGGAGCAAGCTGCCTGTTAGGAATGAAGATAAGGCAAATTAAATCTCTCTTTACCATGCAGAAAACATCCTCACAACCGAGTCAAAGAAAACGCTCCAAATCCCGAAATAAAAAAACACTCCGACACAACCACACAAATTATGAACAAAAGGGACAAAATTATACTTGAAGAGGATGCAGTCTGGGTGTAATAAATTCTCTGCTGTTTGTTCAAAGACTACGCAGCTTATATACACACGCCAAATACGAGGCCTTCTTAGAGATGAAGTGCCGTCTGGAAATGTTCAACAAGCTTTCCACTGCTGTATTTCACATCCCACAAAAACATGTTATAGTTTCCCTAGAGACTGTCCTTATGTGAAAGATCCAAAACCTACAGCCTTCTTGCCTTCGCTGGACACAGCTTTAAAATATGGACCTAAGTGGCTAAAGTAAAGATACATAATAAAAGTATTGTATATTCAAGCAATAAGCCTAGCGAGGGTGTAATACGGTCAATTTATCATGGTTAGGGCATGTTGTTTGCTACAACACAAAGCAAAACAATTCAATTTTTTAAGAACCATTTTCAGAACAAAAGACATTACTCATTAAAAGCTTACTGTTGCATTGCAACGTATTGGAGAATAAAAATAAAAAGTCGATTTGCTGTCATGGGTCTGAGGTTACTGAATTAAAGCTTTGAGTAATAAAGCTTTTAGAAGAATATTTAGCACAGACAGACTATGTGATAAATGCTGTAAATGAATAAAATGTTAATTGTTATACAACAAATGAAAATTAATTTTCAATAATATAGGATTACTGAAAATACGCTTTATGATGGCAACAAGTAATGTTGGCCAACATCGTAGCAGAAATATCATGAAAGTTTATATGCCAGCACAAATCCACAGCTGGGTGGGCTCAGCCTGTAATATTTTAGATCCCATTTCTAATGAAGACTGTTACAAACAGCATGACCAAATCGAGATTAGAAAACTGAACAACATAGCACCCCCTTCCTTGCTCAGCACTTTATGATTAAATTATGATTAAATCATTGAAATCTTCTCAAAGCAAGATGGTTTGATACGATGGGGCAAAATGCTAAACATGACAAACCAGCTGCTGCCGGGAAAAAAAAAAAAAGAGCCATCCCATCTGGGTTTTCTTTCTCTTCAAGCCATCAACCTAAGGAGGAGTGGTTCATTACCGTTGCGTAAACGCACACAACATGGGAAGTTTAGATTGACCTTGATTCTGGAAGTGCGGCAACAGCAAGCTGTCACTATATAACAACCATCCATAACCACCTCCAAAATCCTAAGTAAATATCGGATACTTCCCTAGAGTGCTTTTAGTGAGACTAAAAATCTTGCCACATACTGTACTTTCCGATTAAATATTTAAACACCAGAAGCTGAGTGTATTTGTTTGCCAAACTTGGGACGCAGCAGTAGGCTTACACACTGTATAAATAACCCATAAAAAGCTGGTTCAAATTAATGTAGCTTTCAACGCTAATTAGATCCGAGACACTCACAGCCACAGTTATGGAAATTCAGAGACTCGCCTTTTTACGCAGAATATATTTGGTTTAAAGGAGCTGATAGTGCCCTGGACAAGTTCACCCACAGACATCTGCACTGGAGAGTCACCAAACCTCATAATCCAGAACAAACCGCGTAGGCTGTAGAGTTTCCCTCTAATAACAAAGAGGGATTTGGGCTGCTAGAGTCACAGTGGCGACAGACTCGGGCCACGGCAGATGCAGAAATGAATCAAAGACATCTGAGCCCAGAACGGCACGGACGCACGCAAACAGTCAACACGGCTTTCACAAGGATGGACTTTTTTTGGGCACACGTGCGTCTCGGCAGGAATACAAAACAAACATAATGACTGGTTCAGATAAAACTGTCGAAAGCGCCAATGCTTCATTTCAAGAGCAGGGATGCCATAGTCCCTGTAATTCACACGCTGGTTTTATGTGTAGGAGAGTTACGAAAAGGAGAGTTATAAAACTTAAAATGCCCGGTGTAAAGCATGAAAACCTTGCACTGATCGGTACTTTCTCCACGTTGCCACATTTTATGCAGAAAACTAAAGGTCTCAAGAAATTATTACGATTCATACTTAAAATATTAAGCACTTTGTTATCAATGGACATAACAAACCGAATGAAAAACATTTCCGTTAGACCCCAACAAATAATTTCAAAACCATGCAAAAGCATTTAAAAAAATTTGGACGAGATGATGCTGCATACATCATATTTTGGAAATACGCGACTTAGCTATAACTTGCATGTTACTAATTAGCTTGTTAGTTATATGTATCATGCTAATAGCTAACAAGATGTCTTTTCCTTTGTAGTTAATTGTTAGATAACAGTATCTTTCTAGCTGTTAGTTAGCTATACTATAGCTATACTTATAGGCAAACTACTTTGATTTAGTTTCTAGTTAGCTTGCTCGTTACTACTAGGCTTGCTGTTAATCTGTATCTTGTTATTTGCTAGTGAGTTGTAGTTTCCTTGCTAGTCAACATTATTTTTAGTTGACAGTTAGCTGTAGTTTGCTAGCAGACAGTTTTAGCTTAAAGAGGAGTAAATAAATACACAGCAGCATGTTATTGTTCATTGGATTTAATTTCATAAAATGCACTGTGAAATCTTGTTAATGCATAATCCTCAATCGCACAATCTGTTTCATTTGAAACGATCAGATCGTTCATTCTATTGTGGAGACATTTTCCTCTTTTCGCACTGACTCTTCTCATTCATTTTACATGTCCTTTCCTTGGGGATCAAAGCTGGTACATCAGAACTAAGAGGGCAGCAGGGAGAATGTAGAGCCTGTCTTAGGGTCTCTGATGAAGGCACTGTGGACTACAGCACTCAAAATAATAAACAGGTTTTCAGCTCTGCCATCTCTTAGATCTGAGCTACAGCCTGGAAGACCACTCCACCGCCCGGTTGTCTTTAATCAGAGACTGTCTTCACCAGGTCTCAGGGGTGTGGTAAGACAGTACTGTATTTAGATCAGGATTTCGTACTTTAAATCATTCTTCTTCTGCAGATCCCGTTTTAGAAAGCTGGAGTTATGAATTGAAAAAAATGTACAATTGAACAAAATGCTGAATCTAGTCAAAGACAGAAACAAAATCTTATGAAACAAATATTGAACCAAACTTCAATTCAGAATTCAATAATAAAAACCGTTTTGGAGGCCTAACTGTTCTGTATGCATCTTACTATAAGTAATTAATATTTTGTGGAGCTCTGCAAACATGCATTAAGTCAATGGTACAACATGGAAAAAATGTATTTGCTACACAATACAACTTCTAGCACCCATTTGAGTTCACACATCATTTTCTCCCAAAATCTCATTCCCTGGACATTAAAAAATGAATTGCCAGGTCTTTAGAACGTCTTTTTTTACAAAACTATAGCAAAGGGCACAACGCAACATTTGGCTGAAGGTCTTTCAGTGACCATGGCAGGTTGCACATCATTAGTCAGAGCAACACTTCATACCGACTGCAGAAAGTGGGAAGCGAAAAAAAATCTAATCCAATTTAACAAACAAGGGCAGAACAGTGCAGTATGTTTAAAGCATTTTTTTTGCCCCCCTCTTTTCTTAACAAGCCATGGCAAGCACAACATCCACATCTGCATCACAGACAGGAATGAGCACAAAACCACTGACATGAGGCTACGAGCCCATCTTTAATAAAAGCAATGCGCCCCAAGAGTGATGTGTTCATTACAGAACTTGGAGGAACCGGCCCAGTGTAAAGTAATGAATCCATAGAAATGAGCAGTATTTGCTATAATGCCTACAACTGCATTACAATTTTACTGCTAATCACATCTATGTATCTAAGGACTGATGCATTCTACACTATAATGACACCGCTGGCTTTTGATACCATTCTGAATGGAACTTATGAGCAATTTCACCTCAGTGGTATGGAAGTAGAGAGGATATGTAAGTTGGTGCAAGGTGCAAGTCGTTGGTGGAGTTGGTGGCAGTGTGTGGATATTGGGCAGAGTTACACATTTTCTGGGAACTTTTAGTTGCAATTTTACACTTTTTTGGTATCAAGCCTGCACAACATCAGCATTTTCATTCACAATGTGCAGTAGGTTTCATAGCCCACACGGCTCTTGTTTATTTGTAAAAAAAACATTTGAAAACAAAACATTTGAACGTGAGACGTAATAAGTAAAATAGAGATATTTCAAGGCCTTAAATCCTGATTACTAACTTTCAATAAAGACCAAGACAGAAACCCTGGTTTCTTCAGGGGTTCATTCATGATCTTCATTTTGGTTTTAACCACAGAAAAGATGGAAAATAACTTTGAATAAAGGTTATATAAGGTATATATAATGTGCCTAATAAAGTGGCTAGAAAGTATACACCCTGTATAATTGTGTTTATCACTGCTTTATATGGATTCCTAGGAGGCATTGTAAGCAGCATATTTTGGTGTATGTGGAGATAGAAGGTGCCGGCAGCTCCTCTGCAGGTTTGTTTTCACGTGTCAGAGTCGCCACCTGGTTCCTCTTGGCATCTGAGGAACAGCATGGTGGAACACAGCATGGCGGAGATGTGGAAAACAGCCTGAGGGGACACAGCAGCAATCAGGCGCTGTTATTATCAGTACACGGTCCCTTTTAAATTCCAACAAAACAAAAACCTACGTAACCTTTCACACAAGTGTAACTGGAAAACCGTGACCCCCCGAGAACCAACCAGACCATGAGCACTAGGCCGTACGTGACCCGTGCTCCGCTTTCCCAGCAGAGCGGCGTTATCGCTCCGGTCTGAGGCAGCTCAGGTATGTCTGTGCCACACCTGATAGTGCCCTATCACCGCTCAGTCTAGTGTGCGCAGCTGATCCGCGACCACACAATCATATCAGAGCCATAATAAAACAAATACACGGGCGAGCACAGAGAAAGAGTGATCTTATGGATGCTGATATTGTGCACAACGCTCAAGTGCTGCGGCTGGAACTGAGAGATTTCTATCTGGCGCGGCACCAATAAAAACAGACACATGATCGCAGACCACATCCAGTATCCAGACATCTAGAATCCATTAGCTACAAATACATTAGAGTGTTGTTATATAGGAGGGAGACAAATAAAATATGTGCAATTTCAACATCAGAAAGTCGGCAAACTGTTCTGTTCACAAATTGCATAGCATTATAGGCCATTGTGTACTGAAGAACTTCAATTTACATAATCAGTCACTCACATAACTTGTAAACACTGCAAGATCACACATATAATTTATTAAATGTCTTTTGTGGCTGTTCTGTTCAGGGAATACAAAGTATGTAAGGTCTAGCCTTGCATTGTGATTGGCTGGGAGCAATTCCAGGATCTCATACATTTACCTTGTTTACTGACAGCTTCACTGCTGATGGAGTGATGTTGCCTAGCAACAATACCAACAGCTATGCAGTTTTCATTATAGAACCTGTATTGGAATTGTAAAGATTCTTGCTCATACATATTAAACATTAAACAGTTGTACAATCAGACAGGTTTAAGGTACTGAACAATGGTATTATGGCTGAAGTTTACCTTAGCAATATATATATAAAATAGACAGCTACCCCAGAGCAGTAAATGATTCCAGACTACTGAAGCAGCAGAGGGGGGTCATTTCCCATTTCCTCTTCCTCCTCCCATTCCCTCTGTGTTTCATCTCTCTAAGCAGGGAAGCTGGATTCCCACTGCAGTGGCAGAGAGGTCACTGTTTCTACTGTGGCTGAGACGTAGCCGGAAGAGTAATGAAGGGGAGCTGGGGTGCCGTGGAGCCCAGGTCGGTGGGTCAGAGTCAGAGGGCCGGCATGCCAGGGCTTGGGTGCAGTCCCAGAGTACCGTGACCTTCAGACCTCCTGCCTCTCAGAGCACCATTAGCACCCTGAGTGTGCACTAAACATAGGAAAGAAGGCCAGCACGCACATTTCCTTTACTGTAATGTGATGTGTGTGTGTATGAGATTGAGGGGAACTTGCATGCACATGCATGGTCTGCTCATGAACATACATTCTACTAGATCGGCATTAAATAAAGAAGTCAGTATAATTTCCCTTGTCGGAAATCGTAATTGCGATGAAGTGGATATAAACTCGGACCGCAGCACCTTGAGAGAAAAAAGAAACTGGAAGCCAGGAAACTGACCCAAAAAAGATTCAGTTTCCATGCGCCCACTTACATGTTGTTGCTTGGACCAAGAACAGAAGATCCAAGGTGCGATGGTGCAAACCGACACAATGATAGACAACTTCAATCAAACCGAGTGTGTGTGTTTGCGTGTGTAGCGTGTCTTGCATAGTAAGATCTCTCCCAGAGTCACTGTGCTCTCCAACATCGAATCTCTTTCAGCTGCTCCTCATCCACAAGAGCCGGACGGTGTTATTAAGCAATCCATTTTTTTTTACATATAGAATGAAATGAAGTGTTCTGGAATATTCCACAGTGCGCAGATGGCGTGGATAAAAAGAGGCTGCACTATAGGGTATCTTGGCGCCGGGAGAAATATGTCCACGGAGCCCTTGTACTTCATGGACATGGACAGAATGCTCATGGCCCCTACACTAAAGCTAAATATGATACAGCCCGAGGACAGTTTGCAAAACTCCTCACTGTTTATAGGCAAAGAACTTATTTCCTCCATGGACCCTCTTTATCTTCAGGGGTTTATTTTTCAGTCATACATACCACTTTACATGAAGGTCAAGTTTAAAGCAGAAGATGTTGTCTTTTTATGTTCATAAGGCTTAGATTACAATATCCAGGGAAGTCTGAAATTTATGAAATATGAATAGAATTTTCTCCAGCATTTCTCCATGCAATTCTTTGGACTTCCAGACAGTCCGGATGTATCTAATTAACTCCATCATTTCAGAGGCGTTACGATATAAATGTCATTAGTGATATCGGAGCCTGTCCGTACGATTTGATACACCCTTATCAGCACCTTTGGAGAAGAGCTGTCCGTTTCATTTCACACATTAAAAATGAGATTAATACTCTCGGAATAAAGGAATCGCAGCACCGTGTTGGTGGAGGCAGGCCTGCCGGAAACATCCTGCAATTTCCTTTCTGTAATAACCCACTTGAAGCGGAACACCGCAGTCAGATTCGCATATGTCAACATGGCGGGCAGACCTACACAGAGCATCCCAGACAAGCAGCTTACGTAAATGCAAAGCTCGTCTAACAGACAACAGAACCCATCCCGAGAAGGATGTGGGCTGCCATAAGAGGTACTATGTTTGAGGACAGACACATATTGCAGGTTGGTGGATCCAAACCAGTGACCTTCGGTCAAGAAACTGCTTCTTTAACAGATTGCACCGGTGCTATCAGACAGCTGGGGTGACGGGTGAGTGGGATCATCTCGCTTCCTTCCTTTTGATTGGTCAGGCTGGTGATGAGATCCAGTGATGGTCACTACATTACGTTTTGGACTGATCAGATGGTAATGGAGGCTTTGAGGAAACTCGGGTTCTCTCAGGTCTGTAATACTCTGCACATTTACAGCTCTGGCAAGCAGGCCAGGCTTGAGGAGATGTGTGGAGAAGTCATGTCTCTCCTTTTTCCGTGGTGGAACATCTAGGCCCCCCAGGCCCATTTAGCACACCTCTCACAGCCCATCACTATTCCCCTAAAGTTGGAGACAGAGCAAAGTGACGAATTTAGATGAATTTTCTCCATATAAAAATACACCTAAAAACCAAATAATGTCAGAATTTATGCTGTGATTTAAAGTCTACCTTGTTACTTTGATGAAATATGGAACCTTTTAATAAGGCAAGCGAGGCTTTGGATGGTTTTGGTTTCTAGATTACTGGCTGCCTCTGGACAGAAAGTTACATGAGTAATGCTGCTCTTGCCGTTTCACCTCAAGGCAACCGGCAGGCGGAGGAGTAATTTCTCACGGACAGTGCAAAACTTGACACCTGACCTCCAGTCGCCAAAGGGTGAGAAATTCTGTATTTTCAGGCGCACACCTACAACCACCCACACACACACACGCTTCGCTCAGTCCGTCACCAGCGTATATACACACACACACACACTCCACGCCCACACCACTAACCCCATAACAGATGGCCATTACCTTGTGGCTGTGGGGGAGAGCCTGAGCAACCCTCCACACACCCTCACCGCCCTCTCTCCCCTCATCCAGACGTGCCGAGAATAGCAATGCCAGCCTGAATGAACGCTGCTCACACAGTAACAACATACAGTCTCCGCACCGACGCAGTGTCGTCTAAAATACCAATACCCAACTCTGCCTCTGGGGCACGCAGACCTCATTTTTGTGTTTGAGACAAAATTGTAAACTCCAGATTAATTTATGAGGGACAAAACATAAAATAACATAACTTTAACACAGTGTCTAGGATTGTGTTTTTATTCTTTTTTTTTTATTTTAGATTTTTCTACAGAGGCAATGATGAGCACATTAATAGTAATAGTACAGTACAGGCCAAAAGTTTGGACACACCTTCTCATTCAATGTGTTTTCTTTATTTTCATGACCATTTACATTGGTAGATTCTCACTGAAGGCATCAAAACTATGAATGAACTTCAGTGAGAATCTACAAATGTAAATGGTCATAAAAATAAAGAAAACACATTGAATGAGAAGGTGTCCAAACTTTTGGCCTGGACTGTATATAGTATAATAGTATATAGCATCAACATAACAGTTATGATTAGCTTCTAAGTAGTTGATTTCTAATTACATTAACTTCACGTTTCTCAGGATGCCACGGAGTTGTTGCGAAAAAATTATATTTCATTAGTTGATCAAGGCATAGATTTTATATCATCCCCTTGTCCTCACCAAAAGCTATTATTGCTTAGGACATTAAATAGAACGGACACAAAAATAAATAACAAAATATATTGTGTTGATCAAAAATCAATATAATTATGGTTCATATGTCTCGTTTCATCACTAATAAGAACTGAGAAAATTCTTATTTATTTAATATCACTACTCATAGACAAGCAGTACAGTGTGTTTTGGCAGCAAACATTTTTTTCTGTCCAGGCAGGGAGACAACTCATCCTTCTGTGTCAACTCATCCTTCTGTGAATAGAGCTGTAAAGCCCCCTGTATCATATAATGTGCTAATGTGTAAATTAGCAAAGAGAAAAAGGCCCATTTCCTCACCACAAACCCAAAGCGCCGCAGTAATTGGTCATCCCAGCTCTCAATACAGGGAAAGGCTTTATGCACACATGAAAAGAAGGAGAGAAGGTGAGACTGGAGGGTTGGGAAAAGGGATCAGAGACTTGTGGGTTGGGGAGGGGATTTAGTGGAAGAATGGTGGGGGCGAGTGCTTGATTAAATCAGAAGCGAGGCACAGTCCAAGCAGATAAGGGCAGCCTGGCTGCATCTGATGCAGTGGATGAGCTGATTTCAGTGGAATAGGGCTGACGGGGTTCCTACTATCTTCAGACGGGCTGATGCTGGTCTGCATTGGCTATGTGTGTAAGTGTGTTCACGTGCATCTACAGCATGTGTGCATTTTTGAGACAGAAGTACAAAGTTGCTGTCTGAATGTCTGAAAGTATGAGGGCCCATCTACTGTTTCTACCTACAACATAAAAAAAACAAGAGCTGCCTGACTCCAGAGCTATCTGCTTATAAATACATACACGACTCTAAAGTGAACACTTTGGTTCACATCATCAGATGTGATGGCTTTTTAATATTTCAGTGTGTATGAGTGCCACTCTGAGTCCTTCATGCACTAGTGAATCATAAAGGGGTGAGTGTGTGATTTGAGGATTGCCCAGAAAGACAATAAATGATGGATTCTTCATTTATTATTTATAGAAGCTCTTACAAACCTAATAAATGTTTCTCCGTGTATCCTGTGTACAAGAAAACTGTGTACAACTGATCAAACTTCAGCAAGTAAATGAACAATTCTGAAACAGCGGACACTGTTGGTTGAGCTGGTTAAATGACAAAACAAAAACAAAAAGTCACAAATTCAAAATATTGAATTTGGTACAAGCAATCAAATTTCAACTGTTAGCTATTCCTTAACCTTGGTCCAACCGGTGTACCCAGACTCCAGATCAATTAATTTATTCTATGTAATTACAGTGTTAATAACATACAGGTACTGAAAACTTCATAGGAGCTCTCTAAGATAATGAAGCCTGGAATCAATTTGTTGCAAGGATCCAAGGATGCATAGTGGACTCTGTTATCTATTTGTACAGAAAGCAAAATTTCAAATGAGCTAATGCTAGTGCTACAGCAAGGTAAACGTTCTTATACACAGTTAATGTAATCAACACACATCTATAATTGGAGTATAGGGAGTTCCACGAGCTGTGGTAGTACAAGCTGTGCCTAGTGTGTAACAAACTCGCCTATGCACCAGAAGTCCACAGTGTCACAGGTTGAAACCCCACTTAATGCCATTGTGTCCCTGAGCACTGTCCAGGGAGAATTATTGTTAGATTGTATGCTGCTGATCGAAAGTTGCTCTGGATAACATGTAAATGCCGTGAATCCTGCTTCGCTGGTGATAGTATTGAACAGTATTCTGTGCTCTGTGACAATAGAACTGAGTTCACACCTTTACTGTGATGTCACATCACCTGCGGCTTCAGGCTGTTATCTACATTCATCATCGACGCGGTGGTTCAGAGGTGCTGAAATGAGTCCTCTGGAACTGCAGCACAACATAAAACTATAAAACATAAAATAAAAAAAATAAAAAAAACAGAAGGGCAAAGGTGAACGTTTTTTTAAAGCAGAGCAGCCGGTGAATCTATGCCCAGGCCTCGGCGTTGCATCAGCAGCATCGGCAACATTAACAGCTGGCCGAGCAGTGGCGAGCAGTGTGAACTCGGTCCTGTTTTAAACACTTATGAAAACACAGGGCCGTGAGTCACCGAAAGCCGCGGGCGACGCAACGCGGGCCCAGCGGTAAGTCAGCCTTTGGAGGCGGTGGCCGGTGTAATCTCTCTGTCAGTGTGTTTAAACCTGCACGCTCGCAGAGGCGGGGGCCGTGTGCCAGACAGTGCATTCGGCCCACCTTATGTTCGGAGACGGATGAGCTGCTGGATGTAAACCACAGCCGATGGGGGTTTAGAAACTCTGCTGTAGGCCTTACGTCCGTTGGCTCTCGGTGCGGTTGGAAAGCCATGGGAGAAAAATAAGATCAACTCCTGTCCCCATCACCAAAACCATTCAGTCAGACAGTTTTAGTGCAGATGTTTATAACATGTTAAGTACAGGCAACTAAACACCAGGATGACTCGTCATGTGAAATATATTAACAAACGTGATCAAATTACACATGGTAATTATCATGCTAAGCGTTTTTTTTTTTTTTTTCCAAACATAAGGGCATCATCTTTTTGTTTTTGTCTAGCTGAGATTAACGCCCCCAGACCACCCACATTATCGCATTTCTCCTGCATCACATCCTACCATGGTGCACATCAAAAGATATTCTTTGGGTTATTCATGATGTGATTTGATGATTATGCTTTATGCATGAGTTTTATAAGCAAAAAAATAAATAAAACTCCCTTTATTATGTACTTATTATGTATATAATATTTATTATGTACTTATTTTTATTTATTTATTTCAGTAACTACATTAAATTAAGATATTACGGGACCTAAAAAAATCTAATTTGAGATATCAGAGATACTGGTACAAACAATTTTGGCATATTTATAATTAATTAAAATATATAGTTGAGGCTATAATAATGCGTACAGATCTATAATTTACTGTAATGTACTGCATGATCATGCATGTATGTATGGATATATGTTACCCACTAATATTTATTTATTGCAATAAGATAAAAAACTGAAACAGAGTTTCTTTGACAGTTCCAGTAAGGGAGCACCTTGTCATGTGACTTTAATTTTAAAATTTTGTTTATTAGGAATTATATTTTAAGAGATGCATCATATAGCAGCATAGGATTACACTCATACATTTACAGTCCATGTTTGAACATGTTGATGCCAACCCTGAACAATATGGCCCTGTTTCACTGGTGAGATGGCATAGAGAGACCTGCAAATCCCAGTATACATTTTGTAAGTGACAAAAAGGGTCAAATTCTTCCTTTAGGGGCAGAGAAGCAGCAACTCCAGTGCCCCCATCTATAGCCCCCATCCACCCTTTCACACTACTCACAGCTGCACAGTTCTCATTCCATCTGCACATGTCAGCCCCGAACAGGACCTTTCACTCCTCACTTCTCACAGTGGGGGAAAAAAAGAATCCAAATTCCTGTGCAAAGACCTCAGCGTGGACCCGGATGCTTAAGAAGGTGTGGACTGCAGGAAAAGGGGCCCCTACAAAAGGGAAAGTGGGACAGCATATCAGATCCCTGTGTCTGTTTCTGGACATGACACAGAGTTCAGAGCTGATTATTAAAAGCGAGAGCCCTGCTGAGGTCGTGCTGAGAACCCTGGCGACAGGTCGTGCAGTGTGGTGTTAATAAAGATCTAGAACAGCCTGACTGCAAAAGATGAGGGAATACATCTGCTTAGACTGAGGGGATGTTCACGGCCAGAGAGCCAAGCCCGGGCTGTCAGGAGGACACCACTGTCCATGGTGATGAGGTGAAAATTGGAGGTGGTCCAGGAAAGAAGATAGAGAACTAAGCATTCATTCTGTGTTTGTGTGTATCCGATGGCCCTTTATCTTGACCTAGTTCGGCATCAGAGCAGCAGACCACAAGGAGGTGGAATATTTCTGTTTACACCCGAACGGGCCGGTCCATCCAAACACATTTCAGTCTGTTTTGGAGCAGGACTTTAACTAGGGCGCAGATGTTGATACTCAGCGAACTGAGTGCAGATGCTTCCCTTTCAAACAAAGTGCCCGCTGTGTAAGAGTGTGACGTGTCCAGACGAGGTAGAGTGCACAGTGTTTGGCCAACTTGGCAGCTTTGATTTATTCTAAGTGGGCAGCAAGACAGGACCGTGTTTGGGCATTGAAAAACCCATCTGGTTTTTCAAGCCATACAGCCCACTCTTCTTCACCATTCCCACACAAAATGAAAGGCCTGTTTTCACCGCTACTTTAATATTAAGTTGTTCTCATAGAATGGATAACACCAGTAAAAATGATTCCCCTACAAACCTAGAGTTGTTTCTGGTAATCTTCTGGAAACTGGAATCATAAGATGTTATGAGACTGAAGAATTCAATCTGAACACTCAAACAACATCAATATACTGCAACAATACTTTTCATAACATAATAATTTATAACACTGGATTGCATGTAAACACGTCTCAGGGGAGATTCACATTCTAAATAAAAAAAAAAAATTCCTTTAAATTGCTTGTCAGCCACTAAGGCCCCAGAGTGATTTAAACTTAATTTTGATAAAATCACTGCAACACAAAGTCTCCTGTGGATTATTGCTTTAACACTTCAAGGACCGCTGCAGACATGTAGTTACTGCATTAACAAAATGTACAATAGGATGATATAAAGGATCTGTGATGCTGATTTGGGGGTTTAGATTTTATCAGCAGCAACAACACAATTACAGCATTCTGCAATGTGTGGGTGTCCCTGTTACTCCGGCCAAATCTGTACTTAAGTGGGATAAATCTTTGCATAGATGTAATCTTGAATTGCCAAAAATGTCATGTCAACTACCTTCATGTACATAATGGACTTGAGGCAAATAAACGCTCATTCAGTACACTACATACGATAAATCTGCTGAGTGCATTTTCTTAGGGTGAGCAGACGTCCTGGAAATCGCGCCGGATTTTTAGAATTGTCCAGCTTTTTGAGCTGATTCATCATGTCATACTCATCCTACATGCCTGTTCACTTCCATTCGTGCTTGTGAACATTGTAACATTTACATATGTTACATGAGGGAAAAAATGTTCTGCAGAAAACATCCACAAACAAAAGATCATCGATTAACCAAATATAATATACTGATTCAAGCATAACTTTTTCTGTTTTTCTTTTTTTGTTATGTAGTGGCGAAACTTAATGCTGCTGTTTAAATTCAAGTTTTAGATGCTGTGTCTCTATGTACTGAAGTTATACATAAAATAGAACCACTGGCAATTACTGAAACATGATAAACAACTAAGGGCAGAGGGCACATAAAACTGTCTCTCTGTTTAAAATATTTCTCACATACACACACATACACATAATCCAGGTCTGCTGAGATGAAAGCAAAGGTGTGTGTTCTGCTCCTCCAGCAGCAGTGGTTGCACATAAAAGTGTGACTCCAGGTTTGTACGTTGCTCACAGGTAGTATGATGAATGTGTAGAGTTTCACACCGGGCCTCGCTTCTGCTCCTCATTCATGCTAAAGCATGCTTATAGGCGTGGCGTGTGAGAATGTAAAAGGATGTCCCCAGGTCAGCTCCTCTAACACGCTTCCCTGTGAAGGTGTAGTAATTGCCTGACGAATCAGAGAATTGACAGAACTGGTCCAAATTGGAAAATACAAGACTCACCAAAAGCAATCTGACATATGAAAATGTGTTTGAAATGTGAAAATGTGCAATGTTTTTTGTTTAGAAAAATTAAACATTCATACACCAGTCAACAATCAAAAGGTAAAAGTGAAGTGATTGTCATTGTGATACACAGCATTGTGATACACGAAATGTGTCCTCTGATTTTGACCCATCACCCTTGGTGAGCAGTGGGCAGCCAGGGAGCAGTGTGTGGGGACGGTGCTTTGCTCAATGGCACCTTAGCGGTTCGGGATTCGAACCGACAACCTTCTGATTACGGGGCCACTTCCTTAACTGCTAGGCCACCATTGCCCCAAAAAAAGACATGTATTATGAAAATCTTCACTACATTTCAAAGTGAAATATCTTCCTTTTTACTCCAAATCATTATGGGAAATCTGTCATTCCTTTATATTTGTGAGTTAGTATATAGAGGCTGTTGCATAACTGTTTCTTAACTGTCCCGAATCTGTCTCTGACGTTTCTGTTCGTTTAATGTTAGTGGGAACCTGCAAACATTTTAGATGAAACCAAGATTTGTTTTCTAAAAAGAATAGTGACAGAATTGCTTTATCTGTCATTCTGACGAAAGGATACTTCACAAAAAGGGAAAATGTCACCTGTAATGGGTCAGTGGCAAAAAGCAAATTGAAATCAGCGTACACAACACTGAAGCATAACTAATATCACACACAGACACCAAAACAGTATAACATGCAAGGACTATGGTGGTGGAATAGGTTGCTGGGGAAATGCAGATAAAAGGTGACCTTCATAGAGCACCAGAACAGTGGAGCAGGGGGGGCTTGGGGGGGTGATGTGAAGACGGCCTCTGTGTGCTCTTCAGTCACACATTGCCAAATATTATCCCTGAGCCCCATCAATGCTGCCTGGGCTTTAATGTCCACAGAGCCCGGCCTCCGGCCCGTGTGAGTTCTCAATAAAAAAGGTAACCTGCCTAAAGAGAAGACCGTGGAAAAAATGTACCACTCACTACCAATTATGATTAAACTTGATTAAAAGCCACGCGGGGACAGGCCAAACAAAAGAACACAGGGACTCTGATCAGGACTGACGGTTTTTTAATGAATGCATTCAGACACTCAGGATGTGACAGAACTCTGTCCATCAAAGCATGGCTGTTATCCCCAGAAATACCTTTAAGGCAAACATGCTACTCTTTCTAAACCCTCTCCACTGATCTCATTCAATCTGAATGGACAATATGTGATCTCCCGGTGCGATTGCTTAACAAACTTGGGCCTGACCTTTCGCCGCCCCAGCAGAAATGGGGAAAAAAAAACAACCAGAACAGGTGTCACATCCGACGACTTCCTGTGACCGGTGAGACTGGTTGAGCGTGTGACCCGGCCTGACCTGGATGATGAAGTACACGGTGGGTATGGACGCTTCGTGCATCAATAGTTGAAGAGTGAGGAAATACACGCCGCATACAGAGTGAGTAGGAACCTCAGATGAGGTCTGGTGTAACTGAGACAGTTTCACGTAGGTGAGCTTTCACTGATTTAGATAAATACTAACAGCATGAAATATTAAGCAAAAGTCAATAAAATGAAGCAAAGAAAACTTGGTCTGTCTCTGAAATGGAAGGTAAATCTCGAGCTCTGGTGTTTGCAGAGTCCAGATCCTCCTGGACCACAGTCAGCTGGAGCTTCTGTCCACTGGGCCACAAAAGCAGAGCTGGTTCAGACACCAGAGCTCCGCGAAGGAAATCAGAAAGAACAAAATGCTGAGGCCGTTCTCAGACAGATAAAGGCAAATGGCTCTCGGCGGCGTTCAAATCATGTCAAAAGATGGATGAGTCACATGCAGTGTGCCATGGGGTGGAAACGTCGGAAGAACTGTTGAAGGAAATGGCTTAACTTATAGTAATGGATGAGTCCCCAATAAAACAAGTCTCTCCCAAGAATCAGAAAACAAAAGGAAACTGCAATTAATAATACCAACAACACCTTCATCAGACATCTAAATGCAGTAATAATGTTTGTTTGATTTGCAATCATCTGACACCCTTATCCAGAGAGACTTGCAATCTGGAGGTCTTGCTCAGGGACACAATGGTAGTCCCTGGGATTTGAACTTGGGTCTTCTGGTTTTATCTTATGGTCTTCAGTAGTTAAACTTTAGTTTTAGTTAGAATAGTTTAGTTTAGTGTGTATATACATATATATTTTTATTTTATGAGTGCACTATGGGGGGTTCTGTGTGAAACATTTTTTCAATACACTGTATACTGTGTATACTGTTGTACTGACAATAAACCAATCTTGAATCTTGGTTCATAGGTAAGTGTCTTACCCACTAGTCTACTACAACCAGTAAAGTGCATGTTTGGCTCATTATGGTCACAAAATTCCACAAAAGTGGATATTGCATTAGACTCACCTTCAACAAGGAGTAAAAGAAGCATAAAGAAAATAGAGAAACAGAGCCCAAAGCAGGGATTTTAGATGGAGCTCTACACCTGTGGGTTTACATCCCCGAGAATCACATCAATTTGTCTCCTCCGTCTATAAAATGTTTGTCAGTTAAAGTCAGTTAGTTTCTCTCGAAGATAGATTTATTTCATTATTTCTGTAAACCCAGAAGCCCACACATCTTATTTAGCATTGGAAAATTATGGCCCTTAGTGTTATAGGAGGTTATTATGGCATCAGAATGCTGCCCTAAAAAAGCAGCCCTAACCCCAGATAAGGCGACTATCCCCCACAACCACCTCACTGATGCAACCATCTGCACCTAACAGGCTCTCATCTGGCCCAGTAACTCATTCAATTTAAAGAAGCGCAGCTACTGAATGTTCTGAAGTGGAAGGGCGAATGAATCTTGATTTCCGCTGCCATCCAACCAGAGACAATTCTTTTTGACCTTACTGAAGACAAGCTACCGTGTGAATTTTACATGACAAAACCTGCTTTAGTGCAGAGGATTAACCCTTCTTTAACCTTTCATAATGCCGTTTATGTATTTCTGATGGTGCAATGCGATGGCTGGGAAATGGAAATCTCTTTCTGTGTCTTTAAAGAAGAAGCGGCAGCTCAGAATTCTAATTTCATTCTGAACTGAATAATCAACTTACCCCCTTTATACTACTCTGGACTTTTTATATGATGTCTAATATGATGTGTAAAATATGTTATAAAACAGTATTCTAAAATGGCAAAGCACCTCTAGGGAAATATGCTAATGCTACTGTCAATAATTATTTCTGTATTAAAAATAACTGCTTGGTCTTGGGGAAAACATGCACCAGCCAATCCTCATTATTGGAATTGGAACTAATATTGACCTGCCATTCGTTAAAAAAAAAAAAAAAAAGGCCCCGGCCGCTGTGCAAGCAGTGTTAACTTGTGGTAGAGTTGTGGATTTCACACAGTGACTACACTTGCCTGACGTCTCTGATGAGAAGACTGAAATGTGCATTGAAAACACTGTTGGAAACAAGGACGGTTTTTTAAACAATGTGGAACACATGTTCTCCAACAGAAATCAACTCAACAGGCTCAGTTTCGTAATAGTATGAAGGTCTTCAGCAAATACGGCTTGTGGCTGACACCCTTATCCAGAGCGACTCAAGTGTCCTGCTCGGGGACACAATGCTAGTGGGGTTTGAACTTGGTGGTGTTCTGGTTCAAAAGCGAGTGTGTTACCCACTACTACCACTATAAATAAATACTAGAACCCTTAGCAAAACAAACAAAACATTTATTTGATCAGATTTATGTTAAAATGAGAGATAATGTACGATGTAATCTGTATGTAATGAGAGATAACATATATCTTCTCAGTAATCAGTGTAAATATGTTTGAAATGTTCAAAATTTGTTTAGGAATTCAAAACTTTAAATTTTTATTACATGTAATCTATGTGCTCTGCATCGCTTCACATATCCTGTCTAAGGATACAGTTGAGCAAAAACTGTTTGACCTCCTAATCCCCATTGTGTTTAAATGTTAGTATACAGACGATATCTAGCTGTTATCTAAGACTTAAAGGTCTAAAAAGCATGCAACCTTTTATTGCCCGTGTATACTTCCTACAATCAAGACACGAACGAGGTGTGACGTTAGCAACCATGGCCCACCTGCCTCCACACTTAAAACTTTTTCACTTTAACCTTCTTCTGGGACTCAGTATTGATGTCTTGCGGTTTAAGTTGAGTTTAAGTCCATTTTCTTTTCTATAGTTTGACACAAACAAAATGCAGTAATTTATTATCAGATTCTGTTTTACTATGTTCTTCATCATGACCCTATCGTAGACAGCTGTCCTGCAAAGTACTATCACAGAACAAATCTGCAGTATTGTGATGTGGGATTCTCTGTGATTCCAGCCCCCATTTGTACACAGTCTTGTGTTATTGTGTTGACACATTTTAAGTCTGAAATGGGACTCTTTGGCACTCCAGGGCCAACAAAGGCCAATCATGTTATAATGTTATGACAACGAGCATTGGTTGTGGTAAAAAAAAAAACAAAAAAAACATTATGAATATTATGAGGTTGCGAGACAGCTTGTATTTAAGACACTATCTATTTCACAGATATATTGTCTGGTCCTAGATTTTTTTGACATGTCATGTCAGCCCCATCATATTCTTGTGTTGAGGACCCTGGTGACTGACATATAGTCATGTAGAAAGAGTTCATGGTCTGTTTAAAAGATATGATAGTATGAGGTACAGTAGTTAAGATCAATCAGTAGTCTCGCTATCTCAAAAAGCTAATGGCTGTGGGGCATTATCTCGATTGATGGAGACAGCTGGAAATTATCTCAGGAATTAAATAGACCTTTAATGTTCAGAGCAGGTTATGGTCTCCCGAATATGTCAGAAGCAGAGAAAAAAAGATCAAACGGCATGGCTGAGGTTAATGGTGACACTGTAGCTGATGATCAAATGCTCGAGGGTTCTCCTTGCAAAATGAGAACGCTGAATTAGTTATTAATGAAATATGTAAAGTGACATTTTTTTTACGTTTTGTGGTTAATGCGGGTTGCGGTTAAACTATCTCCAGGCTGAATGTTAGCAGTAAAAAGGACCAAATCCAAACACAACAATCAAATCCCAATTAAAAGCTGCCCGATAGATGCCTAATCGTTCCTCTTTTACAGATAAAAGAGACCTGTGTGTGTATAATTGCAAGTAAAAAAATGCTGATATTATTAAAAGGTATCTACCCTACAGGTACTCCTTCTATCATCATCAACACGGAATCTGGGAAATACTCCAACACAAACATCAGAGTTGCGCTTACATTTGCAGATCAGATATGGCCAACAGATGGTCTACAGCCAGTCACTGTATTCTTATGTTAATAATTATACGCCTTAATAAAATGGCTGGTGAGAGTGCAGATGAAGCACCTAAGATACATTGAATGTTTAAATTTTTTTTTTTTTTCAATTAGAGGCCGCCTAATACACCAAGTGTTGCATTTTCACAGTAACACCAATTTAGCCTGAAAAATAGCAAACGAGTCCAACAGGAGACAATATAACAAGCACATCCATGGCCAAAATTATTCCTGTGGAAAGGAGAAATCTATAGATTTCACAGCATGCTCACTCCTGAAGAGGCTGGGAGTGTCCTGTAACACTTAGAGCCTGAATTTAAAGCAGATCTGCTCTGGTGGTGGTCAAGTAAATGGTGGCGTAATTTAAAATAAGCGAATGACAAAGAGCTTGACACAGTAAAGTGGCACACAGCTGTAGCTTGTCCATCATACTCTTAAACACAAATTCATTTAATGTACAGAAGAAATGTTTAACTGCAACTTGACATGATTAATTATCCTATGCCTGTAATGCACAAGGAAATCTATAAAAGATCCACATGTAATAAGTTTGTGAGTAAACCTCTGTACAATTCAGTAAAATCAGTTTCCTATTTTTAGTAATGTTTCATTCTAGTATATATATGAAAAAAAAATTTGTTGATGTCTGTGGCTCATCCATAAAGTAGACTAGCAGTCTATACTGTTGACCAAGGTCTTCAAAAGATAAGTACTACTGATTTTCCCCATTCAGTGGTATAGGGTAATCAATAGATTGCACACTTAATAAATTCAACTGTCATAAAAACTGATCGAACACTCCCGCCTGAATCAATAATTCTGCCTTCTAGCCGGTGATTTGATTAGGCTTGTTGGTATATGGGTTGATTAAAAGTTTTTTTTTATTACTGCAAGAATCCTACAAACATCATGAAGAGCAAAACTGACCACTCATGGAATTTAAAAGGGCAATAGAGCTTTGCCCAAGCCCGGTCTTAGGGACCAATAAAAACAAAATAGATTTTTAACAAATCTAAACCAATTTAGATTTATATACCTTAGATGAATATTGCAGAATTTCATGATTTTCATCATGAATACATAGAAAGAGTCTCTTTTATCCTACTGTTCTCTGAGAAGCACTACAATATTGTTTTCCATCTGTAGAGTTTTACTACACAAAAGGTAACCCTTTCAGAGTTAACACTGGAAAGATAAAAAAAAAAAAAAAAAACTACTAAGTTTTACTTCAACGCATTACTGTGCAAAACTGTACTATAAGGTACTATATGTCCTGGTAGTGCCACTGGAAGACGAGATCTCTATAGCAAAGATCACGTTTGTGGAAAATAGGTATTACAGTGCCTTCAGGTTCTCCCTTTTGTAATCCCAACAAAAAGGTCCCTTCTTTCTAAAATCTAGATAAATAAAACATTCACTTGCGAGTTATCACTTGTTAAATATGGCTGAAATGTGTTTAAATGGCAGAAATTCACCATTGTAGTACAGCAACTGTTCATTAATTATTGCGCTTTAAAATATTTACGACCCCTTTAATCAAGACCCCTACATCCCTTGCATGAATCCAATAACACTGATGACCATTTAAAACACTGGAAGCAATCCTCATACTTTATTCATGAAAAGCTGTACAGCAAGAATCCTGCTGCCTTCCACAGTGATGAGTGTTTGGCACGCGCTCTTATGGGCATGTATTGGTGTTAACGTGGAGGGCACCTGAGCACTTAACCGCAAAGCCCACGCTAAAGCCCTTCCTCCACAGCACATCATCATCCCACAGAGCAGCCCTGTCCATCACTTTTACTGCTGCCATAACAACCAGACCCCTCCCATCCCTGCTCTTCGTCGTGGAACCTTCAGCGCCCTCTGCTTCCCATATGGTCAACCCAGTCGCCCACCCCCACCTAATCTTTAAAATGACTGGCACTTTCGATGGAAAACCAGATGGATTTCTAATGCTCAGCTGAAATAGTGTTAGGTTAGGGCTTTTCAAATCCACTTACTCATGCTGATGTAAGTGGCTGTACGAGAGCGATTGGATTTCAATAGAAGCCAATTGTGAAGAAATGGCCACAGTGTGCGGTTAATCCACGGGTTGGAAAACATGCTTTACTCAATGCTGGGCCTGGCAACCACTATCATTACAGCACAACAGGTTATGGCCCATATTATGAGCCTGTCGCCAGGCCACTGAGCAGCAATACCAACCACAAGCATGGGTGTCATAGGTTAAAGGAACCATTTGGTAACCTCTTCAAACATCTGCCATTTCAAGATCTGTAATGTTTTATTCTGCCTTCTGCCAAATAACATTTGAAAATTCTAAAAATGCTACACTGACTAATGTTATAAGCCACAATAGGTGATGGTGAGCTTTCAAAACCTTCACACCCAATACCAATTATATTGGATTTAAGTCACTCTTGCTTCCTCATTACAATAAAGTAAAGGGCGTAGAAGTTAGTAGTTTGGGAACATCATTTGTACATCCATAGTCAATCCAGGGCTATCAATTTTGGCAGGGAATACATCAACGGTCTTGGTACCATACACAATACAGAATAGTTCTAAATATGTGTCATTTAATTAGTGTATATTATATGTTTAATAATATGGACAATAGCAATAACATTAAAAGTGGAAAAAGTGAAAGTGAAGTGATTGTCATTGTGATACACAGCACATGGTGACACAACGAAATGTGTCCTCTGCTTTTAACCATCACCCTTAGTGAGCAGTCAGAAGACAATATAACAAGCACATCCATGGCCAAAATGCAGTTTGTCACATCCGCCCAGAGAGCAGTTTGTGCTCAGTGTGGCACCTCAGTGGCACCTTCTGTTTAAAGAATCTGGTAATAACAATGTACACTGAAAAAATGGAAACTGAGGTGTTTAAATTTATGAATTTAGTAAATGTAACACAATTAATATATGTTTCTTTTGTAGACATGATTTAATCAAGTACTTTTTTGTTGATTATCAAGAATGTTGAATATACTACATTCTGTCACATGGAATGGAAAAAAGGATCATAGGGCAGGCTGATTTACATGTGCCCACCCTACTGAACAAGGAGGTTAACGTTTGGGTGATTGCTAGTTTGGTTGATAACTCTCCGCAGGAAATTTAAAGATTGGTTAGGAGATACTGAGACCATTTTGAACACTCTCACCTGTGCAACCATTAAAAGCAATGGTTGTGAGACACATGTCTAAATTCTCTGCTCTCACTTTTCATAAAATTATTGAAACAAGGTTTTAAAATAAACATTTCACAAGCTGAAATCCATCAAGTTGAAAATCTTGTACTCTAAAAGTGATAAAATATCGTAGGAATAACACAATAAATTGGTATTAAGCAAATGATAGAAAAGCAGGGAACAGATGGGCCAGTGCATGAAATGGTGAGCAATAACAAGTGTTATTATTGGGATCTGGAAAAGGTCAGGACACTGTCATGGAAATTTAGCTTGTGTGTATGTACCACAGGCGGGTGACTGAATTGAAAAATCTTGAGACACGGCTACCTTTTCTTCCTTCACCCTGGACAGCTGCATGAAGCACTTGGCCTGTGATATGGGGACGCCTTGGGAGCAGGTTAATTGCAGGGGGTACAGCCTCATGGACTATTAATTGTCAGAATTTCTGCACCATGCTATGCCTCACAGCTTCATTATGGGGTTGTTATATAGAAAGGTACAGGCCTTTTCAGTTTCAATATATTCTCCACACTCCTGCACACTGAGCCCGGAATCCAAGATAATAATAATAGTAGGGAGGGAAGGCATGAGAGGGTCATTTTAGAATTTTGTTGGATTAATAAGCCCTTACATGTATGTCCATCTCAATGACAGTGCAATATGTTATTTAAATAGTACTTGTCCATGCTTGGAATCAAATGATTATGTAAAGAGGCTTCCAAAGATGCAGGAAAACCCTGCAGATCTTGGAAGAAGCAGTGAGGCACAGAGCAAACCCAAATTATTCCCTTAAAATGCACACGTTTGAGAATGTACCATCTGCCCTTAATGAGACAGTGTGGCTCATTGTTTAAAAGCTGGTCTCTCCGCATGGGATGATAGAATTTACTGAATGTAACCAGGCCTGTGCCTTCACACAGGCGGCCCATGAACGAAGACAACGGAAAACAAGAGAGACAAAGGAAATGATGAACAGATGTCAACAATGAGGGCAAATGGGGTGACCTCCATTATTATGACAAAACTCGTTTACGATTATCAGTGCCTTGATATTGATGCATTGTGATGCATCTCATACAGTTTCAACATGGTCACATGATGTTTTAGGTCTCGAACACCCGTGTGGACGCTTTTATTTGCTACAATGAGCAGAAAAACTGTCACTGTTCAGTCCATGCTCATCTTGTAACAGTCGTATATACTGGTAGTACTCCTTTAAATCCCGGTCCTGATGCAGATCGACTCTCCTCCAAACAGAGGAACTGAGTAGACTGGTCCAATCTCCTGTGGTCCCTTTATTATTTCATTTTGCATTACATAAAAGCAGTAATGTTTGCACCGTGTAATGTCCCTGTCTCCCCGTCTGTACAAGCGGTTACTGACTTTTACCTGGGTGTGGTGGAACTGTGGTGCAAGGTAAGCATAATAAATAGGAGAGCGTGATGGAAACCCCAGGAGCGGCATGTGATTCTCTTTCATCCCAGTTGGCCTCCTATCGCTGCATGCTTCACCAGAGTTTCCTCCACTACACAACGACCCAAACCTGTTACAACCTGAAGCAAAAAAAAAAAGAACTGAACACCTTTCTTCTGTTAATCTTTTTATGCCACTTTTTATCTAAAGCCACTTTCAGACTATTGCTATTTTTCAGGCTAAATTGGTGTAACCGTGAAAAACACTGCAGCACTGTGCTCGCAGGAGTGATCATGCTGAGGAATCTACAGATTTCTCCTTTCCATGGGGCTTTTGGACATTCAGAGATTAGCTTTTCCCCCATTCCCACTTCATCTGTGTGATTCGAAGTGGCAGAAATAACACTCGCCCGCTTTGATTCTATTGGTTGTGCAAAAATACGTCTTGGCCCGCAGGGGTCAAAGTTCAACTCCTACCCAGAGTGACGCTGTACTCTGATCAGGCCGCCACAGTCTCTACCGGCACTACTTTTTAGCAATTTTTATGCGGCCGCCAGAAATTCACCAAGCAATGTCAATGGTATAATCAATTATGTTCTGCACTGCATTGATACAGAATCGTCCACTTATGCATGAATCGATTATACGATTAATTTAAACACCCCTATTTGCAACACTATATGTCTCACTGAGATCTGAAATAAGGTAATTTCATGTTATGTGATCAATTCTAATGTTAATCACTGGCATAGTGACCTGGTCACACCAATATCCTGCAGTTGTGATGACGCTATTGGCTTGATGCAGGAAGTATATAAAACATTCTTTGTATCAGTTAGGGTATGAAAATAGGGTAGGAGAAAGGATGGAAAGAAAGATGCCCAGGTTTACACCCCATCTACAATTGCTACAGAGATCAAAAGTTTTACCGTTCACAGTCTGAATGCTAAACACCAGGCCTTTATCATGAACTGATTGGATTAGATATAAAACCTTCTTCAGCACATGTCAGGTTGGATGTGAGGCTGACTTTCATCCCAACTAATTCTGAAAGGATTCGGTTTCGAGGTCAAGGAAAAGTTGCGAGGCCAGAAGGATCTCCGAGTAGTATAGTAATCATCTGAAAATTTGACAAGTAAGCAAGTATACCTAAATGTCATAACTATCCCCATCCTGCCATGAGCAAACCTTTGAGGAAAGATGAATAAACCTACAATGAATATACTCTATATAAAGTCTATTCTATTCTTATAATGATTTAACATTGAAGCCAGTATTTTCAAGTATGGGGCTTTTTCGCTAGAGAAAGATACAGGGTCCTCTGGATTTACATAAACAGATTAAGCAAGTTGGTGTGTAATTATTACTGTCATCTTTTTTTATATATACATAAATATTTGTTTTACTTTTTATTAAAAAAAACTGGGAGGAGCCTGATGACTGACATCTCTCACACACTTTATCTCATTCTGAATGAATTAATCATGCAAACATCAATTTGTCCCATGCACAAACATCATTAAAGATTGTGTTGTCTTGTGTCCCAATTTAACAAACTGATGTGCTTATAAAAGTGAAGTAATTGGCAAACATAAAACATTAAAGAGGTGAAATATTTTTAATTTAAAAAGTAAAAAATTATTAATGAAATATGACTTTATTATTCAAGATTGTATTTGCACACATTGCATATTTCAGAGAGGAATCCCACCTCTAGCCTTTGCCCACAAGGTGAAATCCCCCAAGCATTAATTAGTGAGGATATGAACTGAGCTGTTCAAATGGGTGATTGAATTGAGTGAAGGTCAGAGTAATACTGTTTATTTTTGTGTTTCCTTTTATCCTTTATTGTCTTATTTAAGCTTGTGTATGAGACCAGAGAGTCATTTGCTCCCAATCGCTTCCTCTTTTGAAGCTCTTTCTTCAATTTTGCACTTTTAAACTGGCATGTACAAAGCACTCTGATTTGATAAGGGCGAGCAAAGGAATTTTAATAGAGTCTCCCTTTCGGACAGATGCTTACATTAACCAGTGTGCCAATCACTGAGAGAAGGATAAGCTTTAAAGAAGTGTGTATGTGTGTGTGTGTTTTTGATATTGTTTGTGTATAGATATTCCATGCAGCTCACACAGAATTCATCTGTAGTGACCAGCTTGACTTAAGTTCAGTACAGCAGTACTGGCCGGCTCATGTCTGGCCTGTATGCAAAAATAAAATCTAATTATTAATAATCTAAGGACACTTGCTATATTAGCACAGCACTCATAGTGAATTTGTGTATATAGACTGTAATAACCACCTAATCACAATGTTTCCATCACTTATGATTAATGGAAATTTTATTTGGATTTTTGATTGGCTAAGAGTGACCATATTTACTATAATGTGATGTCATATAATCAGAGTAACATGTGATGCTGTTTCTCCATAAAATACTTATACTTGTGTGCTGCTATCTAATGTACTAAACTTAGCACAGTACATATTTCTGGTCAGGAACCTAATGTGACTGTGCCACACACTAGATGAAAACACCCACTGACCCTTGAAAGACCATTATGACATTTAATGACAGTGACGGCACAAGCTGAGGTTGAGCAAAACAGCAGAAGTGAGCTCAAGCTTTCCAGATTTGATCTAAATGTGCTTTCTGCAGCACAAAAAAAGCCCTTTACTGATATGAAAGATTATTCAAAAATCCCTCTCAGTATGGCAACGTGCGTATTACCAAGAAAAGCCATGGCTGAACGATAGACGTCAGAGTTCACATATAGTGTGTTCATGCACAGTGTGCATCCAAAATAACAAATTTCCACACACATTCCCCGTCCTGTCTGTTCGGGTGATGTGACGTGTGCATGGGTGAGCGCCAGTGTTTTATAATGCCCTATGATTTAAAGCCTTCTGTTTGTTTCCTGGTGATAAACTGCCGCTTGAAGCCATGGAAATTACCCCCATCCATCTTGCAGCGCGGTAGTGCCAAGGCGCGCTGTAAAATGGCGTACCTGTATCTGTATTAAATATAGATTCTATTCCTTTAGCCATTTACAATGCACTGTTAACATCAGGGGCCTTGAGAGACCTCTGTCTGTTCCTGTGCACACTGGCGGACATGAACACAAGCTGACCTGGCCAAACCATCCACAAGACAGATTACACTGACAGGGACATATTGTCAGGTTGCTGTGGGGTCGGTCTAAATACGTATAAATGACTGCAATTAAACTGAAATCAACAGCTTTTTCACATAAGGCATAGGTACTAGCTACAATTTTCACAAAAAAAAAAAGCTGGTGCTTAGGGCACGTGGTCATACAGTATTACATGGCGTAAATAATTCACAGCAACGCCTGTGAATGTCAGTGACAAGTGGCAACAGCCACTGTCAGTGACAAACAGCCCGGGCCGCGTGAAATATCGCACCAAGCGTAATTACACCGTTGCGCCACTGAGGAGGGACACCACTACTCTGGCCCTCAGTCAGCATTATGAGGTGACGACGGAAAGGCCCGTGGGTGTTAGCCAAAACTGACCTCATTACCCTCACGACTGTTCCCCTTTCATTCTGTAGCCCATAGGACACAGATCTATTATTAATAATTATGTATTTATTATAGGCTAAGTGGAATTCACTGTGAATCCAATTATTAGAAGTTTAGCCAATTAAAGTTTAGCCAATTAAATAGTATTTTTTTTACTTAAATTATTATATGCTGTGATGGGTTTACAGGAGGGAACATCCAGGTCTTTTTTTATTTTATTTTATTTAAATTCCATATACAAATGTGTTGGATTGCGTTGAATAATTATATTTAAAGGCTTTCTTTGATTATTTGTTTTCCTAAAAGCAAAGTGATTACAGGACATCTTAATTGTTCTTTCAAGGAAAATGGCAGTTATATAGGTCCCGGGTACTATAGCACATCTGCACCCTCATCACATGAGCCACAAACCCGACTACAGAGGCCTTCATGAAACGTGGTGGAGAAAATCTGTTCCTCAATTTATAGCAGTCCAGGGCCATATCGGCCCCAGAGATCTGTTCTCTGACCCAGATGTCCAGTGTTACGAGCAGTGTTCAAGGTCAACTGCTTCCCCCTGCTATTAAAAGCTAACTTTTCAAGCCAGGCTGGACTCGAATTTCCACTATTTAAAAGGGGCATATGGAGTAAAAAGATGAGATGCATTACACACAAAAAATTACATTCACTAATTACATTCACTCCTCGCCAACATACAGATGGGAAAACAACTTATGTGGAAATACTTCTAAATTATTATGATCTGTGAACAGATTTGTGGAATTCAGTGTACATTGAACAATAAACATTGAATTGGGTGAATTATTTGGTGTTTTTTGTTATATACTCATTTGAATGTAATATACTTCAATTATTACAGGATTTACAGTGATTTCCTTTACAACGGGGAGGACAGCTGGTATTTTCATGCATGTTCAAAAAAATATATTCCAACCACATCTGTGTACATGACTTTTTCACTTTGGATACATGAGCGAATATGTTCCAGATATTTTGCAACAGGTACCTAGGAAAACTTTCGATGTTCACAAAGACACTCTGAACACACAGACCCAAACAATCAGCACAGTTAGATGAAAATAACTTCTGACGTCAGTGGAACAGCCTGGTAGTTTAACCGATTCTGCTTTATCGGTCCAGCACAGGAATAAAATAAAAGCAACCGGCCAGTAGAACATGGAAACGCTGCCCAGGGCAGATGTTTCTACTTGTACATGGTATTTAGTATGTTAAATTCTAATAAGAGCCATATTTGATCCCCGCTACGGGACAAGTCACAGTCCTCAGGCTTGTTTTAATGAGGCGTGGGAGCCACAGTGCTTATACAAACACCCACCCAGAAATGATTTGCAAATAATAAATAATTCATAAGGGCTATTTGTAAATACCCAAGCAGCTATGGTCCATAGCGTTAGCTTATATCACAAATGAATAAAACATAAGCTCATTTTGCATGCTCGTGCATTAATTCCATGAAGAAATTAATAACTTTTTCCCTGATTCAGCTTAACATTTGATTAAAATCAACATTCAAAAAGTAAAATCATAAAATTAATGATGGAAATTATTCTCACATGTTTCCCTGTCATGTTCAAGGCAAACTCATTTTGTAGCACAATCCACCAAATATGATGGAGCAGCTTTGTAAATAAACATCACTGTGCCAGACCACCTTCATTCAGCAGGTGTGAGATGATAGCATGATGCTTTGATTGGTCTAAACTGTTTTAGTTTTTTGAGGAAAATAAGGTGTTCAATGTGTTTGGCATCCAAATTCTAAAGATCACAAATCTGTCAGGGACCTTTGGCATTTGCTGTGTAAAAAGTGCACCTAACTCACGACTTATAGGACGTAATCTGGTCATTTTTATGTGGTATACCACTTACTACAGGACACTTTCTGAGTGTTTCTTGTGGAGTCCATAGTCTTGAGAGCAGTTTCATTGGCAGGTGGCACACAATATCTGGCAGAACAAGAACCACAACCTGTAACATAGGAAATCTGGCATAAAACATAAAATGAACGATCTGCCCTTTCAAGACCTGAGCCCTAAGCAAATCAGGCTGCGTTGCTCGGCAACAGCCATCAAAGAATATTTCACCTCTGCCACCTTGCTGACTTGCTGAACATCAAACGCCATATTTCTCTGACTTCTGCATCTCATCCTCCTTTGCTACTCTTCCATCTGCGTTCTACAAAAACCTGGCAGAATACATGAATATATTCAAAAAGACGTGTTTTTGGCAAATATAAAAATCTTATTTAAATTTACATTTTCTTTCTTCCCCTTTTATGCTTGCTTCTAAGAGCAGATAGGTTTTTGTGTGGCCCAGAGGGGGTAATCTCTAGAATTTCTGGTATCCTGGTCCAAACCAGGTGCGATCGGGCTGGGGTACAGAATGGTGTGATTTACTGGAGTCTAGAAAGAGATGCTGCTGGTAATGATGAAGAAAGGACTAAAAAGTTTAAAGGAGCTTAGATACCCCCTCGTTTTTATGGGCTGCTTCAGATCAATTGCAGTTGGGCTGCAGAAGATATTTCATAAAAATTAAATGGCCTTTTCTCAGAAATTGTAATTCATTGGTAATTCATTGGTGTAAAAATTGCTATTTATATAAGGGATTAATTTGAATGAGCCTATTTTAATAACGGTAACTTGATTGATTTATTTGGATGCTTTTAAAAATATTATGTGCTCTGAAATTAAGAACTTTAATTTGATTTACACTGATGTATCTAAAATGTTACTCAACTTTGAAACTCTGTTTCTCTATCCCTAATATCAATAGTTAACTAATTGAATAACCTTAGAACTACTTTTTTAAACTAAATTTTTTTTTTTTGTCTACACTCCATCCGGTTATAAATATCATCTTCATCACTGTCATTGGAATTTATACACTTTAAAATGAATTGGATTTCTCTTTTGAAGGCGAGTTTCCTCAGCTCTGTGTATCTTTTTCAGAGATGCTTGTTGCAAGGATCTCACATGATGCTTAAACCTGGCAGGTCGGCCAGGCCTATAATCCATCCGTCTCAACTCTGACCTTTACAACAGACTCCAGAAGAGATTACAAACTGCCCCTCCCCCAAAACCAGCTACAAAAAAACAAAAAACAAAAACACCGTAACATCTCTATAGGCTCAACGCGGGCAGTTCGTAAAGATCAAGAAGCATTTCTTCCAGGGTGTTGGTGTCAAAGAGCTACTCAAATGTCAGAGACCCACCACTTTAACAGCTAATTACTCCAATTGGCTAATGAGGAGCACCACAAATGAGGTTGCTGACATCTACTTGACACCAAGCGAGCTACACAATGTTGCTATTGATTAGCTTTCAAAATCAAGTTCACAATTATCCCCTCAGTGGAGATAATCAACACTGCCATGTGTTCTCAGCTTCATTAGAAAGCTTCATTTCATTTTCTGAAGCAGTCAAGTTTAAATTATTGTGTAATGCACTGAAATGCAGGTTTAAATTAGTTTTTAATGATTCATTGTACTACCTATAGGCCAGCTGAGAAAAAAATAAGTTCTACTCTTTAGCAGAAATTTTTTTTATATAAATGTATATACCCACCCACCATGTTCCCATTGACTGAATTATTATTTTCCACTTATTTATTGAAGTAAATTGCCAGATCCCTTCTGGAAGGATGCATGTAAGCATACAAGTATACCCAGTGAAGGAGATTTAAAATACTGAAGGTGATGTGCTCGGGGAGGGGGAAGCGGTGGATGATGCGGTAAGGTGGTGTAAACCAATATTCCACCTGGCCAGCATGGAATATTTTGCCCCAAAGCAGACTAAACAAAGGAAATAATGTGTTTCACAAAGCACAATTGTCCTTTGGGGGTTGGTCTCCTGGGGTGAAGGGACGGTGGACCGGGAAGTGTTTGGGAGTTTTCCCTGTCTTGGATTTACCCAGTTGTGAGGTTTCAGTTCTGTGTGTGTATATGAACTTGCTAATAAAATTGACACACAGTCAACCTACTGCCAGTGTGTGCGCTACAGTATTATTTTTTTATTATATTGTGAATGTGTATATGACGTCATGTTTCTGTGTTGACTCGACTTAATTAACGGGTAAGTCTATCAGAAAAAAAGTCTAGAACAGCAATTCCTAACCTGAGGTTCACAGTCTGGTATTTTAGCATCTTGGGTGGTTCTGTTGGTCTGTTAAAGTCCCATATACAGCAAGCTGTGCTGCACCGTGCACTCTAAAGCCTTTATATCATGTTCTCCACTTCCCCTGTCAGTGGTTTTAATCCTCCGATGGGGGTATGCAGTAGCTGTAGGACTATGCATTGTTTACTGAAGAATGTAAAGAGATGTAGAAGCGTACACAACGCCAGCTATAAAAAGGTAAATAGTGCCACTAACTCTTTAAAAAAATATTGGTGGGATCAATATTCAACATTATCTAGTGATCTTTGTCAAAATGTTAGATGTAGCAGTATCTGCTGTGATACCAACGGCGTCAGACATGAGCACCTGGTAGGAAGCTATGAAAACGTCAGAAACGCAAAACATCTGGCCGCTAACAGCTGCAAGACTGTGGGGAGTGATGGGGGGTCCACAGTCACTCCCACCTGCATGGGAAGAACAGAGGCACAGAGGACACATCTCAGCTGGATGGTGCCGGGAGCATACACTGGAAAATTGCCTTGACCCAAAAGGCCACCGGCAGAAACGCAAAGGGAATCTATACAGCGGGTCGAGTTCTGCGCCTCTACAAAAGCATTTCACAAAAATAAAAAAGGATCCTTTAATGGTCAAACCTGCAAGGAGGGAAAGGTTATTTCTTTGATAAATAGAAGAATAATAAGAACTCAAGGTCTGTAGGAAGTTTCCCATTAAAAGTAACGAGTCCCTTCATTACTTGGGTAATTAAAGAGAAACTACACATGTGAAGGGGACAGTATTTCACATGGTCAGCTGAGATGACCGACAAAAGCGACAGCTACAGTCAGCTGACATTCTGACCCACGGTGTGGACAAGTACCGGCATGCGTCACGGCCATCCAGCCACCATGAACTGAGGACAGACTGCCTGGGGAGACAGGTCGTCTCACGTCACTGGCCCACCAGGAAACAGGGCAGCCTGTATTAAATTTAGTCAGCAGTAGTCAGCAGGTGGGGTAAATCAAGGGGAAAGGGGGGTAAGACAAGGTTACTAATCACTAATTCACTACTTTTAAGAAGAAATATGCAGATGCATGATCAAAGTAAAAAGAAATTATAACTTCTACAGCAAATCAAGACCACAGATCTACACATATTTAAAATTGCCAATTGAAGTTTTATTCATCACAAATATTGGTTTCATGTATAAGAGCAGAACTCCTCTATTTTCCTATTAAGACTCAAGCTTCTGAAATCAATGTTTTCCACCCGTTTATATATTGTAGGCCTCAACCAAGACAGTAATTCCTCTCAAGGTGCCCTGCCAGGTCCTTAAGGTGCGAGGCGAGGGGGGAAAAAAGTTCAATTGATGCAATCTCTCCAATATCTTAGCGGAATTAAATTTCAATGTGGAGCAAAAACTCAGATGAAGAGACGCAACTTCCCACCTGGGGCTATTGATTCATAGATCCATACCGTGGTCTGTATATTAATGTTGCCCTTCGTGTCTCGAGGGATCAAGCTCATGGCTCCAGCATTTCCCAGCGTGAAAGAGGCCAGTTATGTCCCCAACTCCTGAAAGAAGAAGCTGCTACACAACTACAACCAGCTTAAAGTGTTCCACAAGTAATTAATAATTAATGGTGTGGTATAGACGCTGGAAATGATCCAGTATTTTGAAATGCAGATGCATTTTGATGCCGAGCTTATGAACTGTTTAGTCATCATTTTAAACATTGTGTGTTAGAACTCGAGAAATCTGCATCAATTCGTCTTCAGGAATGGCATGTTATTAATATACGTGGAATAAATACATGGAATAAGAATTGGGTCCTGCTGACAGGCATGTAGAACTAATTCATTTTAATTCATTGTTTGTCATGTTTTGCTTCATTAGTATTAAACTTTCTTAAAACGTTCCCTGACCATTTTTTTTTTTAGCTTTTACACAGGTCTTATTGGTCCCCTAATACTGTTTCTGAAGTCTCTTTTCTCACAAAGTGAATTCTTCATAATAGGAGACTTTTAGTCCAATAAGTCCAGATGAGCTCAGTTATAATATTAGTGAACTCGTAGCATGGGACAGAACTGGGAACATTTGTCCCCATTAAGATTTTGGGAAATTAGTCCAGTTTGGACTAATTACTGTTTTGACTGTTCAGGTACTATTACATCAAGACATTTTGAAAAGCAAGAAAGGAGGGGTCTGGCAATATTAAACTGCAGTGATTAGAGTTCATTTCCTTTAACAATGCAGAAAAACTACAGAGCAAAGGCTGATTATGTTCTAATGCTGATTAATTATATTAATATAATCAATAATATATTAAGTACCAGCAGAATGTAAAATAAAAAGGTCACTAAGAATATTTCAAGCCTATCTGATTCTGAGCAAACTGTCCTAAAGAAGGAACTACTTCAAAAGATAATGCATAAATAAAAAAAAGTATTTTATCATATCAATATGTTTTAGAGGCATCAACATCATTGCCAACTAAGTTACCAGATATGTTCACAATCATACAGCTCCATCTAGTGGTACTTCCTTATATGACATTGAACCCAGTGCTACTTCATTTCAGTAATTACAGTAAATGATTAAAACACACTCATGAATGCCCATCCAGCATATAGAATATCCAAAAAGAACACACTCTACACATACACTGCAGACTTGTTTCATAAAGGTGCACCCCTACTTCATTTCAGGCGAATGTTTGCTCTAGTTAAACGTATTTGCAGGCTGGCCTTAAATATTTAAGCCCCACAAACAGTGAACAGAGAGAAATTAGATAAGCACACAGAAAGCAACAAGATAGTCCTCCTCAAGAGTGCAGTTGTGTTTACTACACCACATAAACTTGTGGTGATTTGGTAGTGCAGCAAGAAGGGAATGGGAAGAAATATGCTTTACATGTTCATCTAAAAGGGACTTAATAGACATAACTTCATTACCAAGAAAAAAAATCCTGACTGTAGCTTTTGGTTTTTAAATGTAAAAACATTAACAGGGCTTGAACTTTAATAGTGCTATCTATACAGGTATGAAGATCAGATTTGGGCTACAACATTTACAATTACGGCATTTGGCAGACGCCCTTATCCAGAGCGACTTACAACGTGCTTTCAAGTTACCATCGATGAAGAGATCAATTCCGGTTCACTAGGACCCCAACTATGAATACAATCTTTTTATTCACTCTGTTGTAGATTCTGTACACAAGTTCGACAATAAGAAAAAAGTTACAAGTTAATCTAAATATTCTTTAAAGAAGAAGAGCTGTCGTTTGAAGGTGCTCAGTGACTGAGCTGTTCTGACCTCGAGGGGAAGTTCATTCCACCACCAAGGGGCCAAGATGGAGAAGAGTCTAGATGAATGTTTTCTTTTTACCTTTAGCGATGGAGGGACCAGGCGAGCAGTACTGGAGGCTCAGAGTATACGGGGTGCAGTGCGAGGTGTAATAAGGGCTGTGAGGTAGGATGGGGCTACTCCATGTTTGGCTTTGTAGGCCAGCATCAGTATTTTGAATCTGATGCATGCAGCTACTGGGAGCCAGTGGAGGGAATGTAGCAGAGGGGTGGTGTGGGAGAACTTTGAAGGCTGAAGATCAGTCGTGCTGCTGCATTTTGTATGAGTTGTAGAGGTCGGATGGTACATAGTGGTAGACCAGCTAGAAGGGAGTTGCAGTAGTCCAGTCTTGAGATTACTAAGGACTGAACCAGTAGTTGGGTGGCCTGGGTTGACAGATAAGGGCGGATTCGTCTGATATTGTAGAGAAGGAATCTACATGAGCGGGAAAGGTTGCTGATGTGAGTCGAGAAGGAGAGTTGGTTGTCTATTGTTACGCCAAGGATGCGGGCTGTTGTAGAAGGAGAGAGCTGCGAGTTGTCCAGGTAAATAGCAAGATCCTGATGTGGTGAAGAATCTGCTGGAATGAATATTAGTTCAGTTTTGGTGGGATTGAGTTGGAGGTGATGGGCTGCCATCCAAGACAAGATGTCGGTTAGACATGCAGAGATTTTGGAAGAAGCATGTAGAGGGAGGAAAGGAGAAGAGGAGTTGTGTGTCGTCAGCATAGCAGTGGTAGGATAATCCATGTGAGGAAATGACCTCACCAAGTGATCTCATGTAGAGGGAGAAAAGGAGAGGACCTAGCACCGAGCCTTGAGGGACACCAGTGGAGAGTCTACGTGAGGTAGAGGTGGATCCTTTCCAAGCACTTGTAAATGTTGTAACATTTAAATTTGGGCTACACGATTTGGGGAAAAAGACATATTGCGATTATTGAGATCAATATTGCAATATGTGATTGCGATGTGATAAAGGACACTTGCTTGTATATCAATGAAAAGTTGCATACTAATAGTGAAATGTTTAATTTCAAAGTGAAACATCCAAACTACTTATAACAACCTGAAATGCCCAGTGCTTTCAAAATACAATATTCTACAAAATTAAATAAATCACAAAAAAATCTTTTACATTACTGTCGAACGACAAATCCTGGTAAGGCTAAACAACTGTTTTGATTATATTTGGCCATTATAAAATCCCGTATTATAGTTCTTACGTTTTAACCAAAACGTTGTTTGGAGGCTGACTTGAACACAGGGATGCATAGCTTTGCTAGATTTGTAAACTGAGGTGAATTTCTTTAGGAAACCTTCAAAGTTTGAGAAAAGTTAACTAAACAGCTAAGAACAGTCTAAATAGTTAATGCCTATGTTTAGCCAAAACGTTGTTTGGAGGCTGACTTGAACACAGGAATGCATAGCTTCGCTAGCTTAGCCTAGCTTAGCTAAGGTTAAGACTTATAAAACGGGATTTTATAATGGCCAAATATATTCAAAACAATTGTCCAGCCTTACCTATGAAATGTAATCCCCCGGGATCTGGTTTGGAGCGTACAGCGGTTTGTACAGCCCCAAGCAGCACAAGAGTGAGGCATTTTTATGCACTTCTCTCCATAGACATGTATATGCTTCACGCCACAGCAGAGCCTATCACAATATGGCGGCGACTCTGACGTACGATGCAGCGCGTCATGCGCCATCTAACCATATGTCTCCGAATCGAAAGTCCAAAGACCAAACACGTCACATCCGACTGAGATGTGAGACGTGAGATGTGAGACTTCAGTCAGCTCACAAACTTTAAGAGAATGAGAGAATGGATCGGCAACATATCCGATCCAATCCATGTACTAATCATTTAAATCGCAGCTTTTTGCGTTCATGTAATCGCACAGACTGAAATCGCAAATACGATTGCGATTAGATTAATCGTGCAGCACTAATTTAAATGTAAGGGTTTCAGACCTACAATCTAAACGATTAAGTTTGGAAAATAAAATGTAAAATTTAAATACTGATAAAATAAATACTAACTCACTCTACTCTAAAATAAACATGCAGTGAAGCACTAGCTAATTGGTGGGAATAATTTAGCTCCAGTGAATCGATCCAAAATAAATAAATGAAACATGGACACTTCATACTACATAAAAAGTGAAGTTCTAGCACCCCCGCAGATTTTTACACTGCCCCTCTTGATGTGATTGACAGCTGTACCACCTGAACTGCAGAGGAGGACTATACAAGAAGGACAGGCACCAGATATAGAGTTTCAAATTTGACTACATGGTGGAGGTTTTACTTTTGTCTTTTCAGTAGAATATACAAAAATGGAGCAACAGCATCCATGTTTTTCTCTCTATCTTAAGAGTTGCATCTAAACAGAAACATAAAAGTTAATAGGAGTTTGGGACGGCAATGTGCGGTTTCGCTCAGGTACTTTAAGCCATTAGCAGCTGTACAGCCTTTGATCACTGCGTGCCTCTGAATCTGGTTTGTATAAACTGCATCATTTCTAAACGAGCCTCTCTAATGGGCCAATTAGTTAAGATTAACACCTATGAAATTACTGTGAATAATTCATTCATCTGACTGGAGCCAAGGCCTGGCAAGGAGCCGATAGGATTTTTTTCATTATTTCCTATTAAATGATAGAGAGAAAGCAATTTATACTTGAGCTAAAACAAGATCTGAACAGAGCCTCTTTGTGCTCTACTTACATTTTAATATTTCACTTCCATAACAGGGTTCACTCTATTGCACTGTCATCTTAAATCTCAATAAGAAAGAATAAGAACTGTATACGTGGAACCAAAAACAACCGCAGCGCTCCAAGCAGACCCAGTGTTTTACAAACACTTTAAGCCATATTACTGAAACCATTCACTTATAAATGATTAATATAGTCATCTACTGTTAATCATTATGATTGCATGGTAGCTAACTATCTACATTTACATATGCAGAAGGCAAAATAAAAAACTGGACTTAGTCACGTATGCTGTTGAGGAATGTTGTACCCGTTTGAGTGGGAGTGATTGCCTGGTGTCAGTGAGTATAATGACAGCTACTGTAAGATTGGTTGTTGACCTTGGAAGACAGACAAAACATTAATCCTTCACTTAAACTCATAACGATTGACTTCACAGTCAATACAGTCACAGTGGGTGGCTTTTCAAAGACATCCCTGGGATGCCGCGGCAACCGGTCTAAAATGTAAAATGAATATCCAACACCATAACATCCTTTCCACGGCATGGTACAACTACAGAGAATTTTAGGATGTCATGTGTAGCATCTTTAAAACTTTTCTTTAAAAATAAATATGCACATGCAAAAATGTTTCCTGAGCGAACAGTGAATTGCTTCCTTGCTTAACAACGTAATGTGGTTAAACACATTTAACAATTCTGGAGCAGTGACTCGAAAATGAAATCATTAAGCCAGTGAGCTAATTACACGCTGCAGTCTCACGAGCAATCTGAAGGCTCTCAGCAACAAGCATCCAAACGAAACAGCTAACGCAGCCACTGCTTTTTTTTTTTGTTTTTTTTTTTTGTTTTTTTATAACTGACAATTTTATTTTGCCAGCTAGCAATCCATTAGCCTGTGTTAATCCATTTTACATGTGTGATTGTTTTACTGTCTCTAAATGTTAAATCGTTTAGAACCATTTGAAATGATCTACATCAAACAATATATAATGTGCTGACATACAAAAACCACACATACACACAGAGAGATACACAATAAGCCGTTTAGTTTGCAAGGTCTTTCTGCAGCATCAGATATTCTGGGAATGTCCACCTTGTGAACCATCTACACAGCCTTGTGAACCGCGTGCAGTTTATTTTCTATCTGTCGGGAGGATATATATGTTATGAGCCTGTGCATTCTCTGAAGTTACATAACCAAGGCCAAACATTATCAGACTATGAAAAGGGAAACTGGTGAACACGTAGAAAGTTCATGTGAGTGGCTCTGCAACAAGACATGTTCAGATGTCTTGAGTCCACATCTCAATGGTCCTCAACTAGGACTGAAAAAAAAAGAATCATGATTTATTTGACAAATATCGCAATTAATTGAATTAATGTGTATTAAAATCTGTAGCATAACCGTACATCAAAATATGAACAGACTCAGTTTTAGTCACGTACATCAAAATATGAACATCTCAACCCACATACCACAAGTGAGAGCGAGCGTCTTTGCTTGCGTTTGAGTGAGTGTGGCTTGGGACACATCTGATTGGCGAGCATGACTGTCTATCACACACAGATTGTACAGATACGCAACATTTCTGTGAATTTCGTTTTACTGTCTGGATTTTGTTTACTCTGCTGCCTTGCCGGTTTGGCTGCATGCGACCGGTCCCACTCTCACCACCACGGCGTCGCTGCAGCTGCCTCTGTTCTGCCTGCCTTCCCAACGCCCCAGGAGGTCACAGAGGCTCCATTCTCTTGCTCACTGACTATCCAGCCAACCCAGCATGTTTGTGCATGTGTCTTCCCTCAGCAGCCCTGACATTATCCAATGCATCCAAAATCGCAGTTGTTGAGATTTATAAAATGACATTTCTTCAAAAAGTGATTTCAGTTTGATTTCGATATATCGTTCAGCCCTAGCCTACACACTATGAGGCAGATGGTTATTTACTGTAGCTGATCCATTCAATTTCCTGTTACTTGGTAGAGTAAAGAAGTTCATACTTTAATCATTATCTGTGGTAATTACTGATTTCCCAGAATGGAAATGGATATAACATAGCAGACTTGGGCATAAAACTGTCACAGAATAAGAACTGTTCCTCCATGAAGCTGTAAAGGAGAGTCCAAATCTAATACATTGTCTTTAAACTTTCCACTGTGGCTGAAAACACTGTTATCCTTGCTGTGTGTATTTTAATTATCATTTACAGGATAGTCAAGGCTTTCCGAACCGAAAAACGTGTGTGTTTCCAGGATACAGCATCTGAAACCGTTCTTCATGAGGAGCACTACATGGTAATAGTGCGTAATAATAAGTTTCCTTTGTACAAAGTTAAGCTGTATTGGAAAACAATGGCCACGGTCATTAGCCAATACCCCGCATGTCCTCCAAATCCCTGTTCACCATCAGCAATTTTACAGTCTGCAGTTTCAGAGCACTGGAGAGTACAAGAATGTCCCAGAGGAAATCTAAGACACCGTAGCTGAACATGCATACACCATGTAAACACAATGCATGTATGACATCAGCACATTCTGCACTATGGACCTCCGTTAAGAATAGCTATTCATTACGGTTCATAGCGTTGCACGATTCTGACAGAATATCACAATATGAAACAATGATTATGTCTGCTCTAGCTGCAGAATATTTTCTAGCTCTTGTCCAAACAGTTGGGTTCCCTTTGCTGATATAGCATTATGTTATGATAATTTAAATCAGAAGAAGGCATGTTTATAGGGTGTAGAAGTATGTAGTACCTTGGGTCTGCTGGGTGTTGACCCGGTGGAGTAATTTTTGGCTTCATTAGGATACAGCACAATGTAACGTTACTTCTAACTGCCGGAAGTATAAACTACACAATTTGACCTTGACCTACAAAGAAAGACAGCTCTTTATCTAACAATGGCCTATAAACCTATATTAACCTAACTGAACCTTTATTGTAAAGACCATCTGCTTTTGCAACTTCTGTTTGTTTGGCTCTGCAGTAACTGTTGACCAATGTCATTGTCTTTTGCGCCTCCTGGGGTGTCACAGGGCAGTTTTTTGTGTCGTCTGTGAAGTGAAAGAGATTGTCATTGTGAAACACAGCAAGCACAGCACACGGTGACACAACGAAACGTGTCCTCTGCATTTAACCATCACCCTTGGTTAATTAAACAGTAATGAATAGCAGTAATTAAGCAGTAATTTTTTTTTTTTTTTTGCTGAACTTTGATCAGGGTCACCTTAGTGGCAGCTTGGCAGTACTGGGGCCACAGGTCACAGTAATAAAGCCTGTCCGCAAGGCTTGCACATGTACAAATGATGCAAAATCATTAGCATTCTTAAAATTTAAATCATGTGAATTTTTTTTATGTTTTGATATGATTAACTGTTGGACTGACTCTCAAACAAATGGTTGAATGAGAGGAAATCATCTCATGGGTACGGAAACACTAATATATTAATTAGCCTATATTGTACAGTGTTGTCCAACCGAGAGAAAGGACCACGTTCATTTAATTCCCAGCAGATCACACACATGGCAGCAGGGAAAGCTGTGTCTGCTCCCCAGATGAAGTCCCTCTTCTCCACCCCCAAAGGAAAAGAAGACATTGTCTGTTTCCCTTTCAAGAGCCACAGACCTGTGCACAAAAAAGGGAGGAGGGACTTGACGGTAGAGCAAACCTGGCTAATAAACACCACCATTAAGTTCCATTTCCTCCATCAGGTCCGTAATGAGCGAGGAATTCTGGCGTACATGCTCAGCTGCTCGGCCCCCCTCCAAACCGCAGGGGGGATACGGCAGGGAGATGCAATCTGCCCAACTCTACCTGCACTCCTTCAGCAACTTCTGTCAGATTAAAGACATCTTTAGCGCATTTCAGTGGGTCCTTGATAGAGACTGTGTATGTATGTACGTGTGGAAAATATCACTCACATTATCCAAACTATCGCTAACTTTCTCATTCACAGTTTATGCTTTTTCTACTACTATATATGGAACAGACGCTATGAATTTACTCACTTACTTGTCTTAAAAATGAACATGAACCTAATCCTGAACCTTATAAAAAGTTGTAGCAAACGGGGGAGTACTGACGGCTCTTGCACTCCTACATTCTTAATTCAGTCTGAATTAAAATCGAAAAACATCACACTTAGCACATTTGTGCTGAGCCTTTACATTATTGGCTCAGCAGGTACCTGCTTTTATCTTATCTGAAAAAGCGACTGGTCAGCTTGAAGGGGGTCTCAGTGGTTGAATAATCCACCTGATCGATTAGTTTGTGTAGGACTAGAAGTCTTCAAAAGGGAAGTTGAAGAAAACACATCCACTGTGGTCAGGCACAAAAAAAAAAAAAAAACCCACAACAATAGCTGCAGAGATGCTGTGATCAATCAGTGTCTTCATTACCAACATCATAAGGCTGTTTTGCTCTGTGTTCGCTGATCTGATTACATACGGCCTGCAGCCAGCGCTCGTCCCTCGCTCATCAAGATGTCAAGGGTGGAACACAAGCAATGAAGGGATGTAAGGGATATGCCAGACCCAGACACGACACACACACACACACACACACACACACACACACACACATGCAGAAAACAAACAAATAATGGTCAGTGTGTGCAGTACAAATGGCCTGTAGTGTCCTGTTCACACTAAAACTTAGTCTGCATAAGAGTCTGTGGTTTATGCATTATGCATTATTAGAACATCTGGAACATTCTGGTCCTGCCAGAACACACTCACGCTGGCATAATGGGACCTGTTTAGTCATTCAGCAGCGAGTCTGGACTGAAATGTGAATTAATCAGGCCGACGCACAGATGCACAAACTGAAGGACACTTCAAGGTGATCAATACGGGACTAATTAGGGACTCGGAGTCACGATGCTGCGGAACAGCGAGAGCGCTTCCTGTAGCAAAAGCCCCGCTTCTCCTTAGAGAGATTTCCACGTCTGGCCCAGGCTCTGGGGAGGGTGTAACAGTGACTGCACCATTAGACCCTCACCAGCCCTGCTCGCCTAATTTGTTTCGGAGGCGAGTTTGTTCGGGGGAGAGAGAGGGATCCCTGTGGCATCATTAGAGCAGTGCAAGTCAGCGCTGGGATAACCTCAGCACCAAAGCCGCAACCACTGCGGCAACCCCATCCACCAGCAGTCAACGGGGTCTATTAAATTTTCATACTTCCAAGTGTAATTATGTGCTGTCGGTAGCTCCCCTCCCAGCGGATTTTTCCCTACTTTATGTTTTACTTAATTTTCTTTCTTTTTTTTTTTTTTGGTGGAGAAGCCCTCTCTTCATTTCCGACCGCCCTTAATATTGATGAAAAAGTGCTGACATGCGCTAGCAAGTCACACATGGCCCGGGGCAGCGAATGGATCAATACTGAGTGTGCGCCAGTCAGGGCGGGGGCACGGCAATTCTTCATTGTGAGGGTCCTGTGAGTCCACACACTCCTTCCTACACCAACGTGCAAGCATGGAACAGCAGAGAGCTCACTATTCGAATCAATGCAAAGCCTGTTCCAGTGAATGAACTACTTGCTGGCCAAAGCCACACACAATCACTGCTGTATTTAAAATAGTGCTGCGAGCAAAAGCCCGAAAAGGCACTGACTTGAATGTATTGTTATTGAATATAACAATAACAATATTGAATATAACAGTATTTGAACTGACTGCATATCACTTATAACATGGGTGAAGGAATATGGTACAAGTTTCAGCTCAGCAGGATCTTCTTCTGGACAGATTCAGATATTTTGCTGTATCGACTGCATGGTGGAGCAGTCCCCCCCAAATATATGTGCAGAGAGATGGGAGTCAATAGCATTTGACATAACAATAGTGGAATAATTTAGTTTTTTAGTATCAAAAGGAAAATGTCACAAAAATAAAAATTTGTGCAGAAACTGTGATATGTTTTTATCACATACACACACACACGCGCATGCACACACACGCACGCACACACGCACAGTTTTTGTTCTAATGATCAAAGCATGACCAATGGGTAAAGTGGTTAATTATATTACTAAAGCAGCCCTTTTAACAAAGTAGCTTTCAGTAGCTTTACCAGCGTCAATTAACATCACTGCTGGACAATTTCTTTCACTTTTAATTGAATTATTTATTCCTCCATTCCATTGTTTAAATGTAAGGACAGTACGTATTCATTTTAATCAGGCCACAATAGCTTTGCCTAGCAGGCAGCATTGCTAAATTACTTTCATACTTTTCTTTCAAAAGACCCTCACGTCCTCATTATCTTTCTCTTTATCAGGCCAATCACTATGGAAACAGTGACCGACAGAGGAAGAGTGATGAATCATCGACAGAATGGTTTGGCTCTATTCATGTCCAGAGCCAGAGGATAAAATTGTCTTTATATATGACTAATACATTTTTATATGTTTTATTTTTATCCAAATAGTCTCAAAATAGAGACCATTTTGGGAAGAATGCTACTGGAAAATTCTTCTCACACAGATCTAATATGCTCTGATATTTTAAAAGATCATTTAAACAAAATGGATGGTTGGAATGGATGGTGTCCCATGATCTCAATATGATGACCATGATAATATGTGCTGCTATGAATAATATGGCAATTACCTGTGTGACTGAAAAATAAATATGATATATTAATATAAATATAATGTTTTTAGCTTGGTTTCCTCCACTTCCTTTACTTTTCCTCCATACATCACTAAGGGGATATCAGCCTACTAATAGTCTAAAATTAGAGTAAATATCAGAATATATTGACATACTGTTGAGACCGCTGAACTACTTCTACTCTATTTCTATGATTCCAAACCTGTTTTCCCTTCAGAGGTACAGTATGGTCAGTTCCTCAGTGTATTTACACAGACATCATGCATAGTTGCAGCGGAGCCTACCAGCACCAGGAAGTGAATGAGGGCGAATGTCCTGTTGCCTTGGCGATTGGAGAATAGAGGCAGAGAGATATTGGCCACTCAGGATGACAAATTGTCTGACGCCACAGAGAACTGTGAACGTGTGCAGATTTTACAAGCAAGCGTGCTGTGGAGGCGGCGGTGTGTGTCTGGGTACAGGCGAGAAAGGGGAGACGGAGCGAGCGAGCGGGAGCAAGAGAGCGCAAAACAAAAATAATAGCGGGTGGGGTAGCGTTGCATTTTTAATTTACTGACCAACTCCATCCCTCCGGGGCAAATGAAAATCAATTTTGATGACGTTGAAGACTTTTCCTCAGCCCTTTTTAAAATGCACTTCATTTGCAGATGTTGAAAGCAATAACAGGGGGGGGTTGAAAAGGAGAATTGGAAAATTTGGGAAGAAATCTCTTCTTCCTCACTGTGCAGCAGGGCATCAGTTTTCACTTAATAAATGACATTTTTACCAGGGGGACCTTTGCCAGTTGGACCATTGTCACAGGCGCCAATCGATCAGACATAAATGCTGGCCTCGCCTAATACCCCAGATCGCGTGGCACTGCTCATTCTCTCAAGATCCCTCCTTGCCAGGCTCTCCCTCTCTCATCTGCCCAAACTGAGGTCTGGCATCCTGTCCACCCTGAGCTAAGGATGCTGCTCCAAAAGCCAGCAGGGACGTTGTGCTTCCACGCAAACACAGAGAAATCTAGAGATACTTACTCAACCATTCCGAAATTTTTACCACAAATCTGATTAAAAACATTAATATTGGCAACAACTGCAATGGGCACATTCAGTTAATCCAAAATACTAAGAATTTCTTGACCATAAAGTTCTTATTCTGTTGCTAACTGTGTTTATGACTGTGGCTTAAAGGTCCCCTGACATGAAAATTTTACTTTGTAAGATTATTTAACATTAATAAATAAGTTCCCCTAGCATGAAATGACGATATGTGCTTTGGACATTCTGCTTCGCTGTTCAAAGAGCAGCAGCTCAGCCGGTCAGATCAGAAAATTCTCCCCTTATCGCCTCATAAGGGGCAAGGTTACACAACGTCAAACATTGAGGTTGTTGACATCAATGGTGATGATGACGTCATTTCCACGACACGTCATTTCTACAGACACAGAAACAGCGCGTCCTGGCGAAATCCCATTATGGAGCTGGCTGAAATTGGCCGCAATTCTGCACCAAGACTGAATTCTCAAAAGAGACTTCAGGTACAGTATTAGGGGTTCACTAAGACAAATATAAAAGCAAAAAGATTTTCATGTCAGGGGACCTTTAATCAAAAACAACATCCTAGTTGCCTGAAAAGGTTTGGGAACCCTTGCAGCAACCTTTCCATTTTTCATAACTACCCTTACCACAGTGTAGCGTAGCACTCAAACTGGACATTGTAACACTCATTTCTGAACTTCAACCTCATTTACATTTACATTTATGGCCTTTATCAGACGCCCTTATACAGAGCGATCAGTAGTTACAGGGACAGTCGCCCTGGAGACACTCAGAGTTAAGGGTCTCGCTCAGGGACACAATGGTAGTAAGTGGGGTTTGAACCCCTGTCTTCTGGTTCATAGGCAAGTGTGTTACCAGATAGGGTGGCTCCTACCTCCCAACCTCTGCAACAGCATTTCACAATGCTACTTCTTTTGACTCGGGTGATGCTTTAACGAAAATTTTTAATTGTGGGTGTGGGGGGTAAAAAAAATTGCCATTAAATGTGTGAATGGCAAAATGGGCGTAATGTATTCATACAGCTCTGCAATCCAAATCTTTCATGTTCTGAAAGGTGGGTGTTGGTGTGCATGGTCGCGGAGTGAAAGGCACTAATTAGTATCTGGCTGGGTTGTTTTCCTCTCCGGCAGAGGGGAGGGGTTTGTGCGGCTGGCCTGGAGGAGCCTCCATTGCAGCAGGGTTTCACCTCATCTCACGAGTGCACAGCAGGAACGCCGGAAAAAAAACAGGATGGGAACGGAGGGGAGCATCCCATTTCAAGGCATCATCTCAGGATGAAGGAGGCTCCAAAATTAGCCCCCATATTGCCCCTAAGAAGAGCACAACTGAAAGCTCTCTGACAAGAAAGCATTGCTCTCTGCTTCTCTTCAAGTGTTTTTTGGAAACTGGTGTTGTCAGGAGTCCTTTTTTTGACAGCAGAGGATACAGCTTCCACAGCCATACAGCTGGGCCATCTCTGGCTGTGAACCTTCAGGAGAGTAATTGGCCTGTTTCCTGAAAACGGGAACATTGCAACCAGTGGACACATAGAGAGCCAGTAAACTATGCCTACTGGGTGTGCTATGGAACATAGATGCATTTGCCTAAAATCCCAGGCATGGAATGTACATAATGCTGATCATACTCAATTTTAGAATTAAACAACGATACACAGAAGTCATAGACAAAAAAAAAAAAGAACTCCTGGTTCCAGCAACTTTAGAGTTGCACTGTAGCAGTCATCCCACTGCTGCTACTGACTATGGGGTCGCCTAGAGGGTAAGAAACTTGCCTATGAACCAGAAGACCCAGGATGCACTGCTAGATGGAGATGTTTGATAAAGATCCTGCATACTAGTTTTCAGTTGACCGTCTTAGCAGTATGTAGTTTCATGGACAATAACGATGGTCAATGCTAATGTTGTGACTGGATAGGATAGGATTCTGCATTTACATTTACAATTATGGCATTTATCAGACGCCCTTATCCAGAGCGACTTACAACCAGTAGTTACAGGGACAGGGTTAAGTGTCTTGCTCAGGAACACAATGGTAGTAAGTGGGGTTTGAATCTGTGACTTTGTAGTCTTCTGGCGAGCGTGTTACCAACTAAGCCACTACTACTACTGCAGTAAAAGTTCTACTAACCACCTTTATTGTTCCTAATTTTTCTGTTCAAATGAGAATGATAGCAACATATATAAACACATTTGTTGCATTTATTATTATTATATGCATTGTTATACATTTAAATTTTTAAAGAAATCAAGCCACTCCTCATAAATGCCAGCTATTTTTCATCTGTCATATATAGCAGTGCTCTGTCTGTACTTCACATTTTAGCCTTTTTCATATACACAGTATGCCATCTAATTTTTTCCACCACCTGGGTTTCCCATCTGAGACTCTGGGGTTTCTCACATCTGCAAAGACACTGCAGCAGACCAGCCTGGAAAATCCTCTTATTGATGCATTATATCTGCAATGGAGATAATATCAACAGATAGCTAGTGAAAATAAGACTTAATAAACCCCATAAAGATTTGTGGATTTATAGCCATCCTGTGTGCTGCTTTAAAATCCATGTTTAAGGACACATTTTCACATGCCCAAACCCTTCAGGAGGCAGAATCCTGAAATCACAGTGCCTCATGCTGGCATTTCCACACATACCGGACCAAAATACGCCATTCGAAGGCATTCTGAGGTCACTGGCCATGTAGGCCAAGATGAAAGGGAAGCTATGGCTTTAAATAAGGTTTATGCCCTGCCCGAAGGACCTTCCTCTGGACTGCACAAATAAATAATAAGGCTTTATGGTCTTTGTTCTTTCAACCACAGTCTCCCTTTTTTCCTGCGAGGTCCCATCATCTGGGCTATTTGCATGGCTCTCCGCTATATTTCCCGCTCAGCCCATTAAAACGCATCATTAGCATTATTTACCGGGAAGGAAGATATTCCTGCCAGACATACAACATGTCCCTGTCTACGCAACACATACCGCTCTCTCTGCATGAGTGCATATCCTGATCTCAGACATTTGGATTTTATGATGAAAACACCTGGATAAGAGGTCTTCATTCTGTCGACCACAGTAAATCAGCAGGGGGACATGGACTTCACCTCAGTGCTCAGACTCCATGCGTCCACTTCCTGAGTAAAAAGTAAGATGCTGATCCACAGTGAGCAGTTGTGGAAAAAAATAACATAAACCGTAACTCATGAGCAGACAGCAAATCTACCTTGTTGGAAGAAATTCAAGGGCTCATTTGCTGGTCTTATAACAACCAAAAGTCTAGCAGAGGATTCAGTGCAATCTAAAATTTTAAGCACAGCTTCATCAGCAAACATTATCTGTAACATATAGTAAGATTTAATGTGTCTCAGCATTATACTGAAGTTCAACGGCTTTCTGTATCTTCTGATATGCTACATTTTCAAAATGAATGGGAGTCACAGGTAAACGTCTTTCAGGCAGCAAGTTATGATGACTAAATGAACGAATTGCTGAAAATTTGAATAAAAATAGATAAAGACCTATCTAAAGCGAAGTGCACAGCACACAGTGCACACAGTGAAATTTGTTCTCTGCATTTAACCCATCACCCTGAGTGAGCAGTGGGCAGCCATGACAGGTGCCCGGGGAGCAGTGTGTGGGGACGGTGCTTTGCTCAGTGGCACCTCAGTGGCACCTTGGCGGATCGGGATTCGAAACGGCAACCTCCTGATTACCGGCCACTTCCTTAACCGCTAGACCACCACTGGCCCATAAGATACGACCTAGAGTTCAACGCAACTAATCAAAAGATCTTCACTGTATTTGGTAGCACAGTTCCGAAACCACAATGGAACTGGTGCTAGTGAAGTGAACTTTACAGAGAGAACTGTCGCATGACATCTATTGAATAACTAACCGCCATGGAAACATCAGACAGGGTCAGAAAGCAGACACTCAAAATAGTGCAGCCTCCCACCTAACCCCTGAACTAAATGATTCATGCTTGAAAACATATGTTTGCCAGTTAAGGTGGATTGGCATGAAAGGGCTGAACAGATGGGGTGGATCGATATCTGCCAAAAGCATATGGGCCAAAAGAAGAAGCTGGAGCAAGCAGGCAACAACGAAAAAATGTACATTAATTCAGACTCAAAGAATAAATTACAAGGGCAGGACCTGGGAAAAATTGGGTCCAACATTCATGCGGATGTTACTCACCATCAACCTAAAGATTGTTGCTGACAAAGCAGTAATGTCCTCAGCACAATATTGCACCGGACAAAAATGGCCAAAAAATTGTTCAAGAATGGTTTGAGAAACTCAACAAAGAGCTCACTGTGCTGATTTTTCAATCTCAACTCTCTGTCAAGCCCAATCCATGGAGGAGCCCCTTCACAATGGCCTTGGTACCTGATACAACAGAACCCTTTCTGAAGTCATGCAGCAAACCACTGTTTTGCTACCAAAGGCGGTTTTAAATTTTTGTGACAAACTGGCGTATGCAATTCAGGGAACATGTGTTCAAAAAAAAAAAAAAAATGAACACGCATTCAAATTGTGATGATTTTTGCCATCCTTAATATCATATTCCCAATTTTAACCCCAGTGCCAAATGACTTGCAGAGAATTAAAATTAAGGTCAAATGTAATGGAGGCTGCTTGAGGCTGAACATTACAGCGGTTGCTGGGTGCAGCAGGCAGATAGTGGTTTTGGATCAGGTGAACATCCCGGAGAGGTGGGAATTAACAAGCTTGTCCAGCAGAGCACAGCTGAATTTCCTCAAACAGTGCCGAAATGCTGCCCTACACTGCAAAATAATTACTATGGTCCGGGAAAACTGCACCGTGAAAATATTTATACAGTATTGATTATTCTTATCTCCTCAGAGACCGCAGCTTTCAGCTTTAATCAAATTTCCGGCCCTTGAGGAGAGAACGAGTGGATATTAGATCTCGAGACGCTAAAGTACTGTCTGAGTTTTCCCCAAATAAGGCAATGCATAGACTATTCATTTCAGAAGATACCATACAATATGAGCTATTTGTGTTCACACTGTAGATCTTCTTCATGGACAGCATCATCACAGACCCATATTACAACTGACCGTGTCTTCCCTTTAGGCAAATAGTAGCATCTGATGTGCTGTTTTAAAGAAACGTTTCCCGGTTCAATACGTTTTTAACTTGTCAAACTTCTGCCAGATGGAAAATCTGGAATGTGGTAAAATTATAATTAAGGTTAGCAGTGAACATATGCACATGCTGATCACAGAGAAGTAATTAATCACATCATTCAATTGTTTAAAAGTGTAAAAAAAAGAAAAGAAATTGGCAATGTTCATACCTTGATGTTCTCTTTATTAGAGTGGAATTATTGGGTCATTATACTGAGAACAGGGCTTTGTCTTCAGCAGAAAATTTGTTTGAAAGCCGGTCATTCTTAATTTAACTAGACTTCTATTCAGGAATGGATGGTGCCAAATGGAAGAGAGATTCTTTTGTTGACATTTTGTTTTGCTTTACATTCTTAGTTCTTCTTGATCCTTTTTAAAGCAAATGATCCTCAGATAGCAGCTCAAACACATTATTAATTACAGGCTGTGAAAATGACTGACATCTACCATTCAACCATATTATATTGACTATAATCACAACATGGTGTAACAAACTGATGGTTGTGTTACACCATTTTACAGATATTAGCACTGGTATGGGCCTCTAAGCCAGAGTGTGTAAATAGTTAATAAAAATTTTCAAAAATGAAATGCATCTGAACAAACCAATCTACAGTGACAACATCGCAAGAAATAACAGAAAATCATCCCTGAGCCGTGTCATCAATTATACAGAAAAGATGCTGTAGAAGTTCCAGCCACAGCCATGCAGTCATTGTGCAACTCGCCTTCTGCTATGCAAACTGTGGCTGTGATTTGAGAATAAATTGTTTTCACATTTTTGCATTGCTAAGCTCTTGTCATTAAGACCATGCATACTGTTACCGAAATCAGACGACCCAAAGGAAGCCATATTCCATTTGCATTGTTCCACAAATCTTAAGGGCAGGTCTGTAACCATGACGAGGTCTGATAATAAACATGGGTTTTTGCTTGTTAAATGACAGATAAGTATTGTTAATCATCTCCATAATAGAAATACCCCTACAAAAACACGCCTTCGTATGTTTACAAGGAGCCCAGGAATTTAAAGCCCCTGTGGTGTGCTGTGGACATAATGGCTGGAACAGATTTGCAGTTTTGTACTGTGCAGACGAAATAATAATGGCAAATTACCAAACAACAGGCTTTGTATTCAAAGTCCCATTTTATATTTAGTGCACTGTTTGTGACCGGTTACGGAACCTTATCAGGGCCCTTTTTTTATTTTGCTCTATAATATCTACACATTTTAATTACAACGTTCCAGAGATCTGTTTATAAAAAAGTACAACTCAGGAAATAACAATATTCCCATTTTTACAATATTTGAAATTTCGAAAACTGTCAGTTAAATACAGACTAATGAAATATAATATATAGTGTGAAAAATGTCCTATGAGTCAAAATCACAAAAAAATTAAGGTATAATTTTTAAACTATATAAATCAGGGGGATTTGGGGGTCAAGTCAACACCTTGAACTTTAGGACACATTATTACCAATGATGGGTAAGCATGGTCCACAACAATTGTTACATAGGACCAAAACATCTTCTTCCAATACTCCATCGTCCCGGTCTGAGAGTGACAATTGTCGCACGTGCCGCCCTAACTTTTTAATGGAATAACTAAAAGAAATCAGAGTCGCACTGGTGTGACCAGGGGTTCAGGGGTTCGGAGGTGTTATTCATGCAACAGACACATATTATACATCCATGTCGTATTATAAACCAATCAGAGATCTTCAGACACTGATTAGAACCTGACATTATTGTGGCGGTGGTCATTTTTCCCCACAATCAAAACGCTCACCTGACCACTCATTTACCACGTGAGCCCGAACCCTGGAAAAATTATAGAAATTAAAGGCTTAAAAAAATCACAATGCATCTATAAAACACAATATATGCAGTGATACATGTACTGCCCCAGTGTCCCTTTCAGCAACAGACAGCAGCAAACAGATAATCAGGCCGAGATAATAATCAAGCTCAAGCCCTTGAACTTTTAATTTAGATTTTCTTGTTATTTATTTCATCCATTTTTTTCCTTTCAGCTCAGTGAAGCACTTTAAGCACCAACACATTTTCAGTAAGTTATCTTTCTTGTAGAATTGTGCTTCAAATAAAGAACTTTATGTTCATCAGATCATTTACAATATTGCCTATATGGACAGTGATTTATAAAGTTTTGGTTTTGGTGCACCTTAGGAGGACCAGTGCCACCAATGCAAAAAGTTAGTCAAGAGCCCTGTGATAGATTATTGAGCATGGATCTCTGTAGTTACACAGCTCCCTATACAAATATTTTTAATAATGTCAGATTTTTTTTACGACTTTGTGCTGTAATAGCTCCTCTTTTGCTTGATAAGACCAGATGGGATAGTATGTACTATGTGCATCACCAGACATTGGGCCCCTACTGGTTGTTCCCATCCTTGGACTACATACTTAACCCTGTGAAGATGCTCTGACCCAAGTACTTCCAACACATCCAACAGACTGGTCCCTTGCCCAGCTGCTTAATATACCGGACTCATTGACAAGTGTGAGTCACGTGATATTAATGATGTGACTGAATTGTGTAACTGTGCATTATATACACTGGCTGGTAATAACAGAAAAATATACAGAAAAAGCCCAAACGGCACAGCTGTGACCAATTTCCATTTTGGTTTCCTTCATTGTAAATTTTACACACTGCAATAAATACATGACAGCAGATGGAGGGGAAAAAACAGTCGAAAGGGATTAAAATCCCTTCAGTACGTTTGCCTTCCACCATCGCCCACACAAACACTAAGTTAATTAAACAACTGGCTTCCTCTATGTGTCTGTTAAAATGTCTGCAACACTGGCTCGACAATGGTGTTAAAGTCATTAAGCTAAGCTGTCGTTAAGCTAATTATAATACAAGCACTGTCATTTCGATTTGGTTTCATGAAAAAGAAAAAAAAAAGTTCTGCATGACGCCACTGCCTCTGTCTGACCCCGAGAATTTTTCTAATACAAAATAATTTCACTACAAGTTCATTATGGGTTCCATGCAGAGGCTAAATTGTATTTAATCAATCAATGTTTAGATTGTGAAAATCTAGAGAAAGATTCCATTTTAGTTTTGTATGTTACAGCTACTGAAATGTAAAGCTGAAATGTAACTCATTATTGTATTCAATATGGCAATTACATAATTAAAATTCTACAGTAAAACTGAGAGAAACAGCCATTTAGATCTTAATTAATGTCTCCTTGGTAACGGTTAACTCAGGCTGGGGGTGTATAGGGACAGGTTGTTCGAAGAAGAAACAGGAACTCTAGCCCTTTTCACTATTGGATGTCATGCAGTACAATCTGTACTGCCATGTAAAATTTAACCATGAAAGTAGGCAGAGTTGATACCCACCCACCCACCCTTTCTTATGGTTAGTACTTTTTCTCACTGTGTAGGTAATTGTTGTATTTAGTTGGTTTTTTTTTGGCTTTAGAAATTAAATAGAACATGAAGGTTGCAGGTCTAGCCCAACAGAAGAAATACAAAAAAAAAAAAATCTACAGGAGCAGCAGTGCAGTACAGGTTGGTATAGAATATATTAGAATAGAATAGATTTATACGCATGTACAATGAGATTAAAAGCAGATCCTTCAGTGCAGACAGTACAAAATAAACCAAATGTGTCAGAAATTATAAAATAACAGCACTATACACTTATGGGAAGAATAACTAACTTAGTAAGGTTTTATATACAGTGTGTGGATTACACATTATTGCACGTCAGATTATTGCATATTATTTTTGAAAAAGTATTCATAGTGTAGTGGGTGCTTGACAGTGAGAATAAAGATATTGTACAGTATACACAGTACTGCACAGTATTTTAATTGCAAAATTTAGACCCGTTATCACACTTCTGAAAGTATACATTGTCGCACTACACCTCACAGTGAAAATAGGACCAAAATGGTTTCTTAGAACAGCCTGCAGCATTTGTAATTTCATATTCAAAGCAGAGATCAGCAGAAATAACCAGTCATAATGATCAATGTTGTGAACAAAAAACATTTTATAGCCATATAACAACAAATCTTCACACTATCTATTTTCAGTTATTCACATTCCTTTAATAAAGAAATGTGAATAAAAAAATAAATATCACACTTGGTTTAATTTATTCTGTATCCTTTTTACGACGCCAGACTAATAAATTCAGCTGTTACAGCTCACACTCCTGAGTAAGAGGCTGCCGTTATGCTCTCTGCTCTCCAATTACAGTTACAACCCAGGTGTCCCTCCAACCCAGGAGTACTGCTCCTTCAGTGCTGCTATACAGATGGACACGCCCACACCTCCAATTATTATTTCCATTAAAGGCACTGCACTTTCACAATCACACATCAGTTACAGAGCTGCAGTACCGGACCTCCTGCAAGATCGCCTCACGGAGCTTTGCACACATAGTCAGTGAACTAATGTAGTGTTTTTTTTTTTTATTCAGTCTTCCTACTGTGATGCATTTTATTTTCAATCGCATTACATAAAAACAAATTTTTCTGGTAGGTACAGTACTGTGCAAACCAGAGGAAACAAAACCACTGTTAATCTCAGCTGCAAGTAATTGTGTTACCGTAGCAAAGAACATTGATCAAATATTGATTTACCTGAACTGTTTATTGCAGAATTTCCTTATTTTCATGAAACAATGTTTGTATTGTTCTCTGAGCTGCAATAAATTATTGTTATCCATCTGTAGACTTTTGCTTGTAGGAGACCATTCATTGGTTCATTACATTCATTACAGCGAGACCCACCCCAAGATCTTCTAGCGCATCTCTCACTTTTTAATCATTATTATTTGAGTTTTACACAAAAAAGACATCCTAGATCTGAATTAATGAAATATAAATACTTTGTTCTTTACATAGTTTACATTTACGGCATTTGGCAGACGCCCTTATCCAGAGCGACTTACAACGTGCTTTCAAGTTACCATCGATGAAGAGATCAATTCCGGTTCACTAGGACCCCAACTATGAATACATCTATTTTATTCACTCTGTTGTAGATTCTGTACACAAAGTTCGACAACAAGAAAATTACAATTTAATCTAAAAATTCTTTAAAGAGGGAGGTCTTGAGCTGTCGTTTGAAGGTGCTCATTGACTGAGCTGTTCTGACCTCGAGGGGAAGTTCATTCCACCACCGAGGGGCCAAGACGGAGAAGAGTCTAGATGAGATTTACATAGTTGACAAGATCACACAATCTCCTGATGTACTTGCCTGTCTCCTGGTAGCACCTCCATGCTTTGGACACTATACTGACAGACACGCCATCCTGGTTGAGCTGCACTACCTGAGCCACTTGTGTGGGTTGTATACTCCGTCTCATGCTACCACTAGAGTGGAAGCACCGCCAGCATTCAAAAGTGACCAAAACATCTGCCAGAAAGCATAGGAACTGAGAAGTGGTCTATGGTCACCACCTGGAGGACCACGCCTTTATTGGGGACATCTTGCTAATTTCTAATAAAAAAAAGTCTTGGCCAGTACATTTATCACTGCATGTAATGTGTTTTATACATTGTGCTTTTTCAGCATTTCACTCAGCATTTTACTCGTGATGTGTTTCGATTAGCACTAAATTGAAAGCTGAGGCGATAAAATTAAGGTTAGCTTCTGCAGATTATGAGAGCAAAATCTGAGGTGTGGGAAAAACACAAAGCATGTAATTACATTCATGTTGTCCGACATCCGCTGATACAATAATGTCAGGTTCTGGCTTTTAAAAAGCTGTACTTGTCGAGTTCGGGTCTAACTTTTAAGGCTTAATTAAAGCTGTAATCAGTGTTTACATCCACTCTGTCTATCTGACCGGTCCAGGCTACTCACCTCTTACATTTACATTTACAGCATTTATCAGATGCCCCTACCCAGAGCGACTTACAATCGGTAGTTACAGGGACAGTAACCCCTGGAGCAACTTAGGGTTAAGTGTCTTGCTCAGGGACACAATGGTAGTAAGTGGTATTTGAACCTGGGTCTTCTGGTTCATAGGCGAGTGTGTTACCCACTAGGCTACTACTACCACCACCACCACTCTTTCTGTTTGACTGCAGCATGAGTGATTTCAAATTTACAGGGAGATCTGGAACATGGCCAAGGCAGGCCCTGCCCTTCACGGAAATACGTTGTGTTCCTAACATGCGTTTGTTCCAAGAACCACTTTTCTTTTAATCGCACGATTAAAAGTGTCATCATTATACATGTTAGTTGCACCCTAGTAGTTTCTGGTGTGTGTGGGCTGGTGAACACCCCAGCATTCCACTACCTGTGTGAAATCAGTGTGTGGGAAAAGGGTAGTACGTGCACGTACACTTCACCCATAGGTTGGTCTCTGTTAGACCCAAGTATTTGGTAGCCATTAACAACACCTTTTTGCACTATCTTGGCTCCCCTGGTTTACTCACAGCACCATCAGCATCTTCTTCTCCGACACCCTTGTTCCCACTGACCCTAGAAACATTTTTCCTATTTCAGTGCACCAAAAAAGACAATATATGCACATTGTAATTTGATAAAATATTCCCATTAGAGCAAAAAGCCCTGAACATTTCATTTTTTTATATTTTTCAAATTAATTCTCATATACTCTCAGATGTCAAACTCAAATGCTTAATGTCCTTACATATAATGGCAATTCTACACTATATTCCAGGCTCATAATTAGGTAAAATAAGACCTAGAAAGGTCTGTAAATAATTAATGAAAATAATCGCTTTAAGGCCATTTTAGTGCCTGAAGTGCATTTTACTGACTGCATGACCATTTATGACTTCAGACCCGACTTTATGCTGCCTGTTAAGACGGGAAGATTAATGCAGAAAATGTGCCATGAAGACGGATAACAAAGAAGCCTGCCAATGCCCAGGCCCCATGGCACTACAAGATAAACGCTGCTTTTACACGGCGCCTTCTGTGGCGGGTGTTAACTGAGTTTAATGTCACAAAATGCACGCAATTAAATGGCTGCATCTCACGCAGCAAGTAAATTGCACTGTGGAAAAAGCAACATCCAGGACCATAAAGCAGAGAGGTAAATGGTATCTGCATGCTGTCATGTATGCTCTGCGTGTCTCGGCATTTCCAGTTTATTTGCCCGAGCACCCTGACCTGTGCAACAAGCGACCTATTTTTCCCAGTGTGTCTTCATCAGAGCTGAGCCTTGTACATCCCATTCCTAACCCCCATAACAAGATGTCAGATGAGAAAAGGCCAGTTAAACTGTCACACCACAAAGCATGCACAGGAGAGGGAAAACGTAATTAGAGTATCGTTTCAGACAGGGGTTCCACTCCTTGACTGAATAATTTCCTTCCAACCGTTGCTTAATAAGGATTAGGTGACCATCCATTAACTCATAATGCATGTGTCAGGAACTAAACGCTGGAATAAAAAGAACCAGCCAGGGATCCTCCAGGAAGAGGGATAGTGAAACATCTGATTTAATTTACTGAAAAAGAAATAGTTAAAATAAATAAATAAACACACACATAAAAGTTAATGAAGTGTGCTGCATGCTCAGGTTCTATGCTCAATATGTTGATACAAGTCGCTGACCTCTGTATAATATAAGGTATATTGTATACTGGAGCAGTTGCTTGGTCCAAAGTCAGACAGGATCTCTGGAGGAACTTTCCCAAAAGTACAGATGCTAAATGGTCTGGGCATTGGAGCCATAAACGGAAGGTTGCCGGTTCAAATCCAGAACCACCAATGTACCACTGAGCAAGGTACCGTCCCCACACACTGCACCCCGGGCACCTTTCATGACTGCCCACTGCTCACTAAGATGGGCTAAATGCAGAGGACACATTTTGCTGTGTGCACTGTGCTGCACTATTTTATTTTATCTATTTATTTGTTTGTTTGTTTGTTTGTTTGTTTGCAAGGTATGGATTAGGAATGTCCACATGCAACAATGACAGTTGTCTGTAACAATATCCTGCACGTACAACATATAAAATACATTAATCATAAATCACTAAATGTTTTGAAAAATCAGGAAAAGGTTAACCATTGGTCAGGGTTTGCAGCCTGCTAATGACCCCAACATGACGTAGTGGAAAATACAATTCCTCAGACGATAACCTAAAAAGGTTCTCTGGTGATTTGTCGGGTAATTGTCCAAATTAAAAGTATTAGGTTAGATGGGCCCAGTGAGGTTTACCCTGCAGTAAACCTGGCTGCCATAATGGCCTTGCTGTGCCATCCGGTCCTGGTTTTGGGGTAATAAAACTCAGAATCAGAGCCAGGTAAGGGTGAGAAACAAAGCTACACACATAGCTTCATAAGTAAAATTAAAAATATACATATTAGACCCAAGACTCATCTTACATGATTATAGCCAGAATTCATTCTAAATATACACTAAAAATACAATCAATCAAAATCACATTTCAGACGTTACCTCGAGAGAACCTCCAGAATCTGTTTTTTATGGTACCAATTACTTCAGTAGCCATAACACACACAATTATAGTTTTCTGCAGCACGATCTTGCCCTTTTCTTTCGACAGCGAGAAATGGTGGCAGGGTAATGAACAATTTTTTTTACCTCACATTTTGTCTCACATAATTTAATTCATCTGATTGGGCCCATCCTTCACTATTCATGATTTGCTCAGGAAACCATAAAATTTCTATTACTTATGACACGGTGATTGCCGTGTGCAGTGAAAAGGTGTTGGGGGTCGAGGGGGTGGGGGTAAAAATAGGATCCCCGGGTGACTTTTCTCAAGGACAGTGTCAATAGCTCCTCCCATCTGCTGCATCAGCACTTAAAGTCAGGCCTTTCTATGCTGAACTTGAGCCAATTTATCTCAACATGCTGAGGGATGAGCTGACCCTCTCACACCCGTGCCCTTTGGAGACAAATGGCCACGGCTACCAGAACAAACTTCACAACATGAGCACAAATGTTACTTAGATAGCTATTGCAGAGTCAAGTGATTTCTACAATAAGATCAATATCCATACCCATGAAAATGAAACTACAAAAAACTACAAAAACGCTCATGTAGTAATGAAACAGTTAACCGAAAACTGATTAATAGTGGTGTAACATGGTAATTCCAATATTGCAGGATTCTCTGTGATGGCCAAGTCCAGGCCTTGTTTTCTGTTCCCCCGGGTACTTCCTGACTCTGCCTGTCCATGCAGGCTTCATACCCAACTCAGAGGTAGAGGAAGGCTCCTACCTGGAACTTGAGGGCTGTGAGTTTAAGAACCCTGGTTTTATATGACTTAGAATTTCACTGTGAAAGCAGAGCACAATTCAATTCCGCCACCACTTTTCCTTTCAGAGACAGATACAACCATTACTGATCCTGAAGGAAATTGCACAATTACAGATGGCAAAGGGACAGAGTGGTACAACAACAAAGACACATTCACTAAAATACAAAAGAGGGGATGCAAAATAGAGTAGGAAATGACAGAATTGTGCACTGTGTCATTGTTTGCAATGTGTGAAAACAGTATATTGAGACTCAGTCCAATCCCTTCTAGCGCTGAGTCTTATATGAAGGGCTTACTGTGTGGGTATGTTCTGATCCATAAAGAGGGAATAAAAATAATAATAGAACAGCAGGGCAGTGGAACATGTAATGTCCCTGATGTAATGGTAACTGCTGTTGCTATATGATTTGCAGGATTGCTCCTTTGAAAGTAATAAAACAACAATGGTCTTGATTACTGTACAAAATCTTACCATCAGAGCCTAGCACTGCTATCTCTCTCTCTCTCTCTCTCTCTCTCTCTCTCTCTCTCTCTCTCTCTTCTTCTATTGAGGTACTGGTTTTCACATACAAATACAAAATAGGAAATACCTGCTGATCATACTTAAAATAAATACATAACCCCACCCCATATTCTATATTATGAGTAGACGAGACAGATTTGTAAGTTAGTTCCTGTACATTTGATACACAATGAATATCTGAGAATATACTATCCTGTTGGTAGAGAATAAAATAATGAATTACACACCACAGTCGCTGCCAAAAAATTCTCAACTCCCCCAGCCCTGAGTGCAGCTTCCTCATAAACAAACCAAGGCAACTATAAATCAGTAATTATCTTATTACCGCTGGATGTTGGAAGTGAGCTGGGCTCTGCCATCGAGAGGAAATGCGACTGTGCAGCCAAACACACACTGGGGGATGGGGGGGAGTAATAATGGAACTGGGCATACACTGCATCAGTGTGTAACTGTAAAAGTGTGGTGTTAGGGGGATGGTGAAGCAAGATGCATTTTTTACACCTATGTAACAGCAAACTGCGTAACATATAAACAGGAATCATCCCAATGAGTAAACCTGCTAAATAATGCTGAAGGATTCTGGGACATCGTCATTGAACAACGCACCCAGGAGGTAATGCAAGGCTGCGGGTTTAATACAAGACATTACAAATAAAGAAAAAAACTAAATGGCTTCCTTGATCATCTCTGTGTCCATTTACGTCTCCCGATGGACAGATGCTGGGGGTAAAATGATTGGGAATCTAGTTGAAAGTGACATCACTGTGACAGCCTGAACATCGCTGCCTCTCTGGCTGGAGGTGCAGTGCGACAGATGTGACACAAATTTAGGCACTTAGAAGGAAGTATAACAAAGATGGCTTGTGTTCCAGGCTGAAAGCAGAAGTTCACCGCAGCGATCAGCAGCAATAAAACTTCATGTGTGCGTGGACTATGAGTAACTGAAAGTGAAGTGATTGTCATTGTGATACACAGCACAGCACATGGTGGCACAATGAAATGTGTCCTCTGCTTTTAACCATCACCCTTAGTGAGCAGTGGGCAGCCATGACCGGGGAGCAGTGTGTGGGGACGGAGCTTTGCTCAGTGGCACCTTGGAGGTTCGGGATTCGAACAGGCAACCTTCTGATTACTGGACCGCTTCCTTAACCGCTGGGCCACCATGGCCCCGGTGAGACAGAATGAAGAGTGAGATAGAAGAAAATGTAGTGCTAGATGAAGTGCTCTGCATTATTAGCTCATAATCACATCCCATCCACAAGGGGGCACCAGCTTGCTTCCAGGTCTTCAGGTCTGCAAGCTGGGCAATAAAAAATGCTGGAAACTAATGGGGCTGGCTGGTTTATGGTGAAGCATTGGTTGTGGATCTTCCCCAGTTTGGCCTCTGGATGTAACTTTTTCCTCCCAGTTAGTTTGTGCCGTCTGGATGGATTTACCTTTTTGATTTACTTTTGTTTGTGGGGATTCCCCCTACGTGAACTGGTGGAGTTAAGGAGGACAGAGGACGCTATGGCCGCAGGTTTCAGGACCAGGTTTTGCGCTGGAGGTAAGTGGTGTCCCTTTGGTCCAACATCCATTTAGATTTCTCAAATGCTGACTACCACATTTATCACACACATTCAGGTCAGGGTTTCAGTTTGGCTTTTAGCTGACATCCTAACAAACAGACATACATGAGGTAATCAATAAACACTGGGCAGCATGTCCAACATTAAAATAACCAAAAAAACATCAGTGCATTACATTGACCTCAGACACTGAACCACATGACCCTGGATCAGTCACCAGTTTCCTTTATGTTTAGAGACACAACATGGGGGTATATAAAATGTATACACACTCACTGTCACAATCACGTACACTCACAATCCATCTAGTGGTGCCTTCTAATATGACACCAAATACTAGATACAGAATACTAAATACAGGATGATTCAGCACTGATGCAGTGCATAACATAATGGGATTATATCATAACGATGTTGCTTGGTGATTTTCTAGCGGCGACAAAAAGTACTGCCGATAGTGACACTTAACCCTCAATTGCTCTGGGGGGGACTGTCCCTGTAACTACCAATTGTAAGTCATTCTAGATAAGGGTGTCTGATAAATGCTGTAAATGTTATGTACAATGGTCAAAGCTGAAATTTGTTGAACTCTGACCTTTGCGCGACGTGACACATTTAAGCATGACCAATCGAATCAAAAGAGGGAATCGAAAAAAGAAAAAAAAAAGCTGATCTTATTAGTCTCTGAGTGTCCAGATATCTGAGAGAACACAACATTATCATGTAACCGGGAGTTTTGAAAACCACGCCTATTTTTGCACTGAGCCCTGAGGCAGGTGCGGTGGACTGAAAGCGGCTTTGTTACTGGTCTGAACAGATGTCTGAACCAGGCCCTTTTCTGCCATCTGTGGTGTCTGGTGAGTGCAGACTGAACGCCGACAGCAAATCAAAGCGTCCACACCGGTGAACAAGACCATAACTCTTGAATTTGAAAACATCATGTGACAATGTAAAATAATTATGGTATGCATTGGTATTAGAGGCAATGATAATCATAATCCAATCGAATCAGGAGACCAGTGAAGGTTCACACCTCTAGTCATGACTATAGCATCTTAATGTGACCCTTGCACAAGTGTCTTGAATCAACATGAATGAAAGATGAAAGTGAAGTGATTGTCATTCTGAAACACTGCTGCACAGCGCACGGTGACACAACGAAATGTGTCCTCTGCATTTAACCATCACCCTTGGTAAGCAGTGGGCAGCCATGACAGGTGCCCGGGAAGCAGTGTGTGGGGACGGTGCTTTGCTCAGTGGCACCTTGGCGAATCGGGATTCGAACTGGGAACCTTCTGATAACGGGTCCCCTGTGGCCAGAATCTGCAGCCAGAAGGCAAAAGCAAAAATAGCCTGAATGATTTGGTCAATATATTCCTACCAGTCTACATTTCTAACCAGATAAAGCTCACACACTCTCTCTGCAAGGGGGTGGGGGACTTTTATTGTTGCAGACAGCGCTGCCGCCGTTTGTATTGCAGGGTAACAAGCCGGTCGGCGCACAAATGAAAAATGGTGGCATCTGCAGTGGTGGTGCGGTGATCCAGCAGCCCGACATGGTGGTGTGGCAGCAGGTAATGGGGACACATCACAGCCAAACTGTGACTGCTTACTACATTATGTCAAGCAAAACCCAACCCAACCAAATCTATAAATAACACAGAAAATATAACAATAAGAAAGAGAAATGTTAGTAACCAGCAGATCAGTTATCCTACAACAGATTATGAAAGGAAAATAATGATAGGAACCCATTAAAATATAGAACATTAAAATTATAGAGCATTAAACTAAAAACATGATGTGCCAACATTTTGTTTAGGTCAGACATAAATTATTTGAATTAGAATAAAAAAATATTGCATAGAAGATGGAAACCACAGGGAGATGTGTTGTCTACATGAATGTTCTATGCATACAAACAATTGGAGGAACAATGCATGAAATGCATGGAGGAAACATGCATGCCGCATGAGGTTTTATTTAAATAGCATTGTGTAGTTTACAATGAAGCTTCTTAGTATGAAAGATGTGTAGAGCTCACTATCGCGGCCAGATACCGCATTGTGGCAGCATCTGCAGACAGCACTATTAATAAATGATGAGTATTTTTAATCGTGATGGGGCGGGGCTGCTCTGACAGCCAGCGCACGTTTACCTGAGGCACAGCGTGCAGGGCTCTTCTGCTCTTCACGCTGCTTCTTACAGACTGCACTCAGAATCTTAATGGGCCATTTTACTGCCTCGCCCTCTCACCACAGCGCCAGCCCACAGAACATCTGCAGCTCAGCGAGTGTGTACTGACTTTTATACAAAGTTGTTACCACGTGCACGCACATAATCCATGCACATATCTACAAATAAACAGCTAGCAAATTCAAACATCAACCAGCTGAACTACAGGTTGCAATCCCACTTATTATAATTGTGTCCCTGAGCAAGACAATTAACCCTCTAGTGTTTCTCCAGGAGAACTAAATGCAAGACATTTTCTAAAAAGTGCAACCAAACATGCACGGTACAATCCCACATGCCTATTGTGCGCACACACACACACACACACACACACACACACACACACACACACACACACACACAGGCAATAGGTACTGTGTATGCCTGCCTGTGCACAACCTCTGCAGCGGACCTGCACTGGGAGAAAAACACCATCCAATAGAGACGCTCCACAGCTGCCCAGTCGGGGTTAGGGGGATAAAACAGACAGCTCAAATGTGTAATTCACAATTACATGCACAATACCTCCAACTCCATCCCCTCCAACACAACCCCCAGTCCGACTCATTCATTATGATATATGTGTGCGGTAAAATTCATTTAGTGGTGTGACGTGGACAAAAGCCTAGTAATGTCTTAGAACACACTGCCCCCTGTTGGTGTCATGAAATATATATAATAGACACCCCTTGGGAGTAGTGACGTGTGTGTGTGTGTGTGTGTGTGTGTGTGTGTGTGTTCATGTCAATGAGTTGTAGTGTGTGTTTGTGTGTGTGCATTTCTATACACTAATGTTTTGTATTTATAACTTAAACAGACCTTATGTCCTCAGATTCTCATGAAAATATTTCAACATTTTAATAACATTTATAGTAATTAAAACATATAATTAAACATTTATAGTAATGAAAGCATTAAGTTTAGTTTAGGCTTAGGAAAGGTAGATTCACATTTAAAATACTCATGGTACATATTTATTATAGGTTATTATAGGTGTGTTTGTGCATGTGGAATTCTACACACACACATCGACATCGTACAGTCAATGGCATTTACTTATTTTGGATAAAGGCCTGATATTTCCATGCCATTTCATATTTATGATGCATACTGCCATTGACCATATTCATTGTCTTAAAGGTCTCTGGTATGGAACAGAATGGCCATGACACCACAGTGTTTGTCCCAAAATCAAAATCTTTTCCCAGAGAACAGGAACTGCTCATGGAACATGTCATACTCCCGCAGAGCCGAATTTTGGCACTGCTGGGTATGAACAAAACAGAGCTGCTCTACTAATGTACAATCCATCAGAGGTACTCCGTACTGAGGGAGACGTCTAGAAAAAGAGAAGTAGCACCAGTAGGCCTAATAACAGGATATGAGTTTGCTACCTAGCAGCGTCTAGGGATATTGCTTGGTGAATGGCGATGGCAAGACGCAATGCAATTCCCTTCATCCAATTGAGAAGACACTCACCCAAGGCTTTCATCAAGTGTCAGGTCTCTTTTCCAATAATGGGATTCCCAGATAAAGCAGCAGGCGGCTGCTCGTGGCCAAAGCAAGGAGAGAAAAAAAAATATACGTACAAGAATGAATGCAAGGTCACAAAGGTCACCACTGGTTCCTGAAACCACAAGGAGACGATGGACAGGGAGATGACAGGGCGATTCTATATCTGCCATCCGCTCAGAACACAGGGTCTGCAGCGAGCCAGGGCAGGCTGACGGAACACATTAACATGACCTCATGACCTTTCAACTGCCCCAGGCCTAAACCTGGGGCACTGGTGACTGCCCATAAGACTGCCCAGTTAGACGGGTGACAGAACAATATACAATGCACCATCTGTGCTGTCCTGGTGCCATCTCTGGTGCATTGCTTTTGGTGACTTTTGATCGCAAGGTTAACATCCACTTACTGTACAACAACATAGACAATAAAATGCATCTTCTCAGATGTGCAGAAAATAGTACAGTGCAAGTGAACAGCACCACTTATAAGCATGAGCTTATACAGTATTAAAGTTTAGCATAGTTTAGTGTTTATATACACGTATTTCAATACAGTGCTAATCATTCACATTTCATGGAACTACTTCCTGTTTTCCCAACAGAACACTGGGCATTTAGTGTCCTTATACACATATTGTCTGCTGAACACCACCGCTAACATTTATTTTTATAGAATGATGGCTTATTTCATGTTTATCCTGCCGACTCCCTCTGAGAGGATGAGCGAGGGAGAGATGTTCCCAGACAATGTGCCCATTTTAAATCAATATGGGACACCCTGAGTAATCTGTCACTTGCAGATGGACCTCAGTTTGCCAGTTTATCAATGGGCCATTTACCAAATGCTCAGGGTCTGAGCATCAGGCACGAGAAAATGAGTTGCCATGGGAGACAAAATAAAAGCGAGAGCATTAAAACTAAAAATAATATCTGTGTCACAAGGGAATCAGCCAAATTGCAGAGGCTGTGACAGGGCACAAATGCCACAGAAAATCTCACCAGCTAAAGTTAAATATGGCCACAGGAGGAACATGCATAAAAATACAATAGACTTTAAATGAACAATAGATGATCACTTTTCTGTACCCATACATTTATTATTATTATTACCACCATTTTGCTATGGGTCCTTTGCTTCATCGAGTGTCACAAATCAACTGGCTCAAAAGTAGAGTTCTGCTGTTTATATTTTTTACAGTTACTGGGGGAAATACAACACTGGTAATGAAAAGAGTTCATAAAACTGTCTGATTGAATTAAGGTTCATGAGGCAATTTTCCTCTCAAACATCCAGCCAGCGTGCAGCGTGCAGCTGAGAAGGAAGCCCTGAAACAGAATATCATCCAGCATCAACACTGAGATGTGAGGATATATGATACCTTCTAGATAGTTTCCATTTGTTCATATGAATATTTTGGAAATGTTAATAGTAATATAATTAATATTATGTTAATAGTCGATAATAATCGAGTTAATGGGTGGGACTAATAAAGAAAAGATTATTTTAACTTATAATAATATAGCATTCAAGTGACATGAAGTCAGTGGTGTTTTCCATGGTTTCTTAAATAATTTACTTTTATAAATTGATTTTTAATCTTAGAAGATTAGCTGTCATTATATAATAAAAAAACAAGGATGTTATAAAGGCTTTGGTTTTGAATTTATGCATTTAAGAAACATGATAAACTACTAACATATACACATGTGTTACTATGCATAACAATGCAACTTTCTACGTTGCAATGCACATTGTGTCATGAGCACCCGGCACTGTGTGAGACCCTGTGAAAGCCCTGGATACCACCTTCCTAATTACAGCTGCTGAGGAATGTGAATGGAAGTCCCTCCGGATCGGTGTTTTAATCAAACCTCCCATTCTGCGACCCCCATGCTCTAATTGGCGTCTCCATGTCTTCTCCAGATCTGCTCCTGGATAATTCTTACCTTATACGAATAAATAAATAGCATTACGCCCGAAATCATTCCTCCCTGTCCCTGAAGAAACACAGCCCATTATGCACAGGGCAGGATGAAATTTCCCAAAGAAAGGACTTTTTAAAACCTCGCTGCGTTTAATGTGCAGAGGAGATGCCGCACATGAATATTTCCTCTACCTAATCCAGTCATTTGCAGAGAGAGCACAGTGTCCATTTAGCTCCCTTGTAATGCTAATTGTCAAGGAGGTTCCTACAAGTGTCAAGCAGCCCTCACAAACAGTCGTGGGAATTCATTAGGAGGCAAGGTCAACATTGCATTCAGGGCCAGGCTGCTTGTCTCCATAATAAGGGAATTTGCTGTGCGAGGGCCGGGGAAAGCGGGCAGACATTGGGGGGAAAAAAAAAAAAAAAAAAAGAGCAGTGAGTGACAGAATGATCATGCAGACAGACGGTACCACCCACTCGAGAGACCCTCTCTTCTGATGGGCAGAAATTGGTTTGGCAAAAGCCCATATTCCTGGCCACCAACAGTGCTAGACAGCAGACACACAGAGGAAAGGTGGAGCAGGACGAGCTGACGAGGGAGTGAGAAAGAGATTTAATACCTCGCATTTTGACAGACGAAGAGGTCTTAGAATAAACCTAGAGGTGCTTTACAAGAACTCAGCTGTGGTTGGTTAGAATCGCCTTTACAAAGAGAACAGAACTAATTCTTGCCCTCTCTCCAAGAAAAAGGGAAATAAATGAAACGCAGTAAAGCAGAGCATCCTGAAATGACGTTATGCATTTTACTCTAATACACCACGTCTCTGTACGAGACAGAGGAGTCAAGCACTTTTCCTCGATGAACCCAGATCTGGACGTTGGTAAGAAGATTATGCAGACAGACGGTTAGCAGACAGAAACCAACACAACAGACTGCCATACCAGACAGTCCAACAGAAAGTTCAACATAATGTTCTGTACCATGCTGAGCCAAAGAGCAGTTTAGGACAAATGTCCTCATTAAACACACTCTCCATTAAACACGAAACAACATCAACTATGAACTAGAGCTGTACAAAACTATTATTTTTTAAACGATTAATCTAGCGATTAAATTTTATTTGGTTTGATTCTTGATTATTTCTACATGAATTGAGTAATATATATACAATTAAATGTACAAGTCTGAATATAAAAACATACATTTCTTAACATTCCAATGCATATTTATTGCTTAAATTCAAAATTACAAAATAGAATTCGGATAAGAGTGAAATAGATTTAAAATAATCTCATAACCAATAAAACTTGGGGTCTTGAATACAGAAAGTGTTTTATTGCTTTTATTAAAATAAACAGCAGCAAAGCAAGCGGCCAACCATGGTGTCCATCCTGAACCAAAAGAATTTAACAATCATGTTGAACAGACAGTTTTTCAATTAAAGTACTGATTTCAGACTTTTATCAATTCGAGTGAAATCAGTTGGAATCTCTCCATGGAACTGGAACCAAACTGCTAGAACTCAGCACATAAGAAGAGACCGCCAGAGGGATCCTAGTCCCTAGCAATGAACTGCTGATGAGTCGACTCAGAATGAAATGTACCATAGGGTCACCACAACCACCACCACCACCACGGTAACAACTAAAGCTTCAGGGATATTCAAATGGACCAGTAGCATTGTAATGGACATGCAATGTACACCATGACACTGGACTAAAACCTACTCTGCCAACAACCCTGCACAAACCTTGCACTGACACCAATTGCAGGCTCACTCTACCATGGAAAGAGGTCCCTCTCTGTATAACTCGTTCCCAAGGTTTCGTCCTTTCTTTTTTCTCTTTCCTGGAGTTTTTTTCCTTGTGTGCAAAGGGTGTCAACTGTAGGGCCTGTCAAAGCCCATTGAGACATACTGTATGTGATTATGGGCTATATAAGAAATAAAGGTTGTTGTTAGGTACCACACATTCGTTCATCCATCCAATGGTGCTACTAGCTAAAAGGAAATTCAATTAATCTCTACATTAGAACAATGCATTCTGATCCAATTTTGTGTATCCCTACGTTGTTCTCACAGCTGCCTTAATCTTTACTTTACTTTATTTGGCAGACGCTTTTATCCAAAGCGACTTACAATGGGAAGACACCAGCAATTCTCGTTCGATTTCTATAGAATATCAAGTATACAAACTAAGAGCCCTGATAAGGCTTAGACTTGTCATTGAAGAACATGCTCGGAGAGTGTTGGGTGCTAGACTAAGAAAAATTATAATGTATTTATACATTTTGTATTTGTTTGTTAAATGTGTATGCATGTGTATGTGTTAAATTTGTCTGTAATATTTTTGGAATAAGAGGGTTTTCACCTTCTTCTTAAAAGTGGTGATAGTCTCGGCTAGTCGTGTGGAGGAGGGTAGGTTGTTCCACCAGCCAGGGACAACAACGGAGAACAGACATGATTGGAATCGGAGACCCCGTGAAGAAGGAATTTTTAGTCTCCTTTCGTTTGCCGATCTGAGAGAGCGTGTAGGAGTGTATCTTAATGATACAAGCCAGCAACCGCTGCGGTGCTATCTGGGTCAGGCCTAATCTACTCCTGATGCACGGCCCCGAGGCCTGGATGACTTAAGCCACAGCGAGAGGAGCGCTGTGAGTTGGAGAGGAAATAATTGCACAACGAAGACCACTTCAGACTCCCCATGCCGCATTGAGGTGTGCCATGACTCACTCCATCTCATCTTCTGCTCAGTCTTAACAGATATCCTAACTAGTAATCCATGCTGGATCTGTCAGAAATCATGAGTGCTAACATAAAATAAAGATAAAAGGAAACAACTTGAAAGTGATTGGTTGTCACATAAGACACACCACAGCACAGCACACCATGCACATAGTGAAATGTGGTTTCTGCATGTATGTGTGTCTTGGCCTGTGTGTGGGGATGGTATTTTGCTCAGTGGCACCTTGGTGCTTTGGCTTTTAAACCGACAACCCTCCAATTACGGGTCTGTTTCCTTAACCTTGATGAATGGATAACTATAAATGCGTGATTACAATGATACTCTAACCCCGGCCCCCACATAAAAGTGTTAAATGAGTCACTCAGGAACCCAAAGGCTGCATTTGCATTTCAAACCTCCAACGTTACGTGTTAGGCCGCTAATGACCCTTGACTCCAGTCTAGAGTCATGAATAGAGTCATGCTCAGCATCTCATAGCCCGAGACAGAAGTCTCATCCTAACATAACCCTGAAGGAGGTAATGCGAGACGATGCTGCTCAACTGCAATCAGGGCAGGCTGTACAATCTTGAAACTCTTGCCTGAAGTGCCGCCATGCCTGTAGTGGCACCAGCTGTCTTCTCTATAGCCAGTTGTGGCCTAGTTGCCGGTTCAAATTCCGAGGTGCCAGTGAGCAAATCACCGTCCCCACACACTGCTCTCCGGGTGTCATGGAGAGCAGTGTAGTAGCCTAGTGGGTAAGACACTCGCCTGTGAACCAGAAGACCTGGGTTCAAATCCCTCTTACTACCATTGTGTCCCTGAGCAAGACACTTAACCTTAAGTTGCTCCAGGGAGACTGTCCCTGTAAATACTGATTGTAAGTCGCTCTGGATGAGGGCGTCTGATAAATGCTGTAAATGTTCCCACCAGGGGTGATGGGTAAAAATGCAGAGGACAGATTTTGCTGTGCTGCAGTGTTTCACAATGACAATCACTTCACTTTCAGATCACCAATGTTAAAGCAATTCCACTCTTTATTGTAGACAAGCTTTAATTCAGAGAGGCAATGGTGATATTTTCGTGAGATTTAACGCATCGGATTGACATATCAAAGAAATTGGGCAATTTTTTTTATTCTGATTTTGGAAGAAGAGAAAGAAAATGAAAATCTGAGCTATTCACAGCTGTTGCCACAGACACCCGGTCCACTGAATACACGTCTAATTAAACTCAGCCTTTTGTGTGTCCAGACTATAAAACACAAAGTTTTAAACCAAAAGCCTTCCATAGAGCTTCCACAAGCCTCGAAAACTACTGGGATGCCAAAAGGCCTGAATGTGGACTAATTCTGAGATTTGTTGCACTGGAGCATATAAGTTTTTATTCTAGTGTTAATGGACACAGAGAGGACAATGGAAGCTGGTGTCCACCTTACGGATGAACATAATGATATTTTTTACACTGCCTTTATTTCTGAGGCAGATCAGCATCTCACTAACATTTGCAAATGCATTACATGAATAAAGTAATTTAAGACAGCAATTTGCTGATGTTTAAGTTTGTTATAACCTCTGATGAGTCTACGTCATAAAGAGAAAATTTCATAGTTTCTCCTTTCAAATGTTGTCATATTTAAGACTCCAAATGAACACTATATGCGGGAGGTGCAATGTCAGATGCACCAGTTCACCAATCAGAGTTCACCAACTCCTCTCTGAGACAGAAATACCTAGAAAAACATCTGTAAATCCTAAAGACGGGGCTGATGTGCCATTAGCAAACACTACACAGGCACTATGTTTATTATACCGCCACAGAACTCCTGACAGTATGAGTGTTTGATTCAAGACATTTTTTGTTTATGTCAGATTCTGTCTCCAGGTTTTCATTCCATGTAACTGTGTGATCGCTATTATTGCGACAGCTTCAGGAATCTGGTACTTGAAACAGAACTCTCTGGCATGTGCTTTCGTCCACTTCCAGCCAGTCCCCACAACCAGAGCGGAGCTATTTAAATGAGTTATGGAATTAAAGTCGTGCCAGGGAGATGGCTAAGGACCCTGTTTTATTATGTGTAACAGGTGGCACTGCTCACACGCAACAGTTGTTTATGCAGCACAGCCCAGATGTGCAGACCCCGCGGTGTTTACACGCTGCGCCCAGAACGGCAACATATTTATTTCTGAGCTCAGGCAATGTGCAAGCAATTACACCTCCGCTTAAGAGTGGCATGACGGTCAGTAATGAACGAACAGAAACCACGGTGCGATGGGATCCTAACAAACCATCTGACGGGTACATCTGTAAATAAACGATTCACACGGGCACGATCACCTACGCCATGGGAAGAATGGGGCGATAAACATGTGCCTTCGGGTTCCGAACGCTCGTATGCTTTCGTGACGGTGATGATTACAAAGGAGAAAAATGAGAAAGTATACAAGCGAATGGCGAGCAGCTGTTTTCACGTGAACAGAGACTGCAGTAAACCAATAACTGCATGCAACAAATAGAAAAATCAGAATCAGGAGCACAGCTGGCTGGTCTGGCGACCTTGGTTGACCTCTAGGGACAGTCAGGAGACAGTTACGGGGGGAAGAGAAAAACAAGTGTGTGCTTAAGGAGCTTCGGCCCGCGGACAAGAGCTCTGAGGGACACGAACAAGTCACCGCGCCTAGATTCATTCTGACACCCCCACTGACCAGAGGAGACACCCCATCACCCTCAGCATGGATGGATGGATGGCGGGATGAGGCCTACCCGCGCGATGAGGCCGATGGGGTCCAGGCCAGGTGGCAGCAGGGACCAATCACGTGCCTCCTCTGCCACACACAGCTGCAGGATGGAGGCGAGCTGGGCCAGGCCTTCAGTTTTCTCCTTGCTCATGTCCTCCAAGTCTGCAGAACACAGGGCACAGAACGCCATTAACCTCCGCTAGGTGAGTGAGGCGGTGGGAGTGCTTTCTAATTAACCTGCACATCGTATTGCGAAACATCCAATTTACCACATAACACCTCAAACTCCCTGACATAACAAGGGCAACATTGTTAGTTTTTTAAAAAAATGACTTTTAATGAAAATATCCCGAATACTATAAATGTTGGAACCATCATGGAATTCCAGATTAAATTTAAGCAAATTGTGTATAGGGCAGATTCCACCTCTCCAGGTTTTAATCCATTTATGTGGTGATCACTATAATCATGACTTTTTTTTAAGCAGATTTCACTGAATAACAGTTCTGATTTACTCAGGTAATGAGTGTTTTTTAACCTGCGAACCATATAGAGAAATTTACCACACAACCTACCATGTAATGCCTATAAACAACATGACTGGTTGAACGTAGGGAGTAAAAAATGCTTTTAAATCTCTGCCAATGCACTGATAATGAGGAATGGTTTATTCAACATTTACTTTAAAAACTAATATGAACAAACCAGACCTCTAGTCAGACAGAGACAATTGAGTTGATAAAAATCATTATCCATTTTTAGACTGTTCTTACAAGAATACGTCATTTAACAGTCTGGCCAAAACAGTCTGATAAAGTAAGCTGTGTGATAGGTAACAAAATAGTGTTCTGTTACCTATCAACATCTACATCATGAAAGATTAAAGTTTCTTTATTTCAAAAGGCTCAAGTTTCTGATGAGCCTAACCTGCAATACAAAAAAAAAGGTTTGTCTATGATCAAGCTGTTGGTCCTATTGCTAAGTCAGCAGTTATTTTATAACTTGGATTCCTGTATACGAATAAAAAGGCAAGTGTTATATAACTAAGACGATGTATCAGAGAGGAGAAACAACATATTTTCATTAAGTTACACTGCATCTAAACAATAAAAATGCTGATCGACAGAAGAGTAAGTACATAAGAACTGAAACACACACAATCTTCCTCTGGCCCAACATGCAAATTCAATAAACAAAGAATCTTTGTCTTCATATCCTAACTTCATCTGTCACATCAATCTCCTCTTGCTGCAGGCAGATATAAATCAGTGTTTCCCTCTCCCTACATTCAAGAGCAGCCTGCTTGACAGCGTCTTGTTCCGTTTAAAGAGAAATATGGTCCAGAACGCTGTGGCCATTTGTTTACTACCCAAAGTGCAGCACATTGGAGGAAGTTTGATGAGAGGAGGGTGTGACTTGTCCTTATGAGTCGGCATCGGTTCACTTCCAGTAAGCAAGTCCCACAGTACACTGAACTGTCTTTCCTCTAAATAGGTGTATCCGGCACACGCTGTGTGCACATACTCTTAGATAGTGAGTGTAGAGAGTTTGAAATGTGAGAGAGTCAGAATTGTTATTCACAAAAGGTGATGGTTTAAACGCAGAGGACAAAATGTGCTGTGTATCTATGTATCTGTGTGTCTATGCTGTGTATGACAATGACAAAATCAATCACATTCACTTTTGGTTACTGAGGTAATAAGGGAAACGTGTTAACATGCAATCATTCAATCTGAAGGCCAATAATTGATTAATGTAGAGATTATAGAGTGTGAAATTAAATTAAACAAGCACCTGCATTTATGGACAGGAAATGTACCAAAGAAACCCTCTTAATATTAATTTTACTGCTGTATACATCACCAACAATTTTATTAAAACAGAGCATGAACTGTTACTCCCCTATTCATTCTGTTGGTCCAGAAACCAGTGTTTATAAACACAAACCTGGGTGCAGTATTCCTTCTTCCACATATAGGTACATTTGAAAACCATGAGAAACGTGACTGAGAAACAATGAAGTGAAAAGAAACGAGGATGTGCTGAATGTAGCCATGGATGATTACAAACAGGCCCTTAGATTAAAAGATGCTTCTCTTCCATGTGAAATTGCATTGAAGTGGAAGAACAGTAGTCTTAATGGCAACTGGCATTTCAACAGCCACTCTAATGGTGAAGTATCAGGTTTTGTGCCAAGGCTGCTGTGTTCAAAATATGTTTGATGTATTTTTAAAGGTAAGTCATTTAAATAAAAAGAAGGGGCAGCTTTTCAAAGAGCCCCTATAATTATGTCGAGTGATTTAAAAAAAAAAAAAAAAACATTTTACAAAATGACAAGATGCATGATCGATAACAAAAAAAAAAAAAAAAAAAAGCACAAACCCACTTCTCATTAAACTTGAATTTCAACACTCAAACTGGGCCAGTCAGCAAATAAACTGGGCCAAGCTGGGTTAACATTAAAGTCAAATCCAGAACAAGTTTAACCCCATAAAACCTCAGGAATCAGAACCACAATTTTAATTATTTGGTGTCTTCAATATTAGTAAATGTTAATGCAAATAAATTGTATGGGTGCCACTGGATCAATAATGATTCTAACTGGCTTCAAAGGTTAGAAGATGAGGAAAAAGTAGAAAAACACCATGAAGAAGCAGTGCCACTTGATCCTTGAGGACTTTAGGTTATGGAAGCATGTTTATAGACTTTAGTATGTATAGGTATATATGTATAGTGGAATTTTTTTATATTGATTCTTGATAAAATACCATGTGTAGTTTCAGGGCAACTTGCTCATTCACACATATCTCTCTTGACACGGTGACCTGGGACTTACGTGACTCGTGCTGCATTATTGAGTACAGGTCCTGCGCTCCACCATGGGAACCACCAAGCTGCCAGAGGAGGAAGAGAAGGAGGAAAGATTCGTAAATGGAACCGTCTTTGTTGCTTTAAATGTATGCTGAGATGACACAGTTTGTCTGCTAGCAGCTACAAACACTTGATATTCTTCCAAGATCTTCAGAGCAACTTACCAACGTGAAAATGATTCTAGCAGCTAGACGGACGGAGTCAGGAGGGACCCGTGGCTGGAGACTCTTGAAGTATTTGCATTCTCTCTTGTGCTCCAGCCATGCCTGTTTCTGGATGAAATAACGCATGAGAGAACAGCTCCAAAGCAGCCAAGAACCGCTTTCAAGCACACTTTGGATGAGTCAATTAAATTGAGGACAAAATACAGACAAAACGCCTAAAGAACAGCTGTAACGGAGTATCCACTGAGAATGCCCATCATTTCCATGCTGTTTTAAATCATTTCCGCTATCAGCGTAGTGTTTACTTTCAAGATAAAGAGGTCAGAATACACACACAGCAGTAACGTTTTATAGAAAAACACAGTCTGATCAAGCTAAAGATGGATGTAGCTTGCCCTCCATTTAATGTATTGTGGACCTTTGGAGAGCAAAAGGGGGCAATACAAATATCTACAGGTCTTGTATAATAAGTAAACCAACTCAAACCTCTTTTTGCACAAAACATAATCATTCAGCTCCAGCTAGAGGTGCTTTCTAATACAATAATGAATACTGGTTTTATAAGGTTACAATAAGGTTTTATTTATGCCTACTTATTGTAATCTAATGAGAAAAACATGCCCATATCACATGGATGCTATTGGACATTTGCAGAACTATATAAAAAAAAAAAAAGACAGAAAAGTAGTGCTGTAATGCATTACAGCAACCTGTGTCCTCACATGTCCATCTGAGATTTGACGCCTGGTCAGATTAAGAGGGGGTGCTGTCTGAATGGCAAGGTCAAGACACATAGCACGCTGGAGGCAGCGGCCACTCAACTGTGGCAGAGGGGGAGTGGAGAAATCACGACTCCACACCATGTCCAATGAGAGCTCCACCAAAGTGTGTCATCACACACCGTACTCCTGGTGTAAATAAACACACATGCAAACACCTGCAAATGGCACGTCATAATCTGTAAATAGTATTTTATATAAGTAAATATTTTGATAAAATAACAAATCAATAATTCAATATATTTTGATTGCCTGTCATTTGTACTAGATGTGCTGACAAATTAGGGCTGCATGATTATGGCCAAAATGATAATCACGTTTTTTTTTTTTAATCAATATTGTAATCACAATTAATCACGATTAAGCATGTATTATTTCTATTTTAAACAAACAGAAAGTGAAAGTGAAGTGATTGTCATTGTGATACACTGCAGCACAGCACATGGTGACACAACGGAATGTGTCCTCTGCTTTTAACCATCAACCTTGGTGAGCAGTGGGCAACCATGACAGGCGCCCGGGGAGCAGTGTGCGGGGACGGTGCTTTGTTCAGTGGCACCTCTGAATTTGGGGGCGCTTCCTTAATTGCTAGGCCACCACTGCCCCAAGTGAACAAGGCTTCCTCACCTGGCATAGCAGGTAAGGAAGCGGACACACAATTGAAAGGTTGCCGGTTCCACACACGGCACAAATGTCCGGCATTTTCGCTCGTACAGTCAGAGATGCATGGTTGAATGAGTTTGGAACCACGACCAAATATGACGACAGGATTACCGCATGCTAGGAGGCTAAATTCGACATCTAGTGTTTATAGGCCGTCTGGGCTTTCGTTCGCACCCTGGTGGTTGGCAATATAAATTTAAATATCGCTGACGATCATATTAATTTCATCATGGCAGCCAAAATTGTGATCGGGATTAAAATTCGATTAATTGTGCAGCCCTGTGACAAGTTGTCAGCGCAACACAGATGCTGCCTGTCATTTGTAATCTTGCAAGAAATCTTGTGACCCTCCAACACAGTAGCACACACACACATATATTCAAGTAGTCATGCGCTCCCAAACAGCAACCATGTCACCAGTCTGTTCCACATGGACACCCACAGATGTGAGTATTACCATACCTCCCTGCTGATCCTCAAATCAGTGTCTCATTCTCTCCTGCCCTCACCTTCACACACACACACACACACACACACAATCAACAAAACGCAGATATGTTCATAGTTAAACTGAAACATTGTGGGATCCTTCATTAGGACTACGATATAAGAATAAGGTAAACACACACACACAAGATGCCTACGACAGAAAGAAACTAACAAAATATATATACACACACACACACACACACAGTTTGATGTGCTATCAGGCAGCGAGCAGCTTGGAAGGCTGATACTACATCTCGACTGAAGCACAGGAATGATGAGGGGAAGTCGTTGAGTCAACAGGCTGTGCAGAGGCTCAAGACATTTACCACATCCCAGGAGAACAGAGATCTAGGGACCAAACAATGTACAAAGACATGTGCATTGGGAACAAACCTAAACAAATTTGGATATGTGTGTCTGGACCCTCCCTGAAACCCTTCATTTAACCTAACCCAAAAAAAAATCTGTATTTTATGAAAATTTGTTTTTTTTGTAATCCGAACAGGCGTCAATTTTGTAGCATTGTAAGAATATTTGATCTAATAAAAAAATAATAATTTAGGTCCTTCAGCTCAATACTATGATCATACAGGCTCTGAGACAGGCATCACACTGCCAGTGGCATTCTGTGAAAAAAAAAAAAAAGGGGTGTCCTTACCTGGCAGCGCACATTACAGTACCGAGCAATCTTGCACTGAGAGCATCTCTGCAGGCTGTCAGACCTGGGGGGAGCGAAAAGAATAAGGAAATGGAAGAGATAAGAATGACAGTCTGGTAGAAACAGCGCACTAACAGCATAGAACCGTAATACCACAGAGCAGGAGGACACCACACACCTACAAGATAATAAATCAGAAAATAACAAAGCCGTTGTGAATTTAGAAAGATGTTCGTGTTATGTTCTACATAAAAGTGGATTAAAATCGGTTGAGGCAAAAGTCCTTTTTGTTAACCACAGCCCCATGTCAATCCTTTTTTGAATATTTGTAATTAATTTTTTTGTTATGAAATGCTATTTTACTTGCAGTTTTTTTGAATTGTAATTTTTGTGTATGTGGCCAGTTTACAAAATAAATAACATAAATGTCATAAAAGTCATGAAATGTCATGAAAAATAATTTAAAAAAAAAGAAGAAAAAAAACACCACCACCACCAACACAAGTAAATTTCCCCCAGACTTCTCCAGTGGTGTTTTAGATGAAGGGTCCTTTTCAGTCTGTCTCAAGGACGTCAGAATGGTTTCCTGTTTTTCAGTTCGGCATTTGCTGAAGACCCACAAGATCTGGCAGCTGTGTAATAATGTTTTAATCACAATCTCACATTGCAAATCAGAAATGTGTTTACAGGACTGACTGGTAGTACTAGACAGCCACTAATTTGCATAACATCACTTAGCAAAAAGCAGTATACTTGGTTAATTTTATTAAGTATGCTTGAGTATAAGTATAGCAAGTATACTACGGACCATGTATTTTTAGTTTACTAGAAAGTATACTAATTTAATAATTCTTTGGACTGAATTGTTTGCAACATATTTAAGTTTATAAAAGTATTCTTTAAGTATGCTTTATAAGGACAACCAATCACCTCTGGTTTAACCTTTTTTTTCAACCCCTTAACCACACTTTGAGGGTAAAGAAAAAAAACAAAAGGAGGTGGAGATCCCAGCCAAAAAGAACAAAAGATGGGAAAGTTACTGGGCCAGCCACACCATGGGCCATCACACCCAGATCATTCCCCTACCTATTAAAATAAAAATGTATTTAAGTAAAAAACTAGACCACTGATAATCTCCAACCCAAATTGAAATAAACTAAAATAACAAAACTTAGACTCTTAGACTTTTCTTCTTAAGTATATAAAATACAGTATATAAAAAGCTAACCTTTTATATACTGTAAACACAGTTTACATTTTTACAAGTAAACAAGTATACTTCCTCAGTTTTAGTATAAAATAGGTATACTTATGTTGAATAAACTACTTTTTTTTTTTTTTACACAATTTGTGTTATCTAGTCCTGTCATTATTTTTAAAAGAACAGTTTTGTGCCAGTTACTGAAAATTAATGATTAGCTAAGAACCATCAGTTACATCTCAATAAAAGTCAACAATCTCACTGTTATACATTTTAATCCTATTACATGAAGCATAGATTATCTGATAAGGACTATTTGGTTGAAAACATAAACTCATCCACTGATGCAATTCAATGGAGATTTGCAGGTCTTCTGAGCTGAAATGCTATCTAATTTACACGATTCATGTCAAATTAGATCTCTTATAGCTAAAGGTTCAAATTTGGAGAAAGAAAAAGCTGTGGTCACATCAGTGTAACTGGGATCCTGAATTTTACTTATTCCTCTTGGGCCGCTTGTAAACGGCTTCAGTGCAGGCTAGGTTAATCACTGTCAGATATAGAGTCCATTAGGCTTCTGAACTGAACTGAAGCAATTAATCTTCCATAGGTGTACTTAAAACAAATTAAAGGCCTATAATCCATCCTAGAGACGTTAAAATGCGAATAGGGTGAATAAGTTCAAACATTTGCCCAACAAAGCTCAGATGAAAAGTGATTCCAGTTACATAAGTTCATGACAGTTTTCACAGCATCTCCATTTTATGTATAAGAATAAAACAATCTCTTTAACACTGCAGACTGACCATGAGCCACGTACGGTCCAGGTGCTTAATGATGGATCCCTGCGGTCTGGTGTTTTTTCGTATTATTTTCAGCCATTTCCCAGCTGTGAAGGAAAACTCTAACAAAGGCAGATTTATGGGCAGACGGCCCGAGTTGTGCCAGCAGACTGATTAACATCGGATGTGGCCCGTCTCCCTCACTCATATGAAGCCACACAGCTGGCCATTGGCAGTCATCGCAAGTCACGTAGGATGGACTGTTAGTCACCTGTTGGGTCTATAAAAGGCGCTCCGGCATCATTGTCACAACATTAATGATCCACGCAGACAGAAATAGTGCTAATTTTCTCCTGGGCCACCCAATTGTGGCTTTTACGTTGTCGGTCATCTGGACATTCTTCACCTAGTCTCTCAACACGTCTGTGCTTATCAAAGTTTGTGGTCGTAAGAGGGACCAGACGGAAGTCAAATAAACTGCTGAGTCACGTCAGGCCAAACGTGTTCGTTCTACTCTCCATCACTCGGGCCAACGGAATCACCCGCCATCCCGTGTGGCAGAGAGTGATCACGCCATCGATCGTGCTGCTGCCACGTTATCTGGGAAATGGTCAGCCGAGCGTGATGAATCATTTTAGGACCACACAGTTCTTAACCCCAGGCTGAGTGGAGATAAACACGGTGATGGTCTGCAGGCCTGTGGTTTCAGGATGGAGGAGAGGAGATGTGACAGTTCACATGTTTTTTTTTTCCATGTGATTTATGATTTACAACACTTCAGTATTGCACATTGGTTGAATTGCATAGACGTTAATAGAAGCATTGAAGCATTTAACATGATGTTATCCATAATCTAACCCTTAATTTCTCTCTAATGTGTTTATGAATCTACAAAGTTCTCATTCCGACGATCGTGAGTATACGTCAGCAAGCACTTTATCATTTTGGTGTTATTCTTTTGATAACACTCACTGAGACAACAAGGAAATATCTCACACCATGTTAAGACCATGTATGGTACCAAACTACCATAGTTTACCTTCAATATTTCAGGACATTGTAACTGTAAAAAAAAAGTGTTAGAAATATACAAAATTAGTCACTATCACACAAATTTCTTTTAGCCAGTCAAAATGCAAGGTCAGAGGTAACAGTGGTATAAGTGCACGTTTACCACAGTCTATATATTATATAACTACTGAAGATGCCTGATGCCTGGAGAAACTTTAGATTCATAGTTAATAAGACTATTCAGTCCTGACAATGAAAACATATTTCAATAGATATTCAAAACCTCTGTACCAAACCTCTCTCTCTCTCTCTCACACACACACACACACACACACACACAAAGCTGTCAGTTAGCATTCAACATTTAAGAGTCAAATGTTTCCTTCTCTCCTGCCAATTCGATTGGCATTCAGTCTCTGATCAGTAAAAAATTCCCCGCCGCATCCCAGTCCCTCAGCTACGTCCAACGCAGGGAAATGTTCATTTATTTACACTGGAGAGATGGCAGATTTCAAGGCATCCAGTGTGTTTATTTTCGGTAGACATGAAGAATTAGAGTAACAAAGTCATGAGTGAACTTCATCCTAATGAAAAGTCCGTTCACTTTGAGCCAAGCTTTCAACAGCTTGCCATTAACAAGTCCTGACAAGATTACTACCTTATCTTTAAAGATCTTCAAAGATCGCCTTTTTAATATAATAATTGCAGCTGTTTTCCTGCCATGTTTGAGACAGATGAGAAAAGAAAAATACATCCCTTGCAATGTATAATTCACATGAATTCCTAATTAATATAATCCTAATTAATTTTACCATCTAATCTATCCTGGGGTGTGAGCAAGGCTGGGACATCCCTAGCAAAACAATCAGAAGGGTCTGCCGTCTCCACATAAGAAATGGTTTAATTGATGCAAAACTTGGGAAATAAAATATCTTTTAAATGCACGACCCAGCATTTTGCACAGTTACAGCATTTTCACTGTTACCTTCTTCTCTTATGATGGCAGAGGCGGTGATTTATACCAGTCTGGCTTCTCATCAGTTATGACCAATGTTCTCCGGCCATAAAAAAAAACATTTGTCACCCCATGCCGCTAGGGTCACCACATTTTTGCAGAAAGTTAAAGGAAGCCTTCTATAGCGGGACCTTGCCACACGTGCCAAGTAAGGCAGCAGTGATGGTAACTCATAACTCAAGCAAGTATTATGATTCATATTTATTATTCAGATACCAAAAAACACACGAAATAAAAAGATGGTTCAGTTATAAACTCCAATTAGTACTGCCAGAAAACATTAGCGGACAAAGATTCCAATTATCTTTGAAATAATTTTGAATCCTACAACTTTCCTTTCTGACTCTCCACTAAGGAACTGTGTGGTGAAATGAAATTAAACATTCACATTACAGCTCAACCATTAAAAAAAACAGTTTGATTAAAAAGCATGACCCATATCAACAATCGAACAGTTTCATTCCAGACGAATGCTACTGACTACCAAGCGATGTGAACAACAAGCTACAAACAAACTTTTTTTTTTGAACGAGATTAATAAAGATTTTACTAAACAGGCAACAGAAAAATATCAGACGGTGATAAGGACATGAATAAAATATGCCACGGGATAATTACCATCGGTTAATCATGGAGCAATTCATTGCATTCATTGGAAAAAGTTAAAAGTCCCTGAACAAGCCCATTAAACATTTCTACGGCTATTACACCGACCCGCAAGACAAATGAGACCTGATTAAAGTTAAACAGATCAGCGGTTGGTCCGCAATAATGGTACACTGATTGCCTTTGTTATATTTAATATTCATATTTGATCCTAATTATTCAGAATTTAGATTGCCTTAAGCCTATTTATCTAGAAATCACTTGCATAGGAATATACACAATCTCAGGGTGTTTAAAATTTCACCCAGTTAAAGATCAAAGCCAGAGGAATGTAAATCCCAGAAATGAAAACAAGAACCTGGCCCAGCCAGCAAATGATCTAGAAATTTCTATGATCATAGTGCCTCATTATATCTTTTTATTCATTAAGGATTAATTACAGAGCTTGTTAAATTGAAGTGGTTGTCACTGTGAAACACTGCAGCACAGCGCACGTTGACAACAAAACGTGTCCTCTGCTTTTAACCATCACCCTTAGTGAGCAGGGGGCGGCCATGACAGGCACCCGGGGAGCAGTGTGTGGGGACGGTGCTTTGCTCAGGGGCACCTCAGTGGCAACCTTCTGATTACGGGTCCGTTTCCTTAGCCGCTAGGCCACCCACTGTCCCCTTAGTCCTTTTAATCCCATGGCCCATAAACACATAAAACGTTCTCACTGTGCAGCATAATCGTCATTTTGTGAATATGCTTCTAATATTATTATGAAACCACAATGATTAATAAATTTTAAAAAGCAGGTGATCCAGTAAAGGAGGGCTTGGAGTGAGTGGGGACGAGTACACACATGGACAAAACCATACACAATTAATAATTTACAAAATTTAAATGGAGTAAATGTAAATGTAACACGCCAGTTGCTGTGGAAATGTGATTTAAAGTATGATTGATTATAGTCATACATTTGAAACCCATCTGACATCTAGCAGGAAATGAATTTGATAATGAAACACCTCTCATTAATGGAGCTAAAGGTAATAGTACAAAATCCATTCACAGTTCAAAAGAAAGAGCTAACAAGTCAAGTCAACATTTAATACACAAAACGCATACATACACAGTGAACGGGGGTTCACGACTTTAATTTTCAACAACTATGTGGAAATGTTAGCTATACTATGAATTAGGGTTGTTTAATGGCAAGGATCTCATGATATGACATATGGGTCATGATACGGGTATTTTTTGTGATACTGTACATATTGCAATATTCTACAGTTCACTGAAAATGTAAAAAATAGAGATGATATACAAGATACAACTGGATCACATTACATTAATAATTCAGCCATAACAACATAACTCAGAACTGAATATTGGACCAAATTTGTATATGAAAAATATTGATATTTGATGTCCCTGTATCGATAAACTATAACCATGTAAAATATCTCAATATATATTGCTGTATCAATATTTAATATTAATATCTATGCTATTAATGCTATTACATTTACAGCATTTATCAGACGCCCTTATCCAGAGCGACTTAAGCAGGATTCGAACCCGGGTCTTCTGGTTCATAGGCGAGTGTGTTACCCACTAGGCTACAACCACCCATGAATAACCCACTATTAATAGTACAGGTCATTGTTCATATAACCAGGCATAAGAACATTAAATATGCTTTCTTGCAGAACTTTCTTTAGTGTAATGTGGTATAAAAAAATGTGTGTGTGTGTGTGTGTGTGTGTGTGTGTGTGTGTGTGTGTGTATATATATATATATATATTTTTTTTTTTCTCTGTGAATGCAGTCTCACTGCAATTTCTGTACACACATTCCATAAATAAAACCCATCCCACGGCTTACAGGTGTCACTACAGAGTGCCCATAGTGGACATATTCCACATATTCCAGCTGGGCCTGGGCTCTCAGGCCTCCTGCAGTAAATCATCACGGCTCCTGCCCGTCAGAGCCCACCGGAGCTGATGCACTCTAGCCAACGGTCCCTGAGGAGAGCAGCAGCCTGAATTACGTGGCACCTCTTCTGAAGAGCCCAAGTGATCAATGGCAGCCCTCAGACAGACCGGCCAGTTCTGCCTGGCTGAAATAACGGCTTATGTGACAGTCTTGACTTTAATGCCCCTTTTTTCCACACACCATTTCGATCTGTATTTTGTCTTTAAAAAGATTTTTTCCCAACAAAGCTTACAGTTTGACCAGTTGCAGGTTCTGCATCTGCAATTTGTCTGCGAACACCTCAATCAATGAGGCCAATTAATTACTTTGGCCAGTTGGTCACTTGATTGTCTATTTTGCTGCTAGACCATTTATCCCTATGATGGATGGAAATTAACAAACGAATTAGTAGACAATTAATTTGACTGTGGTTTAGCTGGTGATGCCGTTGCATGTTTTCCACCCTCAAGAAAGCAGCCTGTGGTGTTTGGAGATGCAACAAAGAACAAATAGACAAAAAGGCAAAAGCGAACAGCCACATATCCACTCCATCCATATTGTGTGTGTCTTTCACAAATATGAATTCATCGTCTGACTTTTTTTTTCAGTCGAATAAAAGAGCCTCTGAGTAATTGAAGAAATTATTGTCAGAATTGTCAATTAGTCACTGATCAAGCACTAGATGATTTGTTTGTGATAATGCTTTTTTTCATGCACATGTTCTGGAATTATCTGGTATTAGCAGACTTGTATATTTTAACCTATACAACTAACAAGACAACTAATAATTTGTTTGAAAGGTGGACTGCCATTATTATTATGATTATTATTAGACAGTAAATTTTTCCCCCACTGAATCCCCCTTGGATACATGGTTCCATTTTTTAAACTGGGACATTATGCTGCATAAAAGCTCTCTGGTGCATCAGTACAGAAACAGGTCTGTTCTACCATGTGGAAATACTGCACTCCAGTGGCCAAGAAAACCTCCCAAAATCCAGATACTTCCCCATAAACACACCAAACAGAAATTATGAAACTCATACCTAAAACAACACACTATTGTTACAAACTGAAATTTCATGAACTCCTTTGACAATCCTAACGAGACCCAACTTTCTGATTTTCATCAAAGCCAGCATTCCGCAATCCTCCTGCTCCTGAGTCAGAGGTTCTTACTGGAACTCTCGTCTCATCCTGCTCAAAATTCCCACTTATCCCTCCGCTCGCTGCAGCAGAGGCTATAATTACCCGAGCCGGTGTGAAATCGGCATCCTACATCAGTGTGGGGAAGAGCCGTAATGTTCCCGCAGCGCGTTAAAACAAACTTCTGCTTGTGAGCAAACCATACAGCGCGCCGACTAACATACATACAACTTCCTGTTCTGTCATGACTCTGCCTCATGCACTTTGCAGAGGACACTGATACAACGGGTTAATTTTAATCGTCAAACGTGCACTTTTCATGCAACATAAATCTAATGCATATCAACTACAACACAGCTTCAGTTGTACTGTACTTTGAGCCGGAATTTTGAAATTTACAAGCAGTCCTGCAAAAATCATCTGTGAAGGCTGCAGTTTCCCACGCCGTGCGTGGGACATGATGAATGCTTGATGGTAGGGCTGCTGCTCCATTATTTCCGGGTAGAGACAAGGTACCAGGTGTCAGAAAACATCTGGGTACAGATCTGCACATCTGCAGCACCACCCATTTGTACGGAGATTCAGACAACGGTACACGTGTTTGCACACTTGATTGTTAAATTAATGACTTGCACAAAAAGAAAAGAACAGAAAACCTGTTGCATTAAAGACACATTTTTACAGTTTGAGAATGAGCATTTAGAAAATATAACAATACCCTTAAAGCAGATACCCCCAGACAGCTTTTTTATGTTTTAATACATTAAAGTGAAGGGGGCGAATAAGTTCAAACGTGTGCTTTTTCAGCCCTCCCTGTACTACAGATCAAATTAGCCAAGGATCAGGGATTAAAGCATGCACTAAACCAAATCAAACCTGTCAGGACAAAATAAAGCGAGGGAGGAGGTCCCAAGTCCCCCTACCCACTAATCCTGGAAATGAGAAACCAACTCGTGCAAGACGAAGCTCGGCAAAAAAAAATACAGCCCAGTAATTATCAACGGGCTGCTGGCGGTGCTACTGGTGGTATGGCTTACAGCAAGAATTAATTAGCCGAAAAAAAAAGGACCACCTTCCTACCTCCAGCAACACACACAGACACACAAAGAACAAGCACAGGACCTTATGCAAAGGTCCTTCAGTTGTGCTATAAGAGCCTATATAAGGTACTATGACGTAGTGCATTCCTGTCACTGCATATCAGTGTACTTCTAGTTGAAAGATGAAAAATATACAGTATTTGCGACGTGCTGGCTAGCGGTGATTTCCAAATAAAACTCTTCAACTGCAACATGGATCATTTGCATGCAACTGGTTATGTGAGCAGAGCTACAGCCCCCAGGAACATTTCAATCATTTTTCACATGAATTGTAATTTACGTCTGTCTTTGTTGTTTTGTTTGCCAGGTCACAGTAAGGAGGGAGCATGTCTGTCAGGAATTATCTTAATTTCTGGCATGAAACCCACAAATTGCCCACGCGTCTGCGTCTGTTCTGCTTTTAATGTAATGACAAAAAAACATGACCTTTCGAAGCAAAAAAAAAAAAAAAAATTACATTATTACACAGACAGTGGGAGTTATATTTTGTCATTATCAAGTAAATAAACAAAAGATGAATCCAATCCATATCACTGCTGGCAGCCATTTAGTCCCATAAAGAACAAAAAGAGGTTTATTAAGGTCAAGTAAACATTTTACCCTAAAGGTGCTACATGTTTCTGACATTGACTGTTAACCTGGGGGAGAGGAGGATTCATTACGCCACATTTTCACTTAGCAAAAATCAGGCCAAGGAATATCCAATAAGACCGCCTCCCTGTCCCAGCAGCACGTCACTCATATTTCACGGCTTTGGGAATGGAAAATTTCATACAAGGGGGAAATGGAAATGCTACTGTCCTCAAGTCCTCACCAAACCAGTTGATTCAGACGAGAAAAAAAAAAAAAAACGCTGTTTGAACAATTGAAATTTGGCAAGCAAGTGTGTTATGCTTGCAGATCAAAAGTCTTCTTCTGACCACAGCTACGTCTGTCAATGCATATCCATTCATGGATCAGTGCAGCAAATATCAATATTTTCTATAATTAACTAATTATGCAAGAGCTGCAACACCAATACCTTGTCAGTGGTGCCCTAGTGGCTAAAGAAGCGGACTCATAACCAGAATCGCAATCGCATTTACTGACCTAGTATGTGAGCAAACACAAACAAGGAATTTGATTCTGGTACATGGTGTCTCTCAAGCACAACAGTATACCATATAGGCTAAATATAATATAAAGAAAAATTGAAAGATTACAGAAATAATACCACAAGTGTCGTAAAGTGCAGCTGCAATACATGCAACAGTTAAGCTGTTTAGGAGAAGGACGGGAACTGCTCCTGTGTCGGCTGGTCCTGGTCTGGAGGCTACATCGTCTGGGTGGACAGAGCATGAGAAACGGGAAGTAACCGTTCCCCTTGTGACGACATAAAGGGCCAAATTCCAGATCCGACCATCTGAGCTGCCGCTCTCTGAACGGCGAAGCAGAATGGCCAAAGCACTCTTTATACATATTTGCCATTTCTAGCCAATGCAGGACCACAGACAGGCTAGGGGAACTCGTATTAATGTTACACATACTGGCCACAGTTTTCATTAAAAAAAAAAAAAAAGTGAAAGTGAAGTGATTGTCATTGTCACACACTGCAGCACAGCACACTGTGACACAACGAAATGTGCCATCTGCTTTTAACCATCACTCTTGGTGAGCAGTGGGCCGCCACGACAGGCAGACGGGGAGCGGTGTGCCGGGATTCGAACCGGCAACCTTCTGATTACGGGGCCGCTTCCTTAACTGCTAGGCCACCACTGCCCAGTATGTACGGTATGTACTATATCCCTCTGCGATCTATGGATTACTGGAAAGTAAAAGTAATATATAGTTACACTGGAACTTTTTACTTTTGAAGGGGATAACAGATTAAAGTGATATGTCACCGAACATTAGAATAGAAGACAGAACAACTGCAACCCACATTCATTAACAAAACCCGTTAACACTGCGAGCATCAGCTGGAGCCACACAGTCGAACAATCGCGTGTTTTCAACACAGCGAGATAAAAGGAGACGTATGAAGGTCCTGACCAGCCTCGCTGCTTCTCCGCTTCACTACGCTCGTTTTTTGGCGAGTGCAGAGTCTTTCATCCTTTCCCTATCTGACGGTTTATTGGTCCGCCAGTAGGAAGAGTATGAATAATTTCCCTCTGATCTGTACAGAGCTGTCTTTGCATAATGCCGTTGTCAAGAATCGGGGGCAGACGTGTTTACTGTACAGTCTTACATTAAAACCACCTCAGCAGCAAATCAGTGTTAACGGCAAACCGAGGAGAGCATCAGGCGCCGGGGGAGCGGAAACAACAAGAGCGCCTGAGGGAAGGAGGAAATGGAGGAGGACTTCATTCCAATCAGTCCAGTCCAAAAAAAAAAAAAAAAAAAACCTACAAATACAGCAACAATTACAGCCTGCTGGAGCTTAAATGTTCCCTATTATGAAATGTTGTTTTGCTTTTATATCTCTCTCCTTATCCCCTAATACTGGACCATAGGTCTCTTTCTGAAATTCAGCCATGGCGAAGAATTCCAGCCACTTTCAGCCAGTCCCACATTGAGATTTCCCAGGACGTGCCGTCTCTGTGTCTGCAGGTTTAAGTGCTAATGAGGAGAAAAGAGGCGGGACGAGGAGGAGAGTGGCCTGTATAAGTTGAGCGGACATTCACAGAAATTACGGCATCAACACATCCAGAAAAAAACATCTATTAACCCACTTGTTATTCAGTCTCGCATGACGTAACTAAAAAAAAAAAAAAACATTCATGCTCATTTTTACATCCAATCACCGAGCAACTGCAATGCTTCACACGTTTTCAGGTCATGATGATCAGTGGAAGAAATTAGGGGCGGGGTGGGAAAGCATGAGAAGTGGGAGGTAACTTCTCCCCTTATGACAACATAAGGGGCCAAATTCCAGATCTGACTGTCTGAGCTGCTGCTCTCTGAATGGCGGAGCAAAATGGCCAAAGCCCTCTTTATACATATCGCCATTTCTAACCACATAGACAGGCTAGGGGAACAGTTATTAATGTTAGATCATCTCACAAAGTCACATTTTTAGAATAGGGGACCTTTGATGTGATTTAGGGGACCTTTAAAACTGTAGAAACAGTGGGTTATTTTTGTTTTGTTCTGGAAAAACGCCGACACGACTTCCTGGTTGCACCAAACAGTGTTCATTGTTCAACAGTAATGTTCATTACAGTTTGCCGGTACTCCACCAGTAACACGATCTCATGTATGATGCTGGGGTCTCGAGGGGACCATTTCCGAAGCCCATCATCCAAAAAGTACAAAGCAGGTCTAGACCAGTGGTTCCCAACCTTTTTTCCCTGAAGCTCCCCTGCCTGCCTTGTGCCCTGTGTGCGCACCCCCGAATCCGCCATCCTCAACCCCACCTCAGAGGCACACCTGTCAGCAAACATGAGTGTGAACAGCACAGGTCACATGGAATCGCGTTTCTTCAGTCCGGGGCCAGAAATGGGATTCAGATCTGATTTTCTGCAGTGTGGGGAAATCACACAACTTCCACGTCACTCTCGATCGACGTCGGTCACCATTCTGAGCAGCAACAATTAATCACTTTGCTCAGTTTCTCTTCATCTTTCTCCTCCCCATCATGCAAGAGTACACACCACCGCCTCCATGCTGGAAATTGATTTCCTGTATCAATTCACTGATGCTTTTTGGTTTGTTTTGTCAGCATGGTGATATTGGCCATATAAAAGGGCCATTGTTTGGCCGTGTGTGTGTGTGTGTGCGCATGTGATAGTCTCAGCATGCACATCTACAGCCCCATCATTAAATCCGGAAATCAATACTCTCTCCCCAGCGCGCGCCTCCCTTAAGTCCCACTAATCAGACAGACCCGGGGCTCCACGTCAGCAACCTCTTCGCAGATCTGCCATAATTGTGTGTTTATTTGTTGGTTTGTTTGCTTGCTTGTTAAGCTGTGGCTATCTGGCCCACACTGTGATGGGGAGGTGCTCCCATCCAGCCCTTGATATTTTCCGCCCAGTCATTTGCTCTCATTAGGAACAAGAGGGATGGGCAATTACCCTGGCCTTTGATGAAACCCTAATTTCCTTTAAAATGCCCCTCAAGGGTGAGCGGTGCTGTGTGGGATTACCTCATCACGTTTCTATTGTAGGCCTGCAGTCTATCATTTTGCCAAAGCAGGAAGCAACTAATTATTACTCATCAACATTTACACAATGATTTCCATGTTTGAACACAGTCGTGAACGTGGTGAAAAACATTTGATATCAAGCTGAGGTACTTTCTGGATCAGAAAGTAACTGTCTCCCGTTATACCAATTTTTTGTTGTTGTTGATATCTGCAATTGTTTTAAAGTGAAGTGATTGTCACATGTGATACACAGCAGCACAGCACACAGTGACATTTGTCCTCTGCATTTAACCCATCACCCTGAGTGAGCAGTGGGCAGCCATGACAGGCGCCCGGGGAGCAGTGTGTGGGGACGGTCCTTTGCTCGGTGGCACCTCAGTGGCACCTTGGCGGATCGGGATTCGAACCGGCAACCTTCTAATCACAGGGCCGCTTCCTTAACCACTAGGCCACCACTGCCCAAAAAGTTTCAGATATTTAGATCATTCATTAAACGTAAAGAGACATGATTGGACCTAATAATTAAGGGATTTGTTGCATTACCTGGAGGAGGCTGCATGCAAAATTGGGGGCAGGGTCACCTGACATCTCGTCTCTCCTCGCACACCCTGAAACTGAAGTGACTGTCATTGTGAAACACACAACGAACTGTGAATTTAGGTAACAGTGTGTGGGGATGGTACTCTGCTCAAGGGGAGCAAGGTGGCACCTTGGCGGTTCGGGATTCAAACCCCCGACCTTCCGATTATGAGTCTGTTTCCATACCCACCAACATGTTTAGGCTCAACTTCCATAGCGCACAAGGCAATGAAGCTAAATCCCGGTGCTGCTCTGAAACCAAACACAAAATTTCAAAGCATTTCTATTTTGTCTCACACAATTCAGCCCAGATTTATGGCTAAATGTACAGTTATTAACTCATCCTCCTGCTGTGTTTAGGAACGTCGGAAATTAGACATACCTCAGTCACCGTGCACACCAACCGCACAAGCAACCAGCCTAGTATTGTGTTCACCCACGTTGTGAACAGCAGGATGTTAGCAGCAGATCTTTTGTATATTATTTTTGTATAACTATTTTTAGTTGTAAATTGTGAGCCTGTTTGCGTGTTTTTGCGTGTATGAATATTGTATATGTGTGCATGGATATTGTATATGTGTGTATGTAAAATATTGTCTGACAAAAAAAAAAAAAACACCCCTATACATGTAAAAAATAAAATTTGTGTGTATATATATATATATATATATATACACACACACACACACACACACACACACACACACACACACGCACACACATTTTTATTTTTGTCAGACAATATTTTGTTGTATGTATGTCTCATAAAATATTGTTATGTAAGTTGTGAGCCTTTTTTTCCCCAGCACATCCACAGACACCCAGGCTGGACATTTGAAGGCCATGTCAGTACCATGAACTGCTTTTCTGCTGCTCCCAACACACCATTTTCAAGAACTGACCATCCCCTTGCTGCCTAACATCGCCAACCCTTGTGTCACCGAAATCAGACAATCTGTGTGTTAGTTTTTTGATGTTTTCGCTGATCTGAGTGTATGTCATTTTCCAGATTATCATTGTTCTAGAATGTTCCCGGGAAACTTATCTGCCACGTCTGACTTTCACTGATCGGTTATGATCAGCTCCGACCAATGTCTGGTAGATAGAGGGGACTGTGCTCATTTCCTGTTAGTCCTTGTTCAAATGCGCTACATCTAATTTACGGAAGGGGTCAGATAATCAGATGTTTTCAGAGCGAACCGTATCCACACAGCTGAGCCCTGCCGTTTGCCCCAGGTAAGCCGAGACATACAGACATGCATCCAGATCATCATCATCATCATCATCAGGCCGCTGGAGCCCCTCACCCAGACGGCAACCGGTCTCTCTCAGGCCACCAGCGTGTGTGTGTGTGTGTGTGTGTGTGTGAGAGGAGGAAGGAGGGGAAGTGAAATACCTGAAGCACGATGAACCGCCCCACTCCACCTGCTAAAAGACGTAAACCAGGTGGTGTGGCGGACCTCAGCAGGGACGGAGGAGCGACACGGCGAGCAGCGACACCGCGAGCAGCGGCCTACATTTCATTCACGTCCGAGAAAAATAAAGGAGACACCTCCAAATTCCAAACATTACATGTCAAAAGCAAATTAGAATCATCATGAATGCGCTTTTTTTTTTTACCTGCAGAGCTCTGCGTGTCTAATAAGATTTAACTGACTGCCCCAACACACACACACACACACACACCCTTATAAACCGGCAACACCTGCAGAGAGCGGATCCCTCTAACCAGATGCTCTCCGTCCGAGGCTGCAGAGTGCAGACGCTCTTCAGTTCCAGGAGATTTACTGAGCTGACCCAGAGATTTCAGCTACATTCGCCAGATAACACCTCCAGATAGAGGTCGGTCTCGACTGAAAAGCAGCAGCTACAGAACAAAACAAAGCACCAAAAAAAATACAACAAACACATATGCAATGTATGTCTGAAGATCTTTTTTTTATATTATATTTTTAAAAATGTGGCTGTCTAAATGTTAGAAGTTTCATGCTTCCCTTCAGACAAGGGGTGATGTTAGCCTAGTGGTTCACAATAGGAACCAAATCCCACTTACTGTCCCTGAACAATACACTATGTAGAAGTGCAGCCCAGCACACGGTGACACGGTGAAATGTGTCCTCTGCATTTAACTATCACCCTTTGTAAGCAGTGGGCAGCCATGGCAGGTGCCCGGGGAGCAGTGTGTTGATCAGTGGCACCTTGGCGGATCGGGATTCGAACCGGCAACCTTCTGATTACGGGGCCGCTTCCTAGGCCGCCACGTTCCCCAACTTAACCCTGAGTGTGTCCAGGGGGACTGTCCCCGTAACTACTGACTCTGGGTAACAGGGTCTGATAAACGCTGTAAATGTAAATAACCGTGTAAGTGTGATTTAAACCTAAATTATGCTAATTTCCAAATGACTTCGCAGTGTACAGGTATACCTGATAACCACAAAATGCTGAAATAATTTGAGAATCTGGAAAGAAGGGACCAGTCGAAGTGCGCCACCTAGTGTTCTCATTAGGGAAAAAAAACACGAATAAACAGGCATGCACAGCAGGGCAGGTTTTAATAAATGAAATAAAGGTGCAAATTCATGTTAAATAACGTTGTGTTTGAGGATTCATCGGGAAATGGAGGGTCGTTCAAATCCCGAACTGCCAAGGTGCCACTTTGGGTGCCACTGCTTGGGACCTTGATCAAGGCACCGTCCCCACACACTGCCACCCGGGTGCCTGTCATGGCTGCCCACTGTTCACCAAGGTTGATGGTTAAAAGCAGAGGACACATTTCACTGTGTGCTGTGCTGCAGTGTCTCACAATGACAAAAAAGAACATTTACATTTACAGCATTTATCCAGAGCGACTTACAGTCAGTAGTTACTAGGGACAGTCCCCCGATGGAGACACTCAGGGTTAAGTGTCCTGCTCAGGGACACAATGGTAGTAAGTGGGATTTGAACCCGGGTCTTCTGGTTCACAGGCGAGTGTGTTAACCACTAGGCTACTACCTGCACTTTGCGCTTCACTTTTAATCGCTCCCCACGACGACGCTGTAGACGGACGGGTGGAAATATTTTCACACAATAAATGATGCGATCGTGTCGCACTGACGTAGCTGGGTGCACGTGGGTTTGTTTACGCCGTGACGTGATTTGGAAACGCCCCTACCGGCGGGATTCGGGACTCTTTGAGTGGTTCGAGTTAACGCGAAAGTGAAACCGAGATGTTGTTATCTACAAAACGGGGGGTTAAAAAACGAGCAACCGTCCCCTGGTGACGAGCCTACTGTTTTCAGTACCGGTATTCGTTATAACGAGACTGAAAAGCGCTAAGATAATTAGCACAACAGACGTGTGTGTAGAAGTACAGTTGTCGAGTTATCCTACCTTGCGAAACAATTGTGACACGCAGATGACAAACAGTTCTTGGACACGCAGCAGGCTAGCGGGCTGCCCGTGTACAGGAGCTCCCCGGTGGCCGCGCTGCCCACAGCCCGCAAGCCGTTCCCCTTACCGCGGGCGATAAAGCGCTCGACTCTCAGCGCCATCGTGACAGGCGCGGGCAAACTGTGCGCATGCGCACTGGACACCCACCAAGACTGTCGGCATTCAAGACAGTCAACTCTTTATCTACGGCAAGCCGACGATCGCACAACGAAAATGGTAGGAGTGATCGTTTTTGTCATTGTGATGCATAGCAGAGCGTATGGTGCAGCGCATAGCACAGAAATTGTGTCCTCTGCATTTAAGCCATCACCCTTAGGCGCCTGGGCTGCAGTGTGTGGGGACAGTACAAATCACCACAACCCTTGTAATTAAAAAGACAGAAGGAGTCAAACATCTGAATTAATTATTTTCTTGTTTCTTGTTTGGACCAGTCAACACGGGAACAATTTCTTTCCCATTGCTGTCAACCCTCCTAAACTGCCGAACTGTCACACACATTTCAACTGCACTTTATGTCCCCGTTGAGGTATTATTCCTGTAATCCTTGTATATTTCTGTATAATATTAGAATATATTGTATATTGCTGTCGCGACACCATCGACCGGAATCAAAACCCTTGTGTGTGTTCGCTCACATCTTTCATGTATAGTTTACATTTACATTTACAGCCCTTATCCAGAGCGACTTACAATCAGTAGTTACAGGGACAGTCCCCCCCTGGAGCAATTTAGGGTTAAGTGTCTTGCTCAGGGACACAATGGTAGTAAGTGGGATTCGAACCTGGATCTTCTGGTTCATAGGCAAGTGTGTTACCCACTAGGATACTACCACCCAGTTATTGGCAGGTAAACATGATTCACCAGGAAATGGAGGGTTGTTCGAATCCCGATCCGCCAAGGTACTACTGAGCAAAGCACCGTCCCCACACACTTCTCCCCAGGCGCCTGTTACGGCCGCCCACTGCTCACCAAGGGTGATGGTTAAATACAGAGGACACATTTCACCATGTCACCATGTGCTGTGCTGCAGTGTTTCACAATCATTTTTACTTTTTAATTGAAACAATGCCACAACCAATGCATGGCGTAATCAAGGCTAACAACATATTTGCGTCTGTGACGTCTTTTGCGTCTTTTTTGGATAGGCAGTTTATAAAGAGAGGGAAAGAAATGAATGATGGCAACAGTGGTTTATGTTTACTAGTAGAATTATATTTTTATTCAGTAATGGCAAGTTGTTTCTTGTGGTAGAAAGGGAAAGTGAGGTGACTGTCATTGTGAAACACAAACACAACGAAATGTGTCCTCTGCTTTTAACCATCACCCTTGGTGAGCAGTGGGCAGCCATGAGCAGTGTGTGGGGAAAGTTATTACAGCTTGCCACACAGAAGCCACGGAAATAAACTCAATGTGGCCTTTAAGGAAAAACATGACAATATACGTACTATTAATAAAAAAACAGTAATTATTTTAGTCTGCCTTTAATGCAGCCTGTTCACCCTAACCGCTCAAGTGTACCGTCTTGCTACTTCACGGTCTTTACCTCCCTTCCGCGCAGCAGGTTCTGTCGCCGAGAAGTGACGTAGGAGGGACAAAAAGGAACTTGCACAACGCGGAGGACAAGCACGCTTGGTCAATGTCACGCCCGCCCCGGGAGGAAGATGCCCTGAACAGCCTCGCCGTTCACCAAGGCGCCGGTTCGGTACAGTTCGGTACGTCCAGCCTCCTTCTGCTCGTCCGGATTGTCGCCGCGGGTTAAGTCACGGCGGCCTGCGCCCGGCGCGTAGCGGACGCGCTAATGCTAATGTTAATGTTAGCTACTGTCATGCTGCAGCTCGACGTTCATTGTCTCCTCGGAACCTTAGCAAACCTTAGTTCCCAAATGTTTTCGTGTGGCTTTTATTTACTTATAATTCTATATGTGTTTGTGTCTGTGTTTAGTTGTTATGAAATTTATTCTAACCCCACATCTGCTGCATCTGGATTGATATCCAGACATAGACGTGTGATATATAGACATGCGATGTACAGACCTAGATTATATAGACTCTGGTGGTTTTGGATTGCTGATTTTGTATGTTTTTTTTTATAAGGTGGATTAAATCACTGAGAAATGGCACACTGTGGGGGATGTAGGTTCTTTCTGGTGGCCTTAAGGACCGTGTGTGGACCAGCACGGACCAGGCCACCTCGACTTCAGCCTGCATCTCGCAGCAGGACGATAGTCACTTCCCCGAGCTCTTCCTCCCTGGAGCCGCTCTCGGCAGGGTCCCGGAAAGCTCAGGGCCAGCCGGGGAAAGGGGAGCTGATCTCGCCGTCGTCGGGTCTGGCTCAGCGGAACCTGTCTGCGGTGGCGGTGTCCTTGACCGCGCAGTATCGGCCTCACTGCCGGTACGACTTCCTGGACCTGGGCGAGGTGGAGGAGAACATGCAGAAGGCCCTGAGCTGCAAGGGCCTGAGGCGTTTCATCGTGGAGCCGTCGCTTGCCAGAGTAGTGACAGACCATCTGGCGGGGGACATTGATGACGGAAAAGCCGTGATTTTTGAGTGCAATCCAGGTACAAATGTGAAGTTCATGTTTCTTTGTGTTCAGTGTTAAATCATTTTGGTCAGATATTAAAGAGGCAGTGGTGGCCTAGCGGATAAGGAAGCCGACCCGTAATCAGAAGGTTGTGGGTTCGAATCCTGAGCGGCCAAGGTGCCACTGAGCAAAGCACCATCCCCACACACTGCTTCACTTGTACTAAAGGTCCCCTTACATGAATATTTAACATTAATGCGAGTTCCCCTAGCCTGTCTATGGTCCTGCATTGGCTAGAAATGGCGATAGGTGTAAAGAGTGCTTTGGCCATTCTGCTTCGCCGTTCAGGTCTGATCTGGAATTCGTCCTCTTATTTCGTCATAAGAAGTAAGGTTACCTCCCCTTTTGCCATGCATTTCTCACCCCTTCCCCTAAAAAAGTAACTCCATGACTGTCATAGCATTGCAGTTGCTCAGTGATTGGACGTAAAAATTAGCACAAATGTTTTTTTGGGTTTTTTTTTAGTTCCACCATATGAGATCACGAAGTACCAGTGGGATAATTTTTTTTTTTTTTCTGGAAAAACTCCAAGACGACTTCCTGTCTGTGCCAAACAATGTGGTTGGTGAATGGTGATGATGATGTCATTTACTCAAATTCCCCCTGAACTTCTATAGGCCGCTCTCCTCCTCGTCCCACCTCTCTCCTCCTCATTAGCAGATAAAGCTACGGACACCGAAACGGTGCATCCTGGGGAGATCTTGACACCATGAATAAAAATAAAAAAAAAAAAATTAATGTCCGGGGGCCTTTAAAAAAAAAATGTACCTTTGGTTGCACTCTAGGCCCTGGCGTGTTGACACGGTCACTCTTGAACTGTGGAGCACAAAGGGTTGTTGCTCTGGAGAGCGATAAGGCGTTTCTTCCTGACCTTCAGGTGAGTGCTGCCCCTGTATATATTCTCCAATATATCTAGTAGTTGTATTATCAGTGAACCAAATTCACCTTTATGGCTCTAGGCTCTGGAGAGCAGGCTTGAGGGCCAGTTGGAGGTGGTGCACTGCGATTTCTTCAAGCTGGACCCCATTGGGCATGGCAGCATGAAGCCTCCAGCCATGTACTCCGAGAAGCTCTTCACCGATCTCGGGATTTCGGAGGTTCCTTGGACAGCAGGTGAGTACGGTTAGAGCGAATTGGTCCTCAAGCTTACAAAATGTGTCTTCGCTCATATGTAAATTTAAGGTTATTTGTTTTTGCCGATGTGAGTAAATATATTTTTGTATGTGACTGTAAGTAAGTGGGTGACTTTTTGTTTTGTCAGGCATTCCTGTAAAAGTAATAGGGATGTTCTCGCAGCGGAATGAGAGGAACATGCTCTGGAAGCTGGTCTACGCCCTGTTCGAGCGGATCTCCATCTTCCGATACGGCCGCGTTGAACTGATCATGTTCCTGAGTGAGAAGGAGTTCACTGTAAGTTGCTCCCTGTGCAGAACGCCAGGTGGTGTTTTCGGTTCACGCACAGTCGTATGATGAATCTTTTCCCACAGAAACTAGTCGCCAGGCCAGGAGACAATAGGAGCTACCAGGCCCTCAGCGCTCTTTGGCAGATGGCTTGTGAGATCCAGCTGCTGCACAAGGTAAGGAAGGAGCAGACGAACAAATAATTGATTTGAAATGTGCTTCCACCCAAGCTCTATAAATTGACATTTTGTTTTGCATTCATGTGCTTGGCAGGAACCTTGGAGCTCCTTTGTAACGACTTCAAAGCATGGCGGAATGGCCATTCCAAGGAGTACGGTAAGTCTGTTAATATTTCGTCATTAATTTTGTTGACGTAAACACCACTAGAGGTGTGTGTTCATTTTAATGCCTCCATGCAACACTCCTAATAGGCATCTGTTCTTCTGCCAGCTGCCCAACGATCACCTGTGCTTGGTGCGGATGACCCCACGTGAGGATTTCTTCACCTCCACCATCACGCCCGGCAACGCCGGCACGTTGGTGATGATGGTGAAGCAGTGTCTTGCTAAGAGGAAAGGCCGGCTGGTTGAACGACTGGAGTGAGTTGACTTCCTTTCATCTGAAGAGTACCGCATTTTACGGCACCGTGGTGAATGCAGCGTTATGCAAATATGTCTCAAACTTTGTCCTGGGACAAGGTCCTGCATAATCCATGCGCATATGCATGTATGCGTTTCACTGTGTGTTCACGTGACATTCTTGAATGTAGACTGAAGGATAAGTATCCAGATTTTACTGCTTGGCACCGATTAAACATTTTAATTGTTTTTAAATTTAAAAAATATCTTTTTACTTTCATTGTCATTGTAGCCACCAAGACAATATTATTTCATGGATACACGTGTGTTTTAAAAATTCTCTTTGTCCCGGTGTACTTATTTGCTTTGGCTGCACGTTCCTCAGCTCCTGGAGTCCTGGCAGCGGGACGAAGGTCCTGGGACAGATGGGGCTTTTTGAGGACGTCCTGACCGGACAGGTGTACCCAGAGGAGTACAAGCAGTTGTTCGGGTTGATGGAGCAGTCTGAGGAGTTCACCCAGAGCTGGCTTTACGAGGAGATCCTTGAAAACACCAAGAACACCGGCTGCATTTGAAAACCCTTCTTGCTGTCGCGGCTGCCTGGCGAACACTTCTGGAAAGTTGCTAAAGGCAAAATGCACTGAGCTCAAATCCAGGAGTCTGGCGCCACCGCATCGATGTACAGTGGCTCGGTTTTTACTCGACTCCGCAACCACGCATCACTGGATCCTCACAGACAATGCCGCTGAAACAAAAGCCACCAGCTTTGACGGCCTCATGAAATGTGTGTTTGTTTTTGCCCCACTCACCCACTGGCTTATATCCAATATGAGCAATAGTTAATGCAATACTTAAAGCTGTGTTTGTGGATGTGTTCATGAACGGCTGATAATCACATTTTACAGGAAACCTGCATCTGAACAAAACTATGCTCTGACGTGTCATATTGAAGATACAAATGGCAAACATTTTTCTCTTATGGTGTAATGAAGACAGCTGCAGTCTCGAATGCATTTTTACTCCAAAATATAATCACACTCTGTGTTTATGTCGATTTAAACACATACGTTTGATACGACTGTGAAGCCAGGACTCCAAAAGTGACGCGCGTTAACTCTTCATGTGGAAGTGACGTCTATTGTCTACGTTTTGAATAAAATAATATTTCTACTAATGTGTTTGTCTTCATTTCACTGTAAATGCAGTTTTTATTAGTTACTTTTCTCAATCACTTACATTTTCAGATCATTTGAAAAAAAACCCTCAAGAATTTCTTTACATTTACAGCATTTTTCAGACACCCTTATCCAGAGCGATTTTCAAGGAGTAGTTACAGGAGTAGATACAATGGTAGTAAGTGGGATTTGAACCTGGGTCTTCTGGTTCATAGACTAATGTGTTACCCATTAGGCTACTACCACCCTTTACACGAGGGTAATACACAGTGAAAACAACCTGTCACAATACAAAAAAGTATGGAAATTATGGTTTTGGTGGGTGTTTTATGTGCCTTTGTTGGGTACGAGCCCCTCAGCTGATTTTGCATTACATTACACTACGTTTGGCAGATGCCCTTAATCAGTTCAGGTTCACTAGAACCCCAACTATGTGCTTGACTGTAACTGCCAGATACTGCAAGAGCTGTCAATGCACCGCCATCACAAGAGCACTCTTAAACTCAACCAAAATACACTTCCAGCCTCATGCACTTGATTTTTGCACATCTCTGCTCTTTTTGCACATTCCTACACATTTTGCACATGTTTGTCCTGTCTTGTGTGTCCTGTTTGAAATATCCAACAGGTCCACTTACAAGCATCCTACATGATGCCGTCCAGGTATTTTACAGAAAAGTTGTACTTTTCTCCTATAGAGACCTGTACAGTGTTTAAGCTTAGTTTTAGTCAGTGTAGTTTAGCTTGGTGTGTATATACATGTATATTTTTCTTTTATGATTGCACTACGGGGGTTCTGTGTGAAACATTATTTCAATAAACCAGTCTTGAACATTGAATCTGAAGGCGTTTTAGTTCAGTGTGCCCTCTGCGCCTGTAGGTGGCGGTGGCGCATTTCAAGTTTAGGGCTTCCATCCCCGCAGAAGAAAAGATGTTGGGACGCGTTGTAGTATCGGACGCAGTGTAGTTTTTTTTTAAGGCTCTTGAATGTCGTGGGTTTTTTCTCGAGTCTGCAGTGCACGACAGGAGGCCTCCTGTCGGTGCTTTTTGCGCCGCACGCCGTCCATTTCCGATGCTTCACGCGAATATCTGCAGCGAGGCTGGACGGGGGCAGGTCAGCTATTACGCGGGCTAATTTACGTAAAAGCGTCATCGTTTAACATGACACTAATCGATAATAACCAAATAAATAAATAAATAACCGACGTAGAAGCGACATGCATAAAGCTCAAAGCGTCCGGGGGCGAGGGGGGACAGTGGTCCGAAATCGTAAAGCTTACATGGACAACGGATATACAGACGCCCCTGTCAACCCAGCCAAAAAGCCCTCCAATCCGAGCGTGTCTACTGGCCGACACAATCAGACGTATGCCCTCATGTTCGTGGTCATATTGTCCTTTTCCACTCGCTTTTTTAAAGTCATGGAACCGCCACACATATGGTGAGTTGTGTGTGCATTTATTTCTTTTCTTTTTTTTTTTTTTTAAGGAAAGTGAAGTGTTTGTCATTGTGATACACTGAAGCACAGCACACGGTGACACAACGAAATGTGTCCTCTGCTTTTAGTCATCACCCTTGGTGAGCAGTGGGCAGCCATGACAGGCTGTGTGGGGAGCAGTGTGGGGGCAGTGATACGAACCGGCAACATTCTGATTACGGGCTGATTTCTTAACCGCTAGTCCATCCACTACTCCACTATCACACTATAGGGGCTCTGTGTGAAACAGTATTTCAATATACTGTATACTGTTGTACTTGACAGTAAACCTCTCTTGAGTATCGAATCTTGAGTTGGATGGTTGGACATGCAGATACTTACTGCGTTTCCTGTTCATTTTATTTATTCATTTTTTTTCTGTCTAGTTGGGATGAGACACACTTTGGGAAAATGGGCAGCTATTACATCAACAGGACATTCTTTTTTGATGTGCACCCTCCACTTGGCAAAGTAAGACCTCGTTTCTGCTTGTTGATTGGTTCACAAAAGCATGTTCTCGGTGTGATTCCAACACCCCTTCTGTCTTTTCAGATGCTGATCGGCTTGGCTGGTTACCTGACCGGCTACGACGGAACGTTCCCTTTCATCAAGCCTGGAGACAAATACGAGCATCACAATTATCTGGGAATGCGCGGGGTAGACTACACCGGCCTTTACTGTTTTCTTATTTTATTCATTGTCCGTTTATTCCTCACCCTTGTGCTCGACCCCCCCCCCCTGTCTGTATGCAGCTGTGTGCTGCCCTTGGTTCCTGTCTGCCTCCCTTTGCCTTCCTGACCGTGCTGGAGCTGTCGCACTCTCCAGCAGCGGCACTCATCTCTGCGGCCCTCATCATCTTCGGTGAGTGGAGCGGCGGTCACATTATCCACCAGAATGTCTGCCAGTAGCTTCTGTCTGTTTCCACAAATTCTGTCTCTTTGTGTATTTATTGGCCCAATCATGGTCAGTTGTGTGAATGAATTGGATCGTATCCTGCAGACACCGGCTGCATCACCATTTCGCAGTACATCCTTCTGGACCCCATCCTCATGTTCTTTATTATGGCTGCCGTGCTGAGCATGGTCAAGTTTAACAGGCAGATAAGCAGGTGTGTGTGTTTTCCTCCGCATGGCCCCCATAAATCAGATTGTTCTGTGAAATGTTATATCATCTTATGTTCATTTTATAATTTTCTTTATGCCTAGTCCCTTCAGCCCATCTTGGTGGCTTTGGCTGATTCTAACAGGGGTGAATCTATCTTGTGCTCTTGGTGTGAAGTTTGTCGGGCTCTTTGTTATCCTTCTGATCGGACTTAACACGGCACGGGACCTTTGGATAATTCTCGGAGACCTGCAGCTCTCTCTGGTATGATTTAAGGCTTGCTCTATAATCTCTTATATGCATTCTAGCTCTGTTTTTCATGTGTACCTTTCTGCTTACTTCCTTATATCTTTTTTTTTCCTCCTGCCTTTTCCTTTTTATTTCCTTGTGGTTCTGCTACACATCTAGGTGGACTTTGGGAGGCACTTGTTGGCCAGGATTTTTGGCTTGATCGTGCTGCCCATGTTCTTGTACACTACAATATTTGCTGTCCACTTTGTCGTCCTGAACAGAAGGTAAGTCTCTTGTCTACTGGGGCATGAACATTACTCCCTTAACCGCTAGGCCACCACTGCCCCTCAAAGAACGTAGTTGGCAGGATTTGAACCTGATTTCTAGTCTATCAGGCCACGACTACTGCAAATTATAGACCATGAGATACATTGGATTTCTTCTGTTGGAGATATGGATTGATAATTGTCTGAATCTTTGTCCACCCAGCGGGCCAGGAGATGGATTTTTTAGTTCCTCTTTCCAGTCTCGCTTGATTGGAAACAACCTGCACAACGCCTCAATGCCAGAATGTGAGCACTCTTCCCATACATTTTCAGCAGCCATCATAGGGTAAATATTCCCAGCATTTCCCCTTTTTGAAGCTCTTTCTGATCCTGCTGCAGACCTGGCGTATGGCTCAGTCATAACTGTGAAAAACCTGCGCATCGCTGGAGGCTACCTCCACTCTCACTGGCACCTGTACCCAGAGGGCGTAGGAGCTCGGCAGCAGCAGGTCAGTGTCACTTTCAACGTGTTCCTGAATGCAGGAGCTCAAAGCGCAAACCTGCTCCACTCTCCTTCTTTTCAGGTTACAGCCTACCATCACAAGGACTACAACAACCTGTGGGTGGTAAGAAGACAGGGCGACGGCGAAGGTGAGGCAGAATGCGAATTAAATCCCGGGGCTGGAACTGTACCCAATCTGTGGAACTGACCTTGTCCTAAATTTGTCTAGATTCTGGAGCCCCTGATCTGGTCCGGCATGGTGACATTATTCGACTGGAGCATAAAGAGTGAGCCGACTGTTTCTTGCGGTATGTCAGCGAAGATCAGTAGCCAAAGATGACTATGATGATCGGTTATGTTCTGTTGTCCATCAGGACCACGCGCAACCTCCACAGTCATTTTCACGAGGCACCTCTCACCAAGAAACACTTCCAGGTCACTGGATATGGCATTGTGAGTAAACTAGATTTCCGTAATCATAGATGTTTAATATTTCTTGTTTCATTGATTTGTTTTTTTTTGGCTTTTAAGAATGGCACAGGAGACCCCAATGACCTGTGGCAGGTGGAGGTGTGTGGTGGTCGAAAGGGAGATCTGGTGAAGGTGCTCCGCAGTAAGATTCGCTTCCTGCATCTCTCCAGCCATTGTGTGCTCCATTCTTCTGGCAAGACTTTGCCAAAATGGTAACATCTGCTGCCTCTTACTCAGTAGTCTTTTTCTGGTTGTTTTGGGATTATGGACCACTCTTTACCATTAACTGGAATGTCCCAAACACCTTGACCGTGCCACCAAAGGTCCTCTGTTCAAAAAAAAGACTACCGTAGTACATTGGACATTTGATATATTTATCGCTGTAGGGGCTGGGAGCAGGTGGAAGTTACATGTAGTCCGTATTTGAAGGACACCCCCAACTCACAGTGGAACATAGAGGATCACATCAATCCAAAATGTAAGCCTAATCTTTGTATGAATATGAAGACTGTTTTTTTTTTTTTTTTGCTTATAATGTTTGTTTGACCCCTTAGTGGCCAACATCAGTTTGTCTGTGCTGAAACCCTCTTTCTTGGAGATCCTGTTGGAGTCCCACATTGTCATGATCAGGGTAAGGTGCACGTTCTTCACCAGTCTTGTTTCGGCATAATTGCATGGGGGGAATGTTTGATCTGGATTTTATACAAATCCTAGGGAAATAGCGGCTTGAAGCCCAAAGACAACGAAATGAACTCTAAACCCTGGCACTGGCCTATCAACTACCAGGTGTGTGTATAGTGGATTTTTTAGAAAAATACGTGTCTGTAGACGTCACCTGACTGCTACTTCTGTCACCTTAGGGATTAAGGTTTTCTGGAGTAAATGAAACAGAGTACAGGGTGTACCTCCTGGGGAATCCTGTAAGTCCTTGCTTATTCCATTAATCTGAGCTCTTACCAAAGCACTTTATAGACAAAAGAAATTTGAACCTGACTTACGTAGGTCATTTGGTGGCTGAACCTGGTCTGCCTGGGCCTTTACGTTGTGATGGTAGCCACTGCATCTGTCTCACTTCAGAGAGGACTCCAACTGGATGAGAAGAGAAGAGGTTTGTGGTGACTTTTGTATAATGTTAAGAATGTACAACATCAAATGCAACAAAAAAAGTATCGTGCATTTCTTTTATGTGGTTGAAAGACAGAAATATACTTGCTGTAAGATATGTATGTATAGCCATATGCAGTTGCGTTGTTAACATTTGTGCTGCCATACTTGTGTCCGAGGGGCAGTGGTGGCCGAGTGGTTAAGGAAGCGGCCCCATAATCAGAAGGTTGCCACTGAGCAACCTATATTTCTGCCTTTAAATGTATACTATTTCAGAATTGCATTCAGTAAGAATCCTGAAAAAATCACAAATGCATTAAAATGCATTAGATTTAGAAATCATGTTTTAGGGCCACAACTGAAAATGTTTACAATGACTTGGACACCATGCAAAGAAGCTTTTTTCTCCTTAGAACACTGCCGTGTGTTAATGCAAGGAGGTGGGATGCTGTTCCTGGGCTGGCTGCTGCACTACCTGCCCTTCTACAGCATGGGCCGCATCCTGTACTACCACCACTATTTCCCTGCCATGCTCTTCAGCAGCATGCTGACCAGTATGTTTATGATGCTCTGTGTGTGTGTAGGTTAGCTGTGTGTGTGTGAGCATGCAATTTGAATTGACTGCGGATTCTTTGCAGGCATCACATTGGACACATTCTTGCAGAATTCTGATCTACTGTTCAACCCGGCCACAGCTCAAAATTTAAAATGGGGAGGGCGTGCCCTGCTTTCGATTGCTTTTCTCTATAGGTAAAGGATGTACTAGAGTAAAAAAAAATTTAACTGTTAGATGGTCTTGTTTGCCTACATCGTGGTTATGCTTTTTTTTCTTCTTTGTGCTTTTTTCCAGTTTCTACCTTTTCCATCCACTTTCATATGGCATGAGGGGACCACTGGCACATGACCCGTCCAGCTCCATGGCCAACCTCAGGTGGATGGACTCCTGGGAGTTTTGAACAGAGTAGTAAATGTGATGTTTTCAGTATAATTTGAATGGTTACTTGCTGGCTCACTAGCCTCAACTATGCTGCTTACAGACTAAGCTACAGATCTCTTGCTGTTGAATATTTTTTGTAAATGTAGCTCAGAAAATCCTTGTTTTCATAGTGTTTGTCATGGTACAGATGTAAATGGGATATTTTTGTAAGAATATTCTAACATTTCCTTAACATAGATTCCCTGCATTCATTTGGTCTGTGTTATTGAATGTATGAAATTGACTTCAACAGAGGGTACCGGTCAAATGGTAAAAGAAAGATTTTCTTTTTAGCAGAAACTTGAAACTTAAAAATAGATAAAATTATTTGTGTGGTATGTTTGATAATGCTAGTGTCAAAACGTAACTGTGGTGTGTGTGAGTTTTCTGTTCAGTGAAAAGATTTTTAAAAAGCAATAATGCTAAGTGCCTTGCAACAGTGTATAAAACACTATTTGTGAATCATATGTATTTATAGTATTTATATTAAAATTTGTTTCTAGAATGTTGCTGATTGTAATATCTTGGTGTCCCCCTCACCTAGACATGTTTTATGTTATAATACATTTCTAGCCATACATTTTTTTTAAAAATGTATGTGCCTCATCTATGTTTTCTAAAAATATACAGTACAGGCCAAATGTGTTTTCTTTACTTTCATGACCATTTACATTGGTAGATTCTCACTGAAGGCATGTCGAGTTATGTTCTTAACGAAAAGTGGAGACCTGGCCTCCACAGTCACCGGACCTGAACCCAATCCAGATGGTTTGGGGTGAGCTGGACCGCAGAGTGAAGGCAAAGAGGCCAACAAGTGCTAAACACCTCTGGGAACTCCTTCAAGACTGTTGGAGAACCATTTCATGTGACGACCTCTTGAAGCTCGTCGAGATAATGCCAAGAGTGTGCAAAGCAGTAATCAGAGCAAAGGGCAGCTAATTTAAAGATACTAGAATATAAAACATGTTTTCAGTTATTTAATTTTTGTTGTCAAGTACATAACTCCACATGTGTTTATATATAGTTTTGAGGCCTTCAGTGAAAATCTACCAATGTAAATGATCATGAAAATAAGGAAAACACATTGAATGAGAAGGTGTGTCCAAACATTTGACCTGTACTGTATATGCATATATTCTCAGCCCTTTGTGCTTACTAGTGCTTACAAAATGATCTAAAATGTGTTTTCACATACTGAAAGTGTAATTACAGTTATTTTAATTAACCTTTTGGATAAAATACAACGGACATTTTATATAATATGTTAGGGATAAGTGAACATAAGTTACTCATAAAGCATTACTCGTAAAGCCTTGTTTTAACGTGAAATATTGTGATGATATTGGGGTTTTGTGCATGACGCAGCATGGCGCCACCTGCTGGCGCCAAGTCCCGGCGGGGCGGCAGCCGCCAGCCATTGGCTGGAGAGCGTCACGTGGTGAGGTGTTAAGATGGCGTCTCCGAATGGAGGTAAATTTTAATTCTGTGTTACGTTGTGTTGTGGCTTTATTCTGACATTTGACACCAGCTCGTTTTAAGAAAACGTATTCACGAGCGCGGTTTAATGCGATGTTCACGCGACGTGAAAAAAGCGTGAATTGTTGTTAATTTTATTTTTCCATTTCACGTTGTGGATTTGTGAAGCTTGTCGCCCGTACTCATATATACAAATGGTGTTATTTTCTGCTTTTATCACCAAGTGTCCTCTCGTCCCAGCTAGTTAGTTAGCCAACTTGGTAGTTCTGGTAGCCGAAATAAAATGTCCCCCCTCCACTCATTTGTTAATTGTTTTTAATTAGTTCTTTGGGAGTCATATTTATGCCCGGCAATGTCCCCCCTCCACTCATTTGTTAATTGTTTTTAATTAGTTCTTTGGGAGTCATATTTATGCCCGGCATAAGTGTACCGCAATGCCGGTTGACGTGTCAGATTAACTACGGTTAGCATGCACGCTAACCTCACGCTTCTGTCAGCGATCCATGATTATCCTGGTGTTTTTTCTGCTGCTGTTTGATCGTTTTTTTCCTTCATTTCCTTCAAGCGGATGATTTCGAGTCCTCGCTGCTGAGTTTTGAGAAGCTGGACAGGGCTTCGCCAGATCTGTGGCCAGAGCAGTGTAAGTTTCTTCACAGCTAGATGGGCCTCAACTTTACTGAAAGCAACTACTTTTCCATTTTCCCGTTCGATACAAAAGTAAAATAAATACCTTATTAATTCATTTAATTTATTTTTTTTATATGTTGCCAACAGTGCCAGGAGTTGCAGAGTTTGCAGCATCGTTTAAAAATGTAAGTGACCAGGACAGCTGTGTGTAAAGGTGGCGTATAGGTTTACACGCCTTAACAGCATATGTTTGCTGTTCGTCATTTCAGCCGATCACAAACTCTCCACCGAAGTGGATGGCAGAACTGGAGTCAGAAGATGTCGAAATGCTGAAGGGTAAGGTGTTTGTCGTGGCTTCACATGACTGACTTGTTCTCTGGCCTGGTTTCACCTCAATTCGGACAAGTCAGTCACTCTGCTCTGTCTTTGTTCCAGAGCTTGGAAGTCTGACCACAGCTAATCTCATGGAAAAAGTGAAGGGGCTGCAAAACTTGGCCTACCAACTAGGCCTGGAGGAGTGTGAGTTTATTCATCGTTTGCCTTGGCACCTTTTTCCTCATAGTAAAAAAATTAATTATACCGTATTCAGTTCCAACCTCGAATTTCAGATTGGCTGGCTGAGAATGAACATTTCAAATAATGGTTCCTCTCCTCAGAGCTCATTCTGCTATGTTTCTAAAGAACCATCATCGTGTTTTTTTTGTGGTCACAGAATCCATGAATAAATGTTCGCATTTGTAAGTTGTGACATAATGGCATGCAGTGGCTACTAGTCTGCTTTTGGTCAATGACTGTAGGACACCAGTGTCAAAAATCATGATATTTTTAAGGTTTGTTCTTGCTTAAGCAATTATGATTAAGATCATCAAAATTAATCGTAACTGATTGAACAGCTTCGTTTTGTTGCATTTGTTCTGCCTGACGAGGGAAAAAAAGTGTTCACACTTCAACAGACCCAAAGGCAAAAACTGTTAGGCTGCAATTGTACATTTTGGCCGGTAGATGGTGCTGCTGGCCTAAAAGCGTGCTTTCTAACCCAGTCCACGCTGTGATTTTTTTTTTATTTATTTTTTTTTTTTTTTAACAGTCTTTGATCGACAGGTTCCATTACTCAAGGACTCTCTCTGTGCTGACCCATGCGATCCTTGGCACTTAACCTGTAATGCAGTGTGTTTAGTAGATTGCATTAGCAGATAAACTGTAACTGTCCTGATCAAATGCTAAACTCATCTTTGGAAATGTGCAGGTATTTTTGCCCGCAGCTAATCTTTTGTCATAAATATATATACATGGTGTATTTAATTAACTGTAATTACTATACAAATCTCATCACGATAGAGCACATGGGCCGTGTTTTTATTGTGTGTGTGTGTGTGTGTGTGTGTGTGTGCTCTGTGGCGTCCGTTGCCATAATCCTCCGAGTGTGGATTAAGCTCACATTGCTAAGTGCTCCAATTTTTTTCACATGAGGAAGATGGGTATTTAGCTGGTGATCAAACAAACAAAGCTTGTGCTGCACAAAAGCCATGGCCGGAAAACCATTGAGTGCAACTGGCCGTAAATTGTTGTACGCCTCTCCTTTCATTTGCTGGCTTTAGACCAAACAAAAATTGGTCATCGGACATGCGGATATATTTGGATGCTCTCTGGTGCCTTGTAATTCAGTTGATTGTCCCTTTTCCCACTACCACCCCCCACCACCCACGCTTGTGCTGTTTTTGAGTGGCCTTTTATGGTGAGCAGTCTCTGATGAGCAGCATGTGTTAATGTCGAGGGTCTGCAGATAATTTAGAGGCTTCCTACTGACAATTTTCAAGAAAATGGGCAGAATTGACGCCTCCCTTGTTCCCATTATTGAAACAGTGGCCCACAAGCATGTTAAGGCCATTATGTTCCTCAGACCATTGGTGACATTGCAGAGGAAACCCAGATTTGTAAAATTCTACCTGGAGAGCATGATATAAGTGTGCACGCTCAGGGAAGGAGCAAATTAAATGATCAATCATCACTTATGCTCTCGCATAACACTACTCCTGGCGAACTATTTCAGTCTTCTTGATTTAGATAGATAGAAACTTAATTCATCCCAGAAGGAAATTCACCGTTTCCAGCAGTATAGACTTGACCACTTACTTTAGGAGGGGACAGCGGGGCAGCTGTGGCAACGTTTCTGTGTACGATGCTCCTGCATCCGATGGCCCACATTATGGAATTATGAGCGCTGCAGATTACCGCTGCTCCAAAAATACTGCTTATCTCAGCCTGCTAGTATTTACAGAACAGGATCAGGCCTCTCTGCAGCTATTTAGGCATGAAGGATACGTGCCAGTCTAGTGACTATCGATGAATTGTGACAAATGCATTGCCGTCCAATCCAATTGCTTTTCCCACTTGTTTGAGTTTCGCCTTTTAATTAGTAGCGTTTCACCAGAGTGAATTAATTCTTTTGCAAATGTTGAACAAATTCCTGCAGACAGAAGGAATAACAGTTATTAAAGAGGAGAGCCGGCGGTCAGCAGCTTATTCATAGAAACTTGCCGTATTTTGATTAATACTATTGCCCTAAATCCACTCATTAGGATAATAATTCGGTTTTTTTTTTTTCCTCCAAACATCATGCTCTGTAACAGAAAGGAATGCCTGATTTGTCTGAATGCCCTCTGCAATAGAATGCCATTGAGTTGTCCCCTCTATGGCGTGGTGATGCAAAATGATGATTATTATTCGTCTCAGAGCCGGGCCTTAATGGTGCCTTTTTAATGCACCATGGTTTAATTTTCCCCCTTTTCCTGCCTGTCAGGATGAGCCCTGTAAATCTTGGTTACTTTTTCATCATGTTTCTTTCACTCCTCACCGCCTTTAAAATGAGCTGGCAACAGGGAGCGGTAGAGGGAGGGGTGGGTTAGCGGCGGCGGAGGCGGCGCAGATTTACCGCCCTCCCCCGCCTGCAGACATGTCGCCCATTAAAGTCCCGAGCTGGTTAATGGGAAGATCACAATCAAGCAGTGAAATCTCACCCCGTTGGGAAGGTTGTCCTCCACCATCTTTAGCCGGGCTCTGAGCGCTCCGCAGGTTAAATGGCCCTGTGGAAGTGGGGTTATTTTGCTTGTTGATGTCTTCTCATTTTTCCTTTCAGCATATGTGCCCGGATTGTGAAATATCCTTTTTGGTTTGTTTATTAGCGATGTTCAGTGCTGAAGCATATCCGAGATTTTTTTAGCTTGGTTTATTAGAGTTGTACTGAAAATTAATTGCTGCCTCTAGCTTAGTGTCTTGTAAGCTGCACACTTGCATAAATATCCAGATTTTGATGGGCAATGGTAACCAAGAAGAATTAGTATCACAGTTTTTTTTTTTTTTTTTTTTTTTTTTTTTTTTTTTTTACAGTTTTTAATAAGACCAACCATAATTTTTTTGTGTAACCTTTTTAAAACAATATTATATTTAATCGTGAATGTTTCGGAAAATCTTGGATTTCACACACATTAGCTGGACCCACTCATAATCAAAACCCATTAAGTCATTATTACCACAGTACTCTGGGGGTTTATAATGTTTATATTTGCTGTTTTGCTCTTTGGCAGCATCACTAAACCAGGCCCTTCCTGTATGGTGGCTTCTGCCCCACATCCGTGGGTGGTGTGTCTTAGGATAAAGCGTTTGTCAGGCCTTTCCCCCATGGGTCCCCCACCTCCCCACCTCCTTTAGCTGCATGACGCAGTGATCAGTCCTATCCCGGGAGGGTTGACGCGTGCCTGCCTCCACTCCCCCAGTACCCAGCTGCTCCTGCCCATGATGAATACTCCTGTCGTGGGCTGCAGAGCGCGGTCATCAGGGCCCTCTGGTCCCCAGGGAGCAGTGGCTACACTGAGAAGTGCTGTTATTGAAGGTAATTGAATGGAGAGTGGTCCTGGGAGACGGGCCTGGGGCGCAGATGATGATACCATCCACGCTCATGCGGGTCTAACAGCACTTGTGGGTTTAGACTTGTCCTCTCCACAGGTTCCTTTGTTATTATCAGCATCACTAAAAGCAAAAACAATTAACATCCATTTTTTTTGTTGGTAAATATACTATTATATAAAATAGCTGCTAATAATCTCGGTGATTTTTGCCATTTCTAACCATAAGCAGAAGCATCAAAACATGAAGTTCATTCACTCATTTCTACCCTATATTTTACTGAGCAAATCCTTCTGTTGCATTCAATCGCTTGACACCCCTGTTCTGCTGTGTGCACAGTCAACCTTCAGATCAGCCCGTGCTGTCAACATTACTCATTACACGCTATTAAGAGTTGATCAGCGAACAAGGAGATTAGATTGACAGAGTGCGGCACATTTAAAAACATTCAGTCAGACACTTCGAAGCAGTGGCCGTTATCCGTTGCCTTATCAATACCAATATATCTCCCTAATTGCCCTATACATGTTAAGGAAATTACAAGTGATAAAGAGCGGCGTCGCCTCGTAATCAGAATTCATTAGCGAGCTTCATGTGCTGTAATGCATAATCACAAACGCTTCCAAATTAGTTGCTTAGGATTTTATGGAATTGATGATTATTTATATGTTTCTTTTTTTGTTAGACTGAGTGTGTGAAATAACTCCTTTTGGTGTTTTACAAGATGGCATTATAATAGTGCGCTAAATATTTAACAAAAAGAAAATAGGAATGAATAAATATTTCTGTGTCGATCTGAAGAAATAAGAAATGAATATTCGACATTTCTGAGCAACCTGGGACATACAGCATTGTTCTGGTGTCAGATCAGGGGACATTGTTGACGAGTGCAATCATTTTTCAATAATGATTTTCTCTGTGCCATGGCATAAAATACAGTTTCTGTGTAATGCTACAGATATGTGTTCATTGTAGGCGTAGCGCATTAAAGCCAAACCTATTAACTATTTCTGGCTGCACCGTTCATGATTATACATCTGATATCTGAATTGAAGCAAGTATGCTGTATGATTATTTTTGTGGAATCTGCTTGCCCTTTGGTGGTTATAGCAACATCCAGAAATATATATATATATATAAACTCTGGACAACCATCCAGAGGCCTGAACGAGGCAGGGTGTGGGGTACAGGCCATCATGACCGTAGTCTGAAGGTCACCCGCTAATATCCTCGCCGAACGCCACTCCCTCCCTTGATCAATCTGAGCTCTATTAAGAGCACTGTGCGGCTGAATATGATTGCATTGATGCTTCCTCGCCAGAACTAATGTGCTGTCATCAATCCATCAGCCTGCCCTGACCGCGGGGCAGAGCAGTTATGAAGTGCAGCTCCGAGGCGGCAGGAATCATGAGAGAGAGCAAACGGAGGGAAATGACTTCCTCTTCCTCGCTCGTCTCACCTCTGCTCTCCTCCTCTGTCCTCTGTCTCCTCTCCACCTCTCTGCCCTCTCGTTTGATTTCACACGTCCTTTCTTTATAGGTTGTACACATGCCGTGAGGGCAGCCTATCAAGAGTCCTAGAAGTTCACAAATAAAATGGATGAGCATATAGCGGAGGAAATAATTTTGCTCACTTTTAAAGAAATGATCAGTCTATAATTTCAACGGTAGTTTCATTTGAACAGTGAGAGACCGAGCAAGAACAAAGAAATCCAGAATTTTTTTTCAAAATAAATTAAATAAATTAGCGTCTTCATCAATGTAATTTCTACTTGCTCCCTTTTGAAACACATGTTTAGTACTTTGTGGAAAACCCTTTTTCCACAATCAGAGAGGTCAGACGTTTCTTGTATTATTATCATTGAAACTCCACGTGGTGGGATCTTGCGTGGAGCTCCCGATCGAGGGTTTTTCCATTTGCAAATAATCGCACCAAATGTTATCACCTTCTCACCCAGCTGCTTGGCGATGGTCTTGTAGCCGATTCCAGACTTTTGTAGGTCCACAATCTTGTCCATGAAATCCTTGGAAAGCTCCTCGGTCTTGGCCATGGTGCAGAGTTTGGAATCTGGATTGATTAATTGCTTCTATGGACTTTTATACAGATAACGAGTTGAGGAGCTCTTAAAAACACAACTTGGAGCCAGAAATCTTGAAATCTTGCTGATTTGTTTGGGGGTCAAATGCAAATTAATTTTGAACGTTTTCAAAGTGCTTTTTTTTTTTTTTTTTTCCCCTGTCTTCAAATATAGCAACCATTGAAATTATACATTGATAATTTCTCTGTAAGTGGACATCGAAAATCAAGTAATTGCAGTGTAGCTAACCAATGTGCAAAATTGGCAAAAATGTTTGGTACTTTAAGAATGAAGATGATTTTTCCATCCTGTAACAGTGTTTTTAAACGACCTCAGTCTTGTTAATTGTATCTTACTAATGTAATTCATGGAAACAACAATTATGGAAAATCAGGCGTTATTTAGTTACTGAAAACTGTGTTCCTGTGTAAATGTCATCATAGTAGTATAAGTGACAGTAATTTCTGCCTATGAGGTATTCGCAGACATTTTCATTGTCGTTGCATTTCATGCGGTCTGAATTGTGCCAGCCCACATTGGCTTATTGTTTTATTGACCCGATATTTAGCCAAGTTAAATGAAGTGCGTCATATTGCACAGTCTGACACAACATCCATTGATTTGTTAACACCAACGTCAGTTATGTCTAACAATTTTCAATGAGAGGGTGTTTTATCCCCTGGCGTTAGTTAATGACTTCTTTTTATGCAGCTATGCTAGTTTAACGTTTTTGACTGTCCAATAATTTTAACTTCGTTATAAATAAATAAATAAATAAAATAAGAAATGATAGATATAACACACCCCGAACATAACCTAAATTGAACCTGAGTGTTGAAATTCGCTGCAACAAATGCATGGCTTGTTTTTTAGTGCAAACCTTAGATTTTAATTTGATGAGCTACCAAGCCTGCTTTTTCGAAGGATTATTTGGTGGTGGTGGGGGCCATCATGATGGATTAGGCCCCTTCTCTAAATGCACCACGCAGTGCCGTTTGAGTTCCATTAGAGCCTCTCAGCTCCGCTCACAAGCTGCCTGTGGAGCATTCAGAAGCGCCACTCTCTTCATGTGAAACGCAACCATCCATTATAATGATAAAATATGGTTATCGGGATGCAAATATTTATATTTTTGCATTTATTACATTTAATACATTTATTTTGTACATCTTATGACAGTCCTATAAACACATGAGATAGGCGCTGACATAATTGATCATTATACCTAATTATTATTTGATCAGACTTGGTCTTTCATATTTGGGGGGGGGGGGTGTCATTCATATTCAATACAATATTGTGATAAATATCTAATGTTTTGAAATTGCATGATGTATAAAGCATATTGGCCAGCAGTGTTAATGTAAATTCGTAGGATTCATCTTTAGTGTCTGTTAGTATGTACTTGTTAGTGTGCTCAGTTGTTAGGAAATGTAAATGTAGGAAATCTACATGTTTACCGTGAGCTGTTTACTGTGAAGCAGGAGCCGGAGGAGCCGGGAGAGCGAATCCGACACATTCTGCTGCCTGTGTTCTAGCCAGCGCTCTGTGAACAGATCGGAAAGGACACCTAATTTCCATAAATACATTAGGAATTCATTGGATTTTCTTTCCCAGCTAATCATAGTGCTGGTGTGAAACCTTTTAGGGTTTTTAATGAATGAATTTTGACTGATTGCCTATTAATAAGGACACCTCTTGAACAGGGATAGGCTGTGGCAGGTGTGTGTGCGCGTGTGTATGTGAGAGAGAGAGAGTGATGATTCGATGGGGGGGGGGAGCTCTCGGCTGGGACATAAAGAGGAACCAGTGGCTCCCTGGGGAAATCACGCGCGGTGTCTGCATCTTAAATATCCCTCTGAAGTATCAATAAGTGGGTAATTGAATTTTGAACACAAACATGAGTGTCAGGTGAGTGTGTTCCGGCGTGGGGAGGGGGGGGGTGGTGCTGATGGGGAAGTGAAAGAGTTGATGGGGCGGGGAGCCAGAAGGGGGCTGGGCGGCGTGGGTCTGGGGCGTGTGTGCGTCCGCACGCGTGCCTGTCCGCTAAGTGTTCGCGCGCACGCGCTCCCACGGGGCCTTGGCAGCGAGAATGGATGTTAAATCCATTAAATAAAGATTACTCGCTGTAATAGCAGGATGGCCGTTTGAGATGTGCAACAGGGGTGCGATTAGCGCGCTTGACTCTTAATGAAAGCGAATCGCCGCCGTCAGTGCGAGGGGATGGCATCCCGGTTAACCCGGAGTCTCATTTTCTCTCGAGGGTTAAGAGGGATCCATCTTGTCTCGGGGCGAGCCGCGGTCCTTCCTCGGTATGAAGAGAGGGATGACCGCACCCCTCAAAGCCACCCTCCAAAACCACACTAAGGTCCTCTTGTTTGCCCTCAGTGGCCTTTCATTTTCTTTTAATCTGATAAACAACGTAATAAATGATGTGGTTCGGTTTTTGAGAAAACAAAAATCACTGAACAGGACCGTACGGGGGGGGGGGGAGCGGGACGGGCGGATAATCCGTTTGAATAATAATCCAGCGCGGCAGCAATCAGCTCCGAGTGCGGCGCAGAGACGGGAGAGGGAGAGCACTGACGTCTGTCGGGTCACGGATTAGCCTACTGGTCTGGAATCGCGCAACGGGCAGCACGAAAGCCACGGCTGCCCCGGCACCTGCTCCGAGCCACCGTCCCACAAAGATTCTACACACAAACAAACACAAAAACGCAGCACCACAAACAAAACAGGTTGCTTCTCCCGACCGAGGGCCGCGTCATTGTCCGGCTGAGATTAATGAGGATGCCCACGTCGGGTCCCATCTGCCCGTCGCGTCCCTCGTGCTACTGTACCCGCTTCTAATGAGCGCCTCATAAAACAAACGCAGGGAAAAGACGGATCCATGAGGTGCCGTTCAGTATGGATGTCAGCTGCTGTGAGTTGCTGATTAACTAAGTGCAGAATTAGTAATTGACCTTTCTAATCAACTAAACAAATCTCTAACTCCCGCTAATCAGTATTGATCCTGCTTGGCCTGTGGCAGGACGAGAGCTGTGGAGAGGGAAAGTGTGTGTGTGTGTGTGTGTGTGCGCATGTTGGAGTGTTTTTGAGTCTGCCAGTCCATCTGTTTGTGTGTGTGGGTGGGTGTGCGCGCACGTGGAAAGTGGGCAGAAGGTGGCTGGACCAGCTGCAGCAGGAGCTGCGCATTGGTGCCCCGTTTTTTAATCTCACATCCTCAGTGCAATTCATTCCACTCATGCTCTGACAGAAATGGAGGATAAATTGAAATCTAATTAATGAGCGGATCAGAGGGGTTCTCCCCAGCGCAGACCTCTCAGGGGAGGCCACCGAGCCAGGCCTGGCCCGGCCCACATACTGTTTTCTTTTTCTTTTTTTATTTTATTTAAGAGAGAGAGAGAGCGAGTGAGAGAGAGGAAATCATCTGGGATAAGGGCCGCCTTCTGTTTGTAGGCTCCTCCAGAAAGCACTGGGCCGTTTAACAAGCTGTTAGCAGGCGTATCACAAGGCGGAGGACGGATTAGGAAGTCCTGGCTTGACTCGGACGTGCTCTGTGTTGCAGCCACATGCAGATCATGCCTCCTTTCACACAAGAAATAATGAGGTTTTCTTGAGAAAATCTGTGTCCTATAAACAGCTGCATTATAACCACCTATTATCTCGTTATTAACATTATTTGTATTAACAAAACCATCCCTCTGTCCTTTTTTAATTAAAACCATTTAAAAACGTTTAATTCAGAAATAAATCCATAATTAATAATATATTACGTCAAATAATGTAATGAATGAAACAGAGGGTCCAGTAGACTATATTGAAAGAACGACAATGTCTCAAAATGACATGTTAATATTTTAAATAAGCAATTTACTCTACATATATATTATGTTGGGCCAGAAGTGAATTTTGAGTTTTTTTTTCCACAAACATTTTTATCACAATAAAAAGCAATTTTTAAAAAAAAATAATTTAAAAATCAATAATTTTTAGTCTGTAGAAACTAGTCAATTAACCACAAAGGCTTGAACTTGTGATTGTTGAAGACTTGTCAAGTGCATTTCTCGTGGTTGGGTGCTGGGAGGTTTTTTTTAAACAATTTATTTCCAAAGATTTGGTGGAAATGGTGCAGTGAGTCTGTGATCAAGGCAATGGGTTGTTATTATGATGAAACTCCTTCATAAACTCGTACATAAACCTACACATCTATTAATGTTGTTACATTACTCTTAGATAACCCAACACGACCTTGCAGTGTCTCCAGTGATTCCCTGTAACGAAATTTGGAAAGATCAAAATTTCACGGGCTTTGTTTGTGATGTGTTTTAAGATGTATTTAAACTGCGGCGTGCAGTGTTCTTACACTGTGGTTTTGATATTGTGTAGCAGCAGGCAAGTAAAAATTCCTCATTCATGTCCTCCCACCATCCCCAGATTGAGGTGTACCCTACATATTAACAATTGTGGCACCTTTGGATGCCCATCAGTAATTTGTGCAGGTATGAAAACGCAATCTGTGCAGAAGTAATTACGGGTCATTCTAACTCATTTGGTTGCCCCCCTGACTGTCGGTGCGATTTTTTCCTAAGGTTTCATTCCATTTTCGGGCCTCTGCTGGGCTAGCCTTGGCCGAGTGATTATTTTGTTTGGTGTTATTTGAAGAGACAGCGCAGAGCAAAATTAATCAATCTGAATCCAATTAGCATCATGTTTAACCCGATGATGGACACCTCAAGGTGAAGCCGGTGCTGTTGGCGGCCCGCATTATCATTCCGCTCGGGGCGGCTCATCTAAATTACAATCCGCCCCGCTTTTTCATTAGCCGCGGCCAGAGGAGCCGACTAACCCTTTCACCGCTTAACTGCCCTCCTCACACTCTGCCCAAACACACACACACACACACACACACACACACACACACAGTACCGCTGTCACTGGAGTTTAAACTGTAGCAGGACATCTAGCTCTGCCTCTGTTGATGACAGTTGTTGAATGGGATTGATGCTTGATGTCAAGTTGATGTTTTTCAAGTAACAATTATGGAAGGGTGGCTTTATCATGTGAGTGGAAGGGGTTTTTGTGTCTCATATAAAGTTGGAATTTTCCCCTTTCTTTGTAGGCAAAATAGGAATTCTGCCCCAGAGATGTGTGTGTGTGTGTGTGTGTGTTTTTTTTTTTTTTTTTTTTTTTTTTTTTTTTTTTTTTTAGCAACAGCCTCTCCTTTTGTTGGTTTGATGCCACCAGCACACAGAAATAAATTAGCAGATGAGCACAGGGAGACCAAGCGCGTTATCTTCTTACAGAAAACAAAGCGCAGCTACTGTACCCGTAAGGGCCCGTAGTCACTACAGCAGACATTTTGCTGATGAATCTGTTCCTGATGCAGCGCAGAAATAGAACCACCTGATACCTTCAACTGATGGGATTTAATGAATGCAGAGAGATTTTAAACAATGCTGAATAAACTGAAAAAACTTAAATTTTATCCATTGGATTAGACATTTTAGACATCTAGACCTTGATGTCTCAAAATTAGACTAGAAACATTTTTAAGATTTGCTAAAGTATTTTAAATAAGCAATTTACTCTACATATACACTATGGTGGGCCAGACGTGAATTTTTAGATTTTTTTTTCCCCCCAAAACAAATAAATTATATATTTGTTACAATAAAAAGCGAAATTTTAAAACTAATGTAACTTCAATCATGTTTAGTCTGTAGAAACTAGTCAATAAGCCACAAAGGCTTGAACTTTTGCTTTTGGTTTGGTTGTTGTCAAGGGTGTTTCAAGTGCACTGACCTTAACGTTGGATGCTTGAAAAGGTGCTGGGAGGTTTTTGTACACAATTTTTTTTCCAAACCGTGCATGAAAGGAAATTTTTATAAATACCGGAAATGTACAATGGTGTCTTAATCATTTTAAAAAAGCACAGCCCTAATCAATGTTCATTGGTTTTTAATATTTTTCATTCCAAAATAGAATATTGTTGTGAATATATTGTTATTTTTTTATTGTCTGTAGGCAGATTTGTGTCTCTTTGTGCATTCCAACTTTGACAGGCGTCTGCAACAGGAGCATTTGTTGTTCTCGTTTGCAGCCTTTGCTGTGATGTGTGATGTTACGGTCATTAAAAAAGGAGCAGATGTTTGTATAAATTACTTCCCGCTTTGACATCTTGCAAGTTAACTGCACGCCGTGCATTGATGATCAGCTCCACCATTGCCAGTTCTTCTATGCTCATCCAAGGTCAAAGCCATAACTTCCATGTAGATATTATGTGTTAAAGTCTCGTACAATCTGACTATATAATCCATTTCAAACCCGGTTTTGTGTCTTTCATCTTTTTATGTTTTCCAGCCAGAGAAATGACAAGAGGCAAATTCCTGAACATCTTGGAAAGACCCAAAAAATGAAGTCCAGTGGAGCAACAGCTCAAATATCCTGTGTGCCAGCAGACTAGTGACTTATCCTTTATGCATTAATAAGCTTGTTTGCATATGAGCATGTAACATAACCATTACCACAGACACATTTTGTCTTTATGTCTGAATGTAAGTGTAAATATCTCTGGTGTAAAAGAAGATCGAGTAGCTACTTTACTTTGTATGAAGCATAATTTCTATATTTAATTCTTATGCTGTTTCAGATTGTAAAAAATAAAGACTTTTCAAACGTGAATACCGTTGAACTTTGGAAACCGTGTTTTCTGATGCTGTGAGTACAGCCACAACAGCGTGTCTCTCCTGAAAACACCATTGTCCATTGTTCACCTAATTAGCTTAGCATGAGCTCAGACAATGAGCATAACTGACACTTGGATGAGTGGCCAGGGCGTGGCTCCTCTTAGACAAGAAGAGTAATGTTCCAGCGGCAGCTTTGATGAGGTAACGTCCCAAACTTTTAATTAGGGCAATAACTTCATGCCGGTGCCACTGCATAGACTGCCTCCCATCGTAGCCCCCTCTTTAGATCCGGACACGCAAAGGTCCCTGACATGAAAGTGCTTCCACACCGCTGCAGAGACATTTTTCCCATTTAATGAGTATTGGAAGTTGAGAGGCCCCCTACACAAAACATTGCATAAAAATAATATTGCTCATTGTCATCCCCGTTAATGAGAGCTGACATAATTGCTAAGACCATTTCTTTTCTAATTAGCACACTTCCAGCGACATTGGAGAGAGCGTTCCGGGGGAAAAGGGAATCAGACAGGCACACTGAACTGGAAACAAAGACAACTTTGGCCAGTGTAATTAGGTGAGACAATGGCCAGGACTGTTCTCGGCTGGAGATGTCGTAGGGGCTTCGCCTCTGCTTGGCGAGCGTCTGCTCCTGCTCCCCTCCGCTCAGAGGTATGCTTCCCCCTCCGATGCCCCCTAATAAGCCCCTTATTGTCTTTACGATTCACACGGATGGAAGAGGCTGCTGCCACCGACCCACTGAAGCCACACCACAGGAGCCCCCTTGTCCCCAGTTTCACGGGTCTTGACCCATCCAACAAGATGTAGATGCAGATTTTTTATTTATTTATTTTTTTTAGCGTTGCTCCCTCCTAGATAGCATCCCGGAATTGGCATCAGGCGGTGGGGAAGGGTTGTATTGGTTCATAATGGTTGGAATGCTTGTCTGGGACGTTGTCCCCTGCCATCTCGATGCAACAAGAGGTTTGTGTTGTTCATCCGTTAATGTGTGAAGATAAGGGCAACAGGTTCTCAACTTGTAGACTTTCTACAACAGAAGCCGGAGCCTGTTCCCCATCCGGGGCCGAGCTGCTGTGACGGGCCACATATGTTGCTAATGGAAGCTATGACTGCTTGACTGCTCTTACGCGTTGAGGGTGACTGGTCAGCTGACTGCTGTCACAGAAAGTGGCCTGATGGCCACATTACGGAGAAAGCACTGGTGGCTGCCCGTCAAGCGGGACCCCTGCCCTGTCTAGACGTGCTCCTCAAGGTGGGGGTCGCCTCCCCTCCAGGGGAAAAAAGCGTCCTCGGCCGTCAACAACCCGTTGCCCTGACCCCACCAAGCCTGGCCGCCCTGACAAACGTCAATCCGATGTGCCCTCAGGCCTTTAATTAGCTGTCAATTAGCGCAAATTAATCAACTCCTCGCCTAATTAAGCAATGCTGGCAGGCAGCTCCCAAACAGGCCATTGTGAAGGCACCATGAGAAAACTGGAACTAGCAAACTCACTTTACATCAGGGGGGTCATCACGCCCTTGGCAGTGCTCACGGGGGGAAAAACTCTGCGCTGGCTGTTTTAGTTCCCCTCCGACTCAGCACAAGATGAGCGCCTTAATCTCTGTGTCTCAACAAGCAACACGCTTTTCACAGTGGATAAGTTCAACTTTAACCAACTAGTTCATATTGAACCAATTGGCTGCACTTGGTGCTATTACAGGGACAAGCGTGGGAACAAGAGGGTAGCGTTGCGCTGGCATGTTGACGGAGGTCAGTTCGCTCTGCTTGCAAAATGCAAATTTTCCTGAACACAGTCGATCGGTCGTGTTTATTGAGGATTAGGCGGCTCTGGCCATTGGTTGCCGCCCCTTGTGCTCCCTGCACAGCAGTCACGTCCATGTCCTTAACACGCGAGCGTACACTAGACAAAATGCAGCTGTGTGACGGTATTAATCTCTTTTAATGCTGTAAATAAAAAATAACAATAACTACAATTTGACAGCCCTGATTTACTTTTTTTAAATAATGTTAACAGGTCGGCCACAACATGGATCTTTAGCTAGGTGGCAGGTGTCAGAGCAACATCCACACTGGCTCAACTTTAAAAGAAATCTGTCACAACTAATAATATATACCTAATATAATAATATTATTATTATTATTATTAATAATATATGTAAATAAACCAAACAAACCTGCTGCCAGTAGCCTTATGTTAAAGTAGTTTTTAACTACTGGAATGAGAAAAAAAAAAAAACACATTAAACAAATAACTTTTTTTTTTCAGTCCACATGAATGCAGGGCCCAAGTAGAGGATCATTGTCCAGAGTACCACAGTGAAGAATAAAGTGAAGTGATTGTCATTGTGATACACTGCAACACAGCACATGTGTCTTCTGCTTTGAACCCGTCACCCTTAGTGAGCAGTGGGCGGCCGTGACAGGCGCCTGGGGAGCAGTGTGTGGGGACGGTGCTTTGCTCAGTGGCACCTTGGCAGCTCGGGATTCGAACCGCTTCCTTATCCACTAGGCCACCCCTGCCCCAGTTTACATTTACAGCATTTATCAGACGCCCTTATCCAGAGCGACTTACAATCAGTAGTTACAGGGACAGTCTCCCTGGAGCAACTTAGGGTTAAGTGTCTTGCTCAGGGACACAGTGGTAGTAAGTGGGGTTTGAACCTGGGTCTTCAGGTTCATAGGCGAGTGTGTTACCCACTAGGTTACTAACACTCAGTTCTTCTGCCTTCTTCCCATAGTGTATCACTTGACCATATTTTTGCCCTGGAATAGTGATTCATCACACTGGGCTACGTTCGTTCTTTGCTCCATGGTCTGCTTCTGACTTTACTAAAGCCCATTGTAGGAGCTTTTGGTGGGGTCAGCACCTTTTGCGGCCACACAACCCCACACAGAGCAAACTGACACCTTGACCTGCAGGAATGTTTGGTTTGTCCAGCCCAGACAGACTGAGGATGCATCCCACCCGTTGACTTGTGCCACTGTGACAAGACCGTCAATGTTATTCCCTTCTACCGTCATGGATCTTTATATGACCCTGACGCGCTTTTACCCGTGTTTTAAATCAGTTGAATTAAGCATTCAGTTTCATTTACTACAAGTCCAATAGGGGAAAGAAAAAACAAAATTGAGCATTAAGGCCTATTCATCACTTCTAATACATGAGCAATACAGACGTACAGCTACGGGAGCAGCAGTGATCCTTCATTTAGACATTTAGATTGCTTAGTATTTAAAAAAAAAAAAAAGTCAAGCAATCTGTGCGGGGGGCCGGCCTAATGCAAAGCTCTGCCCGTAACGCAGGCCGTCCCAAAGCTCATTACCCAGTGACCTTCCCTGGCAGTGAAAGTTCCTTACCTATTCATAAAGATAAATAGATGTCCAGCGGGCGCGGCGGCATGCTTTTTCTCTGCAACTTTGCCGTTCTGTGGTGGGCACGGCCATTCCCCCTTACATAATTTATGGTGCTGTCGATACCTCGTTCAGATTGCGTAGTCGATGGGCAAAACAAATTAAATGGATCGGCCGGATTCATGTAGCTATTTTTCAGTGATCTTTTAACCCCTGCAAGAGGGAATCGTTAACCCCGATACAGCAGGCCTGCACGAAACCAAAAGAAAAGAAGAAAATTCTAAACGCGACAGAGCGTAAAAACCAACAGGAAGGCGGATGGGGGGGCAAAAAAAAAAAACAAAAAAAACAAAGAATAAAATGAAAACACATTTTTGCAACAGCTGCTTGTCTTTTAATCTGCACCCATTGGCCCTGTCTTTGATAGCCCCAACACCCCCCCCCCAATCTATACGAATGACTGAGCTAAGTCTCCCCTTAATCTACAGCTTTATTAGTGCGCCACTGCGCGCATGCAAATCAGGATGCGGCCATTTTCATATGCAGATGGATTATTAAAAGCCGGTCAGGGGAGAGCGGACCCTCCTCTACCCAGTGAACAACAAAGCAGATCGCAGCAGAAAGTGCGAGCAGAAAGAGGGCAGCAACCCGTCTGTAATTGACAGGCTGTCGTGACGCGAGCATCCCTTCCCTGCCCGCGAATAAATGGCTTTATCCCTGCTGGCTGAGGCGCCATTAGCATATCTTGATAACATTGATTTCTTCATTACCCCTAATGAAATTTCCACTTAATGGGCTTCTAATTAGTTTCAACTGGTGCTCAGGTAATTGCTGCGGCAACATTGTTATTATTATTCTTCTTCTTCTTTTTTTTCTCCTTCTTAATCAGGGGTTGGGTTTTTAATGATTTGATGTGAAATGTCACTTTGCCACGTTTAGAAGGTGCCAGTGGCCACGACGAGGAGGCCTTCAGGCGTGGTGATGTTCAGGATGAATCGATTAGCCATTCTTCTCATTAAATATCAACTCCTGAAAATTGTATTATTGTATTATTTATTTTATTCATGTTCTTCAGCTGAAAGTGCCACCTTTGAAAGGTCATTGGTCGCCATAAAGGAGGTTCAGAATTCTTTCTAAACTTCGCAGCGCTCTCCAGGCCTTGTGACGTGGGCGGGTCGGTAAAAGCCACGCGCCGGCGCGCGGCTCATTTCCATAAATTATCTCCCAGTAATTATCTGTCCAGATGTCCAAGTTGTGCCACGAACGATCTCTAAACGAACCAAATCCCACCATCACTCACTAATAGCTGATTAGAACATTTTTTATATGTCAAGAAATAAAAGCAGGAGATTTTTTGAAAGTTTTTTTAGTTGTTTTTATTTTATTTTATTTGCAACACTGTATTGAAATACGTGCAGATTCAAGGCAGAAAAGTCGATATGCTTTCATCGACATGGGCCTATTCACGGGCTAATTTATTCACCACTAAATCTGTGCAATCGCCATTATTATTTGATATTTTCGTTATTGTTGTTGGTTATTGCGAATTCTGACGTAGCATCTCGTTACTGTGAAATAGACTCTACCTTCAGCCAAGATTAGACACAAAATAAGATCAAGTTAGCTATATCGTCCAAATGTGTCAGAATTTATTCAGCCTTTTTCTTTCTTTTTTTTTTATTTATTTATTATTGTTTTAGTTGGATATTGGAGGGTCCGACAGTTTTTACTAATTTGTTCAATTAGTGTCAAGACGCCGTGGTCTGTATTTGTTTCTGGAAAGTCCTGCTTTCCTCTAGTGGCGAATATGTTGAATACGGTTTTGCAGGTCACCATCCACATAAACTAAATATTAACATTAATATGACCTACGCCCGCATTTCAGCATGCAAATCAAAGTAATATTTATTGTTTAAAAAAGTAACTTTGACCGAATATATTTGTATTCCGTTATATTTGTGTTAGTGTATAAAATAATGCCTGGTCAACAGAACATCATATATGGTTCGTCCAGCGTAGTTAAAATACATCATTATCTTTAATATAATGGCTATTGTAATATTATGCTGGTAAACCGAACCGTCTGCGTTCCAGTATCTGAATATTAGCCATTATGCCATAAATCCTACAGCATATGTTATAAAAAAAAAAGCAGCAAATTTAAGAACCTGCAGCCGGAATGACATTGCTGAGGAACAGTGGGATCACTGATGGAACACCTACCAGAAGCCAAATTACAAATTCTCAGTAAGGCTTTCTTAAACGATTCACTGTAAAATATCATTATATAATTTTATAGAAATGTAGGATAGAACAGACTCCAGTTTCAATAAACAAAATTTAAATATTTTAACCTCCAGGGTTTAAACCTGGATAAGAAGCATATCCCATCATGCATTTGTTTTGAAAAAACAAGCCGGCGTTTTGTAGAATATGCTGTCATGAAAGTAAGTTCTTGCGAAATATCTTCGGGAGTGCTGATTAAATAAAAAAACTCAGTGGTGATAACTGAAGCTCCATTTATTATTTAAATGAGCTATATCTATATATTAAACAGGCTTCGGATTTTGGTGTTCATTTTCGGTTTTCGTTGAGTTAATTAATGAATTAGCCATATAATAACAATTCACGATACATTCTATTGCACATCCAATAAATTTGCATCAAGCGTTATTAATTCCCTGTCGCTCTGATATTCGTCCAGGTCTTCTTGCAAATGGTCCTAAATGAATCTGATTGGCTTCATCCGCCGAAACGAGCGTCACTGTGTCAGAAGCGGGTTCGACCCCCCCCCCCCCCCCAAGTTGGCGCTCGCCACGTCGCTTTTACTGAGGTCTAACGGTCACCCGTGGACGCTCGGCTTTTTTTCTTCAGGACAGTTCTTATGCTAAATGATGATGACGAAGCGGCGTGCAGCGTGTTACAATAAAAAAAAAAAACGACTTTCGGGCATAAAAAGCAGCAGTTCCACAGATTTTTTAATATAAAGAGGATATAAAATTATGTTTTAGCTTTTTTATCATTGTCCGACCGCTACAGTGTTCTCATCAATTAAAATCTATTAAATATGACGGAATCTCGTGATTACAAGGATATAATTATCTCGTCTCGGCTCGGTATCCAACGCGGTCATTTAAGTATAATTTATTTAAGAAGAATAGAAATTTCTACGTCTTGTTTTTTTTTTGTTTTTTTTGGAGATCAGTTAGAGACGATCATCTCGCCACGTCCACGATCTCGATCTACTGAAAAAAAAAATCTAATTCGATCTCAAGATTACTATTATTATTAATATCAATATCTGTCTCAAATCTTATAATGCGTAAAATACGTCCTTACGTCCCGGTCTCCTTGCCGGATGCTGGATTAAACGGAATGAAGGCTCAGGAATCCCGTCATGCCTGCGAGGCTCTGATTGGCTGCTGAGTTCGGACCCCGCTCGCCGCGGACCTGTTGGATAAAAGGCGAATTTCTAGGGGGATCGCGGCTACTGCGCTGTGGATTGTGGCGCACAGGGGAGCGGACCGCGCAGGGACCAGCCGGAATATCCTCCTCCCGGGGCACCATGACGGGGAAAGGCGGCTCCCCGCTGACGAACAAGCCCAAAGCCGCCCGCGCCGCGGACGAGCGGGCGAACCCGCCCCGCTGCACGGGCTTCGGGATCCAGGAGATCCTGGGGCTGAACAAGGAGCCGCCGTCCGCCCCGCGGAGCCCGCTGGAGCCCCTGCCCGCCGGGGCGCACCTGCTGGCCGCCCGCTCCGTCGGGGTGGGGATGGGCTTCATCGGGCCGCCGTTCTACGGCCAGCCGGCGTTCCTGGAGGTGCTGGCGGAGCGGCAGGGCGGCACCCTGCAGCCGCTCAGCAGGGCGGCGGGGCCGCTGGAGGGCGGCCAGTCGGCCAGCTCAGGTATTTCAGATCACATTCTTTTTCGTTCCGAGCTAACGAATTAGCCTTTTTTGTTCAAATGTATTTGGCTGCAAATGATTCATATTTTAGTCGTGGCGAAAAAGCAGAAAAATGCAATTATTATTTCTTCTCGCTTTAAATCTGGGATTTAGATTCTGAAGACATGTCCTCTAGCGAAAGAAAATTATCCAAGTCTTCCCTGAGCCAGAGCAAGAAACGAAAGAAGAGACGGCACAGGTAAACCGAGAACGAATATAATTTTTTTTTCTGTCGTTGCTGCCATTTTACGGTGTTTATTAAATAGAAAAAAAACGCATTTATTTACATGGCCGCGTGTAAAAATGAAGTGTCCGTGATGCAATGTTAGCCGGTCTAAGAGATCATTCATTCTTACTTTCGATCTAGTAGCGTTTTATTCTGATAAAGATCATTTCAAATTATTATATGATTGTATAAACAATTGTGGATTTCTCTCTCTCTCTCTCTCTCTGCTCCAGGACCATCTTCACCTCCTACCAGCTGGAGGAGCTGGAGAAGGCCTTCAACGAGGCGCATTACCCCGACGTGTACGCCAGAGAGATGCTGGCGATGAAGACGGAGCTTCCGGAGGACAGGATACAGGTGATTTCATGGAATGGAAATATAAAACACGTCCGAATTATACTTATGGCGACCATTATTTTAACGGCCATATTTTGCCCATCTTGGTCCATCTTGTACAGTACAGTCTACTGAAACAGTGCAAACCATTACTATACCTTTACCAGCTCTTAGTAAGGATTTACGATTAATGGTCAAACCTAATGGAGCAAATAATAATAACTAATAACTTTTTTAATTCGTGACAAACACGCATCAAGTCCACAGATTCACTGTAAATTATAAAATTGAATCCAGTAAAAATGGTCGCTATCAACAGACCGACGTCCGCTCCACCACCAATCTGGTGTTGCAGTGACTTCGGGTTCGAACCTCCGATGTCCCCTCGATGCCACTGCTCCCCCAGGGTGACGGTCACCCTGTCACCGTGTGTGTCACGATAACAAAAACGACCACGTTCAGCACACACGACAGGACATGCGCGCATGAAAATGGATTTTAACATGAAGTGGAATAAACTCAAACGCAGTAAAATGCGCGGCGGTAACGATGTAATGATATAATTACAGAAATAAAAGTCTCGGCTCCGCCACTGAAGGAATCTTTATCCTGTCCGTGACCGTGGGTCGCGTCTGTGGGACCGTCACTGTGTCCCGCTTGGGGACCCTGGGCGGCCGTTTCAGCGCTCGGACGTGGGACAATTCGAGGCGAGCGAGGCGCTAACGACCTAATCATCCATCCATCCATCCTTTCAACCCCCCCTCCCTCCAGAATAATTAATAAATGGGAGAAATAAAGAAATAAATAACGGCGCGCTCCAATCCTGATGCAAAATTAACATCCAATTTTCTCATCGGGTGTAATTAGTTAAATCAGTGGAGCCTGTTGCCCTGCTGGAGAGGGGAGCGGGACGGGAGAGTGGGAAGAGGGGGGGGCACTGAATTGATTAGCGTGGGTCAATAGCGGCTCTCCCCCCCGGGCCCACTCCTTTAATTTCCCGTGATATTTGCCCGCCTGTCCACCATCGATTGGGCCTGAAATTAACTTATTTTTCAATCAGCCTGTGCGCCCCAGGGGTCGCTACTGCCCCCCCTCCCATCCACACACCCCACCCACTTCCATTTCTCATAGAAAAAACAATTGCTCATGAAAAGCGGCATGTATGAAATAAGGATCGTCGGCAGAATTACCAAGCAGGGGATGAAAATGGTGTTGAACGTTTCTGATGTCTCACACACACACACACACACACACACACACACACACACCTTTACTCCCACCACACCACACCACAGGAGGCCAAGCGGGGGCCTAAACGCCTGGTGCCAGGGCGCGGGTTAAACACCCCACCTACGCCACCCCGAGTCAAGGAGCAAGACATTTCGTATTTGGTCAAAATGGTTGTTTCGTGAAATTAACAACAATTAATAATTAAAAGGTAAAATATAGAGATTCAAAGGGTAATATAATGATAATTATTTATTTAATTTCATAAGATTACCTTATATGTAATAGTCACGTTATAAAATGGTGGGTTAACAACTAAATGACTAGTACACTACAACCAACATGTTGAAATGCATGCTTAAATAGAAGGATTTAAGCAACCTGTTCGAATTTAACATGAAAGTGAAGTGAATGTCATTGTGAAACACTGCAGCACAGCACATGGTGACACATCGAAATGTGCCCTCTGCTTTAAACCATCACCCTAGGTGAGCAATGGGCAGCTATGACAGGTGCCCGGGTAGCAGTGTGGGGGGACGATGCTTTGTTCGGTGGCACCTTGGTGGAGCAGGATTCGGGATTCGAACCGGCAACCTTCTGATTTTGGGGCCTCTTCCTTACCTGCTAGGCCACCACCCCATTTATTCAGCACTGAATCAACATCATGATCTAGACTGAGTAACCTGATCAAAGTTGTAATAATGAAATTGAACATGGGTGATTTCACATAAATATCGAATATTTAATTCATGATAATCATACATCAACATGTATGTTCAAAATAAGACCAACACCTGACCGTTAATTTCGTAGTACTTTTGTTTACAGCCAATGGTATTTAACGTTGTTCTAACATTATTTCTGTGGTAAAACCATCATTATTTCAACCACTTTTTAATATTGGAGGCTGGTCATGGTATGCCAGGGTCTGTAGGGTTTGGTGGTGATGCAAATTTGGGTTCCCAGTGCTGTTATGTAATGATCTATACGATGCTTTGACATGATTGTGGGTTCTGTAAGGAACGATAAGTATGAGTACATTTATTTGGAAAAAGAACAATTCCAAAATCTGGGCCCAGACAGAGGCAAAGAGTCCAATGTCTGCAAGAGTCCTGCTGTTTTTACAGTTCCGCACACTGGGGTGGTTGGTCCATGTCACATTTTAAACCCCATACCCATTAAACAGTCCAGTTATGCATTTAAAACTCATATTCGGGCCTTTTTCCAGGTTTGGTTCCAGAACCGAAGGGCCAAGTGGAGGAAGAGGGAGAAATGCTGGGGCCGCAGCAGTGTGATGGCAGAGTACGGGCTCTACGGTGCCATGGTCCGCCATTCCATACCCCTGCCAGAATCCATCCTGAAGTCCGCCAAGGACGGCATCATGGAGTCATGTGCCCCGTGGCTTCTGGGTATGTGATTTGAATTGTTAGTGTGCTCTGCAAGACCTGCCAGAACTTTCCAATCCAACCGCAGCTCACTTTGGCAGTTTCGCGTACTACGCAAACTGAACTTTCACCGAAACAATGGACGCGCTAAATCCACTAATGTTAGCCTCTGGAATCTTCTTTCCATGCATTTGTAGGGTGTTGTGACTACTCAGAGTATGGATTGTTCTGTAATGCATGTATGCATGTCCTTCAGGTTTGTCCGCTATTAAATCCGGCGTTAAGAGGACATCCACTGAAGCAGTAGGGACACATGGGGACGGGTGGCTTTACTTACTGTAGCTTTAACGTTGTGATATCTCCTAAAATATATAACGATTCATCGAAAATGTAAAAAAATGAAGCCAGTAATAATAACAGCTGTGTCTAAACTGCTTTCTGTGCTTGCTGTTTTCAGTTCAAGATGGCTTTCCAATCACCAGCTGCTTTTCTAAATCCAAATACCCACAATTCCTTGCAGGGATGCACAAAAAGTCATTGGAGGCAGGCGTGGCCCCCTCAAACGGCAAGCCCGACGGCGCTCCACCCCCATCCGGTCAGAAGGTGGACGAGGCGGAGATGGAAGAGGAGAGGGTGGAGAGCAAGTCGCCCATTTCCAAAGAGGAACTGAGAGAGAACAGCATCGCAGCCCTCAGGGCGAAGGCGCAGGAGCACAGCGCCAAAGTGCTGGGGACACTTTCCTGTGACAGACTCGAGAGCAAAAAGACGGAGCCGAAGGCGACAGAGGAGAAGCCCGGCGAGCATCTAGACCCCAGGGAGGAGGAGCAAAGCCCGTAGGGGCCGCCCCCCCAAAACCGAGGACTGAGCCCACGCCTCTCCGTTCATTTCCCCCAGCCGATCTTTCACTTGCCATCATCGCGACCAGCGGCGTTAACCTGCTCAAAGAAATTTCTATTTTAAAAGACTCTCGGTTCTGGAGAGCGTGTCTTCGCCAACGTCACAATCCTGTAAACATTTCTTACAAGCTACTTAGTTTATAGCGTGTTCGCACATGAACAAATCACTGATGACCAAGTCCTAAAGTTCTGGACAAAGTTCATTGCCATGACAACACACGGAAATTAGAACAATTTATTTAGCATTGGCCTGAAATGATTAAGATATTGTTTTACACCGCAACATTCATGTATATACTGTAAATTAAAGAAGAATAGCTTGCTACAGTAAAGTTTAAAACTATTCCTCCATGTACTGTAGTATAACATATTTGTTTTCTTCTGTTTTCGTAATTTGCACAATGCCATATAAAATATTGTTGTACAGTCCTTGCGAGTCTTGTGAGGATTTGTGGTTATTTCTTCGGAAATCTGGACCTGTTCGCTCACGACCTCTTCATTGGTCCAGTGGCTGGAGGAAAGGTCAAATCCATGAGATCCTGAAGTCACTTTTTTCATATGTAGTACTTTCTTTCATTTGCGATGAGCCTTTTCTTATAGTTGGAGGACCATTGGTTGTTGAGGTAAATTGCATTCCTAGCCAAATAATTAACAAGTAAATAAATGAGATCCAATTTAGTGATTGAAGATCTACTTGGTAATTCTAATTAGTGCTCTAATTGGCAATTTCTGATTCTCATTGCTCTTTCACAAGAACACAGATACGATTGTTTCCTATTTTTAACCGATGCGGTTAATTTGGATGATAAAAACCACAGCAGTCAGGGCTGCTAATCTGCCTTGGCCTAATGGTTTCAGTCTCAGCAGATTAAACAGTCGGGTCAGTGCATGTCGGGGGAGATGGTGGTCATATAAAATCAATCTCGTCCTCCATTTTACTGCTGTGTTTGAGTGGTCATTTTTAACGGGTGAGAAGCATCAGATGAGATCACAGCTCTGAATTATTCTCGGATCTGCTCAAGATGGAGTTCTGGACACCTTGACATTTAAACGCACATACATGCCCACACAGAGTTGTATTTATTCCAGTATGGCGAGTGGGTGTCTGTTCTCCATCTTGACTGGCACGTGTCAAGCACCAGGAAGGAGAAACAATGGCCGCCTCCCCTCCATACAACATCGAATATAAAAATGAAAGCCTTTCAGAAAGAACAGCTCCAGAACATGGACGTGTGAGTGTTCGGACGTAACACATTATCATTCCCCTCCAAACGGAAGTGCTTTCCCAAAACACCAAGCGGTAAATGGCTGTATTAATTAAGGCCGCCTGTACTCTGATGAGGCCTGATGGTTAATTATAAATCCCTATGCGGTGTCAGTGCACACTCTCTCTCTAGCATTACAACTAGGATGCTGATCCCAGCCTGCCCTGATTATCTGGGGCTGTAATGCAAGTGTCCCTGTCATCAGATTATCGATTCACACTGTTAATTCAATCCTAATTTAATTCAATTTACTTAGCGTCAGTATAATTAATTTGTTGACATCTGGTGTGATTATGTCTAGCTCAGAAGATAACTATATATATATATATAAATACACGTGTCCAAGTATAAATATAATCCTGTTTTCGCCCTATATCTCCCCAGTGTATATAACCCCATCTTCCATGCTTTGGACCACGGTGACATCTGTGTTGACACGTCTGACTTCTGTTTTGTTTGTTTTGTGATGGACTGAGCAAGAAAAATGTTGAACTTTGTGGGAGAAAATGCAGATTTTGGCCCTCTTAAAAATAATCTTGATGAGTTTGTAAGTCCTCTTTTGCTTTCTGCTCTGTAACATCTGCCTCTGTGATATCGGTTGAACGGATCTAAGCTACTTGAGTGGATTAGCTGCTCCTGAATTTGGGACATAGAGTAGCTTAACCAAGAGTTCAGCCAAACACATGGGCTCAGGGAGAGTTTTAAATTGGTTTAAAGCAACCTTGAAAAATTCAGGGAAATACTGAGAGTCAATGCTGGCCATCAAAGCCATCATAGGTGCTGAGCAAATGATAAACTGCCTATAATGGGTAGATTACAAGAGTTAAGATAGTGAGAAGATTATACGTCTGAGTGCAAATCTTTTAAGTGGTGGATACAAGGGGTTTTTCAAAGATAAAATCTGTTGACGGTTACATGCTTCTTACGTCAGTCACGTAGGTAGTTAACTCACAACGTTCTTCATTTTAATGACGTGGATACCATCATACAGGATAATACTTGCCGGATACAGACTTTGGCTGCATGCAATGTAATCTTTTGCACAAGCAATATCAAGGTTTCACTCTTTTTCTCATTTTTTTTAATTTAATGCATGAGTTGCATTGGTGGTCGGGAAGCTCTCATTTTTTGGATGATATGTAAAGCATTTATTTTTAAGAGAAGGCACGATTCCGAGATTTCAGTGAAATTGCATTGCACTGCCTCTCGGCAGGATGTCATGACACCTGTCCAAGTATAATAGAAGAAATTATATTATATACTAATGCTAATTATATTATATGCTAATGCTATATTATTACATTACATTGACAGCATTTATGCCCTTATCCAGAGCAGAGCGACTTACAATCAATAGTTACAGGGGCAGTCCCCCCGCCCTGGAGCAACTTAGGGTTAAGTGTCTTTCTCAGGGACACAATGGTAGTAAGTGGGATTTGAACCTGGGTCTTCTGGTTCAAAGGCGAGTGTCTTACCCACTAGGATACTACCACCCCATTACAAAATCTGCATTGCTAATTTATCAACTCTTTGTTATTCCGAGCCTAGCAATCAGCTGTGTAGCAAGGGCAATAGCTTATTTTAGACAAAATTT